>NC_054471.1:82748218-83054758 GCF_017639515.1 Carcharodon carcharias
AGATGGATATAAGGTATTTGAGGAAACACAGAGTGTTCAGTTTGTATCCCTTGTAGCAGTCATTCGCCACCATAAACAGGTTACCAGCACATTCAGTCAACTGCTCATAGAGTCATAGAGGTCTACAGCACAGAAAAAGGCCCTTCGGCCCATCGAGTCTGCGCTGGTCAAACAAGTACCTAACTATTCTAATCGCATTTTCCAGCACTAGGCCCATAGCCTTGTATGCCATGGCATCGCAAGTGCACCTCCAAATATTTCTTAAATGTTATGAGAGTTTCTGCCTCTACCACCCTTTCAGGCAGAGAGTTCCAGATTCCCACCACCCTCTGGGTGAAAAGATTCCTCACATCCCCTCTAAACCTCCTGCCCCTTACCTTAAATCTATGCCCCCTGGTTATTGATCCCTCCACCAAGGGGAGAAGTTCCTTCCTGCTGTTTTTGACACCTTGGTAGTTATGGAATCAACTAGTCCAAAGTAATTCATTAGCTGTGAAGCACTTTGCAACATCTTCACAACATGAAAAACATAACTCTAAATTCTTTATCAAAAATAATTGTGCCTTGATTGTCTGAAAGTCAACCAATCAGGTTTACTGAGCTGAACATTGACGAAGTCATAGATGTGAGGTGAACCTTTGAGGTGTAAGGCTGTTGTTCCCAGTACGTGCTGTTGACAGGGAGTCTGACCTGCCAGCTGTACTGTCCATACTCTTTTTTTATCCATTGGTTTCAGTGGGTTTTCTCCAAATAGAGCAGCTCAATTGCTCAAAGAGCTATCCCATTGATGGGCAGGTCATGCCACAACAAGTGAGTGCACATAGCATTACAGCAAGGGTTAAGTTGCCCTTTCTCTATCACAACAACTCCCAAGCTAACTATCACTTCATTACAAAGATCTGCAGTTCTAGCTGTGCTACACAGATTTATTTTTTGAAAATCCTGCCCATCCCCATGAATCAAATCACTGAAGGGAAAATCTAAAGAAGCTAATTTGGTGTCAGGCTCATTAAGACTTTCACACCCTCCCTGACAACTGATAATTTATTTCAGGCCAGCTTGACTTACATTGCAAAAGCTGCCAATTCATAGGCAATTGTTTCCTCTGGACCACATAATGATTTCCAGCAGCATGAATAGGGCTGATTGAACAGAAAATGACAGAGCAACATGTGGCTGATGGTTATAAATACTTTCTTATCCATAGTTATTAAGGGAGTAACAAGCACAATATCATTTAACTGAAGAAAAACAGCTACTTTAAAAGCTGTTTGCTTAAAAGCAAAGTCTCTGTCTAGCAATGCACTTTTGAAATTCAGATAGCTAATGCTTCCTTCATTAAAACTCACTGCCGGAAACCCACACTTCAGATTTAACCTCCTTTTGTACAAAAGTTGTCCACTGACAACTAAGAGTCAAACAGTTATGAAGCAAATGGCAGCAATTCAATAGGTGGCGCAATATCAGAGTGGTGCAGAGAAGGTTAAGAGGAGATTTGATAAAGGCTTTCAAAATCAGAAAGGGTTTTTGACAGGCTAAATAAGGGGAAACTGTTTCCAATGGCAGAAGGGTCAGCAATCAGAGGGCACAGGTGATTGGCCACAGTACCAGAGGGGACATGAGGAGAAAGGAAAATACTGCGGATGTTGGAAATCTCTGAAGAAGAGTCATATGGACTCGAAACGTTAACTCCTTCTTTAGCTCTGAAGAAGAGTCATATAGAGGAGATTTCACCCCCCCACCCCCCAACCTTCGGTGGGGTTGTGCAGGGGCTGGCACGAATCCCAATTGGGTCCGCGCCACCATTTTACATGGGTGGGCCAATTAAAGCCTGCCCAGCGTGATGCACACCCATAAGCGCTGAGCGCTCCCTCACAGAGCTGTCTCAGCGAGTTTAAGTTCGGAATAAAAGTTTTTGTTAAGACAGAAAAAAATTATTTAGATATGTCCCCTCATGTGACACTGTCACATGAGCTGGGACATGTTTATTAAATGTTTGAAATTTTTAAATTTAATTTATAAACCCTTCATGAAACCTTATCGCGCCCATGGATGAGGTTTCATGAAAAATATGAAGGCCGCCTGGGCTCTTTGCCCGCCTCCGCCGACCTTAAGGTTGGACGGACAGCTATCTTAGCTATTTTAATTATTTTCTTAATGGCCTTAATAGGCCTTTGACAGTTCAGCGGGCGCGCAGCTGACTTGGCTGCGCGTCTGCCAAACTGAAAATCTGAATGACACACGGTGACGATGGGACACCCGCCTGATGTCACCGCGTGTCATTTTATGTGTCGGCCCCGCTCACCAACCCAAAAATTCTTCCCATGGACTCAAAACATTAACTCTTTCTCTCTCCACAGATACTGCCAGACCTACTGAGTTTTACCAGCATTTTCTGTTTTTACATGTGACATGAGGAGAATTTATTTTTAAGCAGAGAGCTGTTGTAATCAGAAAGGGCGGTGAAAGCAAATTCAGTAGTCACTTTCAAAAGAGAATTGGATAAATACTTGCAGGGAAAAATAATTACTGGCCCGTGGTGAAGGGATCAGGGAGTAGGAATAATTTGATGGCTCCACCAAAGAACCAGCCCTGGCATGATGGGCAGAATGACATCCTTCTGTGCTGCATCATTCTATGATTCCCATTCTCTTTAAATTGGAGGGTGGATGTGAAAAAGTGGAGATATCCGAGGACTGATTCTGTGACCAGACATTCCCGACAAGCTGTAATAATTGGGTTAGGAAATCAGGGACTTTGAGCCCATGGCCTCCTCACTGCGAATACCTAGCTGGGCAATCAGCTTTGCACACCTCCTGAATTCTTATTGTTCAAATATTATAAAGAATTCCTCTTTTGCAGTACTACAACAAAAAAGGTCACTACTGGCAATTTAGGTGGTCAGTTTATTTTCTCAGTATCCCAAAGGATGCTTTGTCTGCAGTTACATTGCAACATTGAAGAGGGTAACTGTGCTCTGGGCGTGGGAGGGAGGCCGGTTAGCTAGGTTGGCTAGAGGGCGGTTCAGAATAGCACCAAAAGTGCTGGTTAAATCCACATTCCAGCTAAGGTAGACTTGGGACCTGCCTCCTCCCCTTGCCCCATAGCAAAATCACACTATAGGCTGTGGTTTGGCAGTGCTTGAATAATCATGGATGCTACTTGGAGAAGAAGAAGGAGAAGAAGAAGATCACTTTTGCCAAGATAATGTTTCCAAGAAAATAAAAGCGGAAAGTGCTGGAAAACCTCAGCAGATCAGACAGCATCCCTGGAGAGAGAATCAGAGTTAATGTTTCAGATGATTGATCTTTCATCAGAACTGGAAGATGCTAGAACTGTAACAGGTTTCAAGCAACTACAGAGATGGGGAAATTGGAGAGGGCCTGGGGTGGCGGTGAGACCAAATGGGAAGGCCTATGGCAGGGTGGAAAAGCAGAAGAGAATAATTGACAAAAAGATGATAGTGCAAGGCAAAGGGGTGGGACTGGGGTCAGTAAAGAAACAAATGAGGAGGTATAAACGGGAAACAACAAATTCATCACTAACAGCTGCCACACGAAAATAAACTAATAGGGGCAGCGGTTATGATCTGGAATTATGGAACTCAGTGTTGAGTCTGGAAAACTGCAACGTGGCCAGTGGAAAGATGAGGTACTGTTCCTTCAGCTTCAGTTAAGATTCATCTTGCAATTCATTCATGGGATATGGGTATCTCTGACAAGGCCTCCCATCCCTAGTTGCCCATGAGAAGGTGTTGGTGAGCTGCCTTCTAGAACCTCTGCAGTCCATGTGGTGCCAGTACACCCACAGTGCTGTTAGGGGGGAAGTTCCAGGAGTTTGACCCAGTGACAGTGAAGGAACGGCGATAAATTTCCAAGTCAAGATGGTGAGTGGCTTGGAGGAGAACTTGGAGGTTGGGGCATTCCCATCCATGTGCTGTTCTGAACGTGCCCCTTTAAAAACATGCTTCCTCTTCAGGACATTCTGGAGCACAATCATCACTTGGACTCTGAGATGGATGCACTTCCATCGTTTGGCAAGTAGGTTTGACCAGAGATAGCTGTGCTAACACTCAGGGCTGGAAACACAGGAACTCTTGACATAGTGAGTCCTTACCCTCTTCTACACAAATGGCTTGTTTATGGTAGGTAGAGACTGAATAGTTGAACTTAAGAGGCAGGTAAATCTAGATCCAAAACTAATGTGTGGCCCTTAAACTTACCAACATTATGACAGGAGTGAGCTGAAAGGATCATGCATTTTCAGAGCTATTTTTAATACTATACTGCCAGCAAATTTACAAATATGGCTGAAATTCAATTGTTTCATTTACATTTTAAAACCTACAGCATTCAAAACAAGTTTTCTAAAACAGGCAGAGATATTTAATTAAAAATATACTTACACTAAAATAGATGCTCTCTCACTTTGAGAAGATCTGATGCATAGACTTCTTTCACATTGTGAATACATATGTTAATAGAGGTAGTGCTAACCTGCACTCGTAAAATGCTTTTCAATAATTGGAGATAAACCACAATAGCTTTAATCAGTTCCACATGTACACCAAGGTTGGTTTGATCCTATTTTAACATCTTTAGAGTTTTAAATGCTGAATTCAAGAACAAAGTTTAGCTATCTCAAAGAAGGGTGGAATCTGGGACACTTTTAATACAATCCTTTTATAAATTGCCGATGCCTTTATGACTAATTGACTGTAGTGACAAAGGTTTGACATTTGCTGAAAAGTTTTTTTTTAATGAGTTGTAACTGGCCACCTCTTGCATTACTCACTGAGGTGCAATTGATTTACCCATGTTGAGTGCTCCATCCATTTGTACATGAGAATGGTGTTGGAGTCCTACAACTTCAATTTCAATATATTAGTAATGTCCCTGCTTCTTTCGGACAGAAAACTGACCGTACATTTCAAAATTATCAGGAAAATCACATTGCACTCGTACTTCTCTCCAATTTTAAGTCATTGATGGTCCAATTTTATAGCAGAAGCTGGCTGACTCTCAATTGACAATCACAACAACAATTGGCATTTACATAGCATGATTAACATAGTAAAATATCCCAAGGGACTTCATGGCAGTGACTACCAACCAATTTTTGATACTGAGCTACCCAAGGGCTGTTTTAGGACCTGTCACCCACAAAAAAGTGGGGGGAGGTGAAAGCTGGAGAGGGTTAGGGAGGGAATTCCTGAGCATACCCGTTGTAATATACCTTTAAGGGAAAGCAGCATGCCATCACTTTAAGAGAAGTGTGTCTGGTGATCCAGCCTCAGTTTCACTTTGGTCTGGAGCAGAACACAGGCTAATACAGCCCTCCTCAAGCTTTCTGCCATGTATATCTGTTCACATATGCCGAGAATTAATAAATGAACCCACAATGTGTTTGCACAATCCCTTACGAGTGATTGGTGCCTTTATAACAATTATAAAAACACGCAAAAAATATGGCGTAAGCTGTTGAAAGCGAAGCCACCAATGATGAAGCACTTAAAATTGGAATGCACAAGGGGCCAGAATTTAGGGAGGAAGGCCACGAAGGGATTTGAAAACAGGAATGCAAATTTGAAAATTATGATGTTGCCAATCTGGGAGCTGAAGTCGATCAGCGAGGATGGGGGTGATGGGTAAATGGGACTTAGTGCAAGCTACAATCCAGGTAGGAGAGCTTTGGATAAGCTCAATTTTACAGAGGGTGCAAGTTGGGAGGCCAGGCATGAGAGAATTAGAATAGTCAAATGTAGAGATAACAGAGGCATGGACGAGGGTTTCATTCTCTGATCAGCTAAGACGGGGACAAAGTTGGATGATGTTATGAAGGTTATGGGGAGATTGCATAAACAGGGAAGGAGTGAGGCCATAGAGTGAGTTGAAAACCAGAATAACATCCTAAATTACACAAAATGTTACCCCAGTTCTTCAGCTTCATTCATTTCTGACCGATGCTCCTGAATAAAAGAAGTCTGCCATTTTTATTGTGCCTGTACTCCTTTCCTTTTAGAGAATCATTCTTGAAGAACTGATAAGAATAATAGTTGGTTTGGTGACATCTAGAATACTGTGTACAGTTTTGGTCTTATGTAAGAAAGAACATAAATGCATTGGAAGCAGTTCAAAGAAGGTTCACTCAACCAGTACCTGGGATGGGGGTGTTATCTTACAAGGAAAGGATGGAGAGGATGGGCTCATATGCATTGGAGCTGAGAAGACTGAGAGGCAATTTTATCGAAACATATAAGATCCTGAGGGGACTTAACAGTGTGGATGCTGAAAGGATGCTTTCCCTTATAGGAGTCTCTAGAACTAGGGGACACAGTTTAAAAATAAGGGGTCGCCCACTGAAGGCAGAGATGAGAAGAAATGTTTTCCCTCAGAGGGTCGTGAGGCTTTGGGACTCTCTCGCCTGGAGAGTGGTGGAAGCAGAGTCATTGAATATTTTTTGAGTAGTTTTAAGGCAGAGATAGATTCTTGACTATCATGAGAGTCAAAGTTTATCGGGGATAGGCGAAATGTGGAGTTGAGGCCACAATCAGATCAGCCTTGATCTTACTGAATGGCGGAGCAGGCTTGAAGGGCCGAATGGCCTATTGCTCCTAATTTATATGTTCGTATGTATGTTCGAATTTTCAAATGCATTTTTTCTTGCTTTTTAACCACTCCCACAGAAATTACACAGTTGTGAATTCAAAAGTGATAGCCGTGACAGTAAGACCAAAACCGAAAATTGCAGAATCTATACTGGAAATCGAGCTTGCTCACTTGGTCAATGTAAGTACTTCTCTGTTTACTATGGACTATTCCAGGAATATTAACCTTGCACTAGTTGGCAGTTCTAAAGGCCAACCTGTGATTTCTGCAAGGGAATTGCTCAATTCGCACGGTCTCACACCACTGGAGCATTGATCGGAGGATCTGGTGCAACAGAGTGTGTTCCTGGATCTTGACATTCGATTTTCCCAGTGGCAACCTACCCATCCTGCAAAAACATATCCTTACATCATCTCAGCTTGTACATTGTAATGTTAAACAAAGCACTATTACAATAACAAACTCATGCAGAACAGCCTAATTGCTGTAACATTAACACTTAAACTACCAAAACTCTTTTCTTTTTCTATGCCTTGCTCCTGGCCCTAAACTTAGTAGTAGGAGAGCTTTTTAAAAACATGTGATTTCATTGACTGTAGTCATTCCTCTGCCCCTCCTCCCTGGTCTAACCCAGCATCTTTGCCCTCGCTTGGATCTAGTTCTGCTTGTCCTCGCACACTCAGCACATCTCCTTCAAGGAACTTGTCTACCCATCACTGGAACAGTCTGCAACATGCCCTGAGGTTCCATCTTTGACCACCTTAATTTCTTAATTTGCAAACATTGGATCAGCATCCATTGATATATTGATGAGATCCAGCTATGCCTCTCCATCTACCTTCCTTCTTTGATAGTTGCAATGGTGTCTGACCAACCATTTCACATCAAGTCCCAAATGTGTCAGAACATTTTTTGGAAAAGCATTGGCGCAACTAAAACCGTGGGCAGAATCTTCTGTCCGACACGTAAAATGACAGGCATTGACATCGGCCATGTGTTCTGACGTCACCGCGCGCCATTCCGATCTTCAGTTCAGCAGGCACACACCTGTCAAAGGCCTGTTAAGACGATTAATTAACTAATTGAAGAGGTTGTCAGGGCTGCCCGTCCAACCTTAAGGTTGGAGGGCAGGTGAAGAGCCCAGGCAGCCTTCACATTTTTTATGAAACCTCATCCACGGGCAGGATGAGGTTTCATGAAGGATTTATTAATGAAACAAAAGTTTTTATCAAAATTCGTAAACATGTCCCAGCCTGTCTGAATAATTAAAAATAATTTTTTTTTCAATTTTTCATAATGAAATTAATCTCCCTGAGGCAGCTCCAGCTCCAGAGCACAGGCCCCAACTCTCCCTCTTCCCCCATGCTGAGCGCTTCTGGGTGCGGGTCATGCTGAGCGGGCCTTAAATGGCCTGCCCACATAAAATGGCGGCATGCAGCTGATCGTGGGCAGTGATTGGCTCCACACCCTCTCCCGCCCACCCTACCGACAGGGAGAAAATTCTCCCCGATGTTTTTTTCTTTGTTCTTTCATACAATGAAAGCATTGCTGCAAAGCCAGCATTTGTTGCCCATCCCTAATTGTCCTTGAACTGAGTGGCTTGTAAGGCCATTTCAATGTCAACCATATGGCTAAAGGTCTGGAGTCACATGTAGGCCAGATTCCCTTCCCTAAAGCACAGTAGTGAACCTAATGGGTTTTTATTATAATCAATAATAGTTGTCATGGTTACCATTTCTGAAACTCTCTTTTAATTCCAGGTTTTATTAATTGAGTTTAAATTCCACCAGCTGCAATGGTGAGATTTGAACCAATGATCCAGAGCATTAGCCTGGACCCCTAGATTACTAGGCCTGTGACATTACTACTACATATTCATCTCCTACTGATCCTGTTATCCTAACTCCCCAAACAGCATCAGGCTCCAACATTAATTTTGCCTTCATCTGATTGAACCTGATGATGCTTCTTAACCATGGTGCCTTGCTCACTGTGCATCCAGTCACCAGCATCATTCTACTTCCACCTCAAGAATGTTGCTTACCTCTGCGCCTAGCACACCTCAAAGCCCTTTATCGATGTTGCAAAAAGCTCAATTTCTCCCACGCTTCCTCCACCCCAAACAAAATCCAGAATCATCTCAAATTTCACAGCCCACTGTCAATCCTGCACGGGGTCACAAACTCCTATTGTCTCTGCCCTCACTTGCGTCTGCTACATTCTAGCTCTGCAATCTTCTCTATGCCCTGCCTCAACATGCTTTGCCCACTCTGCTCAACTGGCCATTCCGCCTCATTCCCATCTAATAATGGTCTTCAGCCATTAGGCCTCCTCTGCCAAGAAATCCTTGCCCTAAATCACGCTTCCCTCATGCAGCAGGCTCCACAGAATTTGCCACTTCAGCCCTGCTTTCGGCCAATTCTCCTAACTTCTCTCCAATCTCCCTCGATGGCTGTCTCTGCTCTTCTTGCAAAGCAAACTTATAGGGATGGTTGTGCTATGTGATGGATGCCCTATAAATGAGGGATAGTGTTGTATGCCAGCATCAAAAATAGAATGCCATTCCAATTTGTAAATGCGTTTGAATTATGAGTTGTTCTTTAGCTCGGTGCAGTTCCCTAATTATAGGTTGTAACATTAATCACAAGAAAATTACAGGAAATCAATTCAGCTATTTCAATAACAAAGGGCTGAATATTTAAAAGGGTAAGAAGGTTGCTAGGTTCTCAAAGGGTTAACTCATCCTTTAAGAGCCATCCATGCAAATTGACATCTTTTGTTCTATTTTACCTTCAGCTTTAACAAGACAAAATGTCCTAGGTCACTGCCAGTTTGTAGTGAATCGGAACTTCATCAAAATCTGGTTATTTGATGGATGCCGTGAGAAAACAAATTGCTGTTAAAACCTATCTGGCTCACTAATGGCCTTCAGAGATGAGTGACTACTACCCCTAGCGGATCTGACCGATACTTGTTTACAGCCCCACACTCCATGGGTTGACACTCAAGAGGTGGTTTTCCTGGGTCTATGACCATTTCTATTAATGGCAGATAAATCGGCCACGTCCCTTTGCAGACGGGGGTTGTGACTGAAACCATGCAATGCTCCAGAGTGTAGACCCAGGAAAATCTCCCCTTCAAAGTCCTGTGAAGTGGATTTGTAAGGCTGTAAAGATCAGTAGGGTCAAAATCCACCCTGGTCTTTGTGCAAAATGGACATCTGTCATAGGTCCGAACCCATTCAGTCCCATTACCTACAATAGAATGAGTATTGCTGAAAAGAGAAACATGTTGCTGAAGCTTTTCATCTTGTACTCATAAGGCCAAGCGGCCTTTACGTTTTTTAGGAAACCTCATCCACAAGCGGGATGAGGTCTCCTGAAGCTATTACAAATTAAATAAAAACTTTCATTTTAAATTAAAAACATGTTCCACTGTGTCACATGAGGGGACATGTTTCCTTGAATTTTTATTGTACTTAATAATTTTTTCAAAAAGTACTTCAATTTCCCCGAGGCAGCTCTGTGCCTCAGGGAGATTGAAGTGCTCATTCGCGTGCATGCGCAGAGTGCGCACCAGACCTGTGCTCCCTCCTCCCCCCCCCTGCACAGGTAGTATTCAGTGCTGCTGCTCGTGATCCACACAGCGCGGGCCCGCCTGATAAATGGAAAATCTTGGCTGATGTCCCAGACACCACCATCACCATGCCTGGGTATGTCCCTGTCCCACCGACACAGCAGAGGTTGCAGCACAGTCATATACAGTCAGGAGGTAGTTGATCTAGGAGTCCATAACATCAACTCCGGACCCCATGAAGTCTCATGGCATCAGGTCAAACACGGGCAAGGAAACCTCCTGCTGATTATCATATACCGCCCTCCCTCAGCTGATGAATCAGTGCTTCTCCATGTTGAACATGACTTGGAGGAAACACTGAGGGTGGTAAGAGCACCAAATGTACTCTGGATGGGGGATTACAATGCCCATCACCAAGAGTTGCTCAGTAGCACCACTACTGACCAAGCTGGCTGAGTCCTAAAGGACATAGCTGCCAGACTGGGTCTGTGGCAGGTGGTGAGGGAACCAACAAGAGTATACTTGACCTCATCCTCACCAACTGGCCTGCTGCAGATGCCTCTGTCCATGACAGTATCGGCAAGAGTGACCACCTCACAGTCATTGTAGAGATAAGGTCCCACGTTCACATAGAGGGTGCCCACCATTGTGTTGCGTGGCACTACCATCGTGCTAATTAGATTTTGATTAGATCTAGCAACTCAAAACTGGGCATCCATGAGGTGCTGTGGGCCATCAGCAGCAGCAGAATTGTACTTGAATGCAATCTGTAACCTCATGGCCCAGCATATCCCCCACTCTACCATTACCCCATTACCATCAAGCCAGGGGATCAACACGAACTCAATGAAGAGTGCAGGAGGGTATACCAGGAGCAGCACCATGCATACCCAAAATTGAGGTGTCAGCCCGGTGAAGCTATAACACAGGATTACTTGCGTGCCAAACAGCATAAGCAGCAAGTGATCGACAGAACTGAGCGATCCCACAACCAAGGGATCCGATTTAAGCTCTGCAATCCTGCCACATTCAGTCATGAATGGCAGTGGACAATTAAACAACTCACTGGAGGAGGAAGCACCTCTAAATCCCAATCCTCAATGATGGAGGAAACCAGCACATCAGTGCAAAAGATAAGGCTGAAGCATTTGCTACAACCTTTAGCCAAAAGTGCCGAGTGGATAATCCATTTCGGCCTCCTCCGGGGAACCCCAGCATCACAGATGCCAGTCTTCAGCCAATTCCATTCACTCCATGTGATATCAAGAAACGGCTGAAGGCACTGGATCCTGCAAAGGCTATGGGCCCTGACAGTATTCCGGCAATAGTACTGAAGACTTGTGCTCCAAAACTTGCTGCGCCCCTAGCCAAGCTGTTCCAGTACAGCTACAACACTGGCATCTACCTGGCAATGTGGAAAACTGCCCAGGTATGCCCTTTACACAAAAAGCAGGACAAATCCAACCCAGCCAATTACCGCCCATCAGTCTACTCTCGATTATCAGTAAAATAATGGAAGGGGACATCAACAGTGCCATTAAATAACACTTGCTTAGCAATAACCTGCTCACTGATGCCCAGTTTGGGTTCCGCCAGGGCCACTCAGCCCCTGACCTCATTACAGCCTTGGCGCAAACATGGACTAAAGAGCTGAACTCCCGAGGGGAGGTGAGAGTGACTGCCTTTGATATCAAGACTGCATTTGACTGAGTGTGGCATCAGGCAACCCTAGAAAAACTGGAGTCAGTGGGACTCAGGGGGAAAACTCCACTGGTTGGAATCATACCTAGCGCAAAGGAAAATGGTTGTGGATGTTGGAGGTCAATCATCTCAGCTCCAGGACTCGCTGCAGGAGTTCCTCAGGGTAGCGTCCTTGGCCCAACCATCTTCACATGCTTCATCCATGACCTTTTTTCCATCATAAGGTCAGAAGTGAGGATGTTCGCTGATGATTGTATAATGTTCAGCACCATTTGCGACTCCTCAAATACGTAACTAGTCCACGTCCAAATGCAGCAAGACATGGACAATATCCAGGCTTGGGCTGACAAGTGGCAAGTAACATTCGTGCCATGCAAATGCCAGGCAATGATCATCTCCAACAAGAGAGAATCCAACCATTGCCCCTTGACATTCAATGGCATTACCATCACTGAATCCCCCACTATCAACATCCTGGGAGTTACCATTGACCAGAAACTTAACTGGACTAGCCATATAAATACTGTGGCTACAAGAGCAGATCAGAGGCTAGGAATCCTGCAATGAGTAACTCACCTCCTGACTCCCCAATGCCTGCCTACCATCTACAAAGCACAAGTCAGGAGTGTGATGGAATACTCTCCACTTGCCTGGATGAGTGCAGCTCCCACAACTCTCAAGAAGCTTGTCATCATCCAAGATAAAGCAGGGCACTTGATTGGCACCACATCCACAGTCACTCACTCCATCACCGACGCACAGTGGCAGCAGTGTGTAGCATCTACAAGATGTACTGCAGAATTCAGCAAGGCTCCTTGGTGAATTCTTACAAACCCACAGCCACTACCATCTAGAAGGACTAGGGCAGCAGATAGATGGGAACACCACCACCTGGAAGTTTCCCTCTAAGTCATTCACCATCCTGACTTGGAAATATATCAACATTGCTTCACTGTCGCTGGGTCTAAATCCTGGAACTCCCTCCCTAACAGCACTGTGGGTGCAACTACACCACATGGATTGCAGCGGTTCAAGAAGGCAGCTCACCACCACCTTCTCAAGGGCAATTGGGGATGGGCAATAAATGCTGGCCCAGCCAGCGAAGCCCACATCCTGTGAACGAAGAAAAAAAAATCCCATTGAATGGCAGAGCAGGTTCGATGGGCCGAGTGGCCTACTCTGCTCCTGATTTGTATACTGATATGTATGGTCGTATGTACCTTCTCAGAGCAACTGGGCAACACGTGCAGCTTTGCCAGCAATCGTTTTGCTCACCTCCTAAGAACAAGCAATTGAAGCAAACTTCCCTGTCAATAATATCAAGGTGAATTTATGCTGTTTGGTTGGAGCTATCAAGGGAGGGCTATCAGCTCAACTTATCATAGAGGGGGAGTTTACAATTAAAGCAGACCCTTCCTTATGCATATCTGATCAACTAAGAAGAGAACATAAAGAGAATGTTTACTTACAAGTGTTTTCTTTTTCTATAGGGCACCCACAATCCTTATTGTGCTCTCTGGGATTTCAGCAAAACGTAAGTCCCAACACTGCAGTTAATTCCTCAGTACTTAGGACAGCGATCTCCTGGACTAGTTTCGATTGTCTGAAAGGGTCAGAGTGGAATTTTCCAGATTTTTCTTTTTTTTTTGTTATTCACCTCTCCCAGGAGATCATGTGGCTTTCAGGCGGAGTGGGGAGTGTAAATACTGTGATGCACAAGGCTTTGCAGTTGTGTGTGACGGACCTGGATGGGTTCGAGGGTCAATTTCCATTGTTCATATGTTCAGTCCTGTAAACTGCGCCCTGAACTTTGCTGCCACAATTGCGGCTGAAATAAGCAGTGGAACCCTGTTTTAATGAAAACTCCTGGGATGGGCACTGTGTGATAGAATATATAAATTTGCACTCTCGCAGTGGGGCTCCACCTAATAGGAAGAAATAGCGATGAAAAATTCTGCAGCTCCCCTTCATTCCCAGGGCCAGATTGCCAGAGTTTACCCACCACTAAAATCTGCCCTTAACTATGTATCTTTGTGTATCCACTGCAACTGCAACCGAATATTGCATTAATGGTAGTCTGTTAAATAGCAAAAGACATTTCGGACAAAGATATTAAGTGTTGTGTTACTCTAGAGCAGTGATTTGTGAAGGCACTAGCTCTGCGTTTTATCCTCAGAGTTGGAACGTTGGAGGGGTAATTCTAACTGCAGGGAAATAGTGTAAGACAGATTCTAACAATATTGACTTCAGTGTAAAGCAGAGTATAATGAGCAGCCAGTTCCTTATCGCCCGATTTACACCAATGCCCACAGTTAAAATTAGCCCTGATGATGGAGAACAGGACCTGAAAATAAGGCACTTTACCCAGTGAGTGAGTGTTTCTTTGAGTTTGTCTCACCAATGAATAATCTGTTTGTTACAATAATTGTTACGTAAGTCATCAAGAGCAGCCTGATTACCATTTGATTAAAATAACCAAAGTTAATGTGATCCTTATGAGGTTGTCCAAATCAAGGCTAAAGCATTACCTGAAAAAAATCTACAAGAATGATGAATGTTTTGAGCTATAGGCAAGTTATCAAGTTATGGTGGGTTTTATGAAGTTTATTGTGTTTCTCGCATCTTAAATAAATGGTTTCTGCTGTATTTCTGCATTTGTTCTTTTTCAGCCAGCACAGACATGATGGGCTGAATGGCTTCTTCCTATGCCATAACTTTTCTATGGCTCTATTTGTCACATGCACTGTTTGAGCACAAGAAAGTTGAGAGGAATTAGTGGGCAATTGGGCACAATGGCTGTCGACCAGATTAAGGGGAAGCACTATTTAAGGGGGAATCTGAGGAAGTGCAAAGGAAGAATGTTGGAAGCTTAAAGATAAAGAGGCAGAACTGTCCTTGTGTGTGTGATGTGAAATTTTCATTTTCAGAGACCCACTCCTGGTTAAGGCGTGTTGAACATCATCCTGTTTACTCCAATGGGAAAGGTGCTTCATTCTGTTCTATTTAAAGGCAGCTTTCATCAAATCTCTGAAATGAAGTATCATTGTGAAGGCAAAATAGATTTGGATGGTGGTGGGGTCAAAACTTCCAACCATATTAAAACAAGCTGCTGCCTACTCCCTGCCCCAACAGGAGCACAAAATCCACCTCCCATCAGAATGGAATCAGTCTGAACTTGAAAAGTTAGCTCCACAAATTCCCTATAAAGATGCTACAGCTTGTGAATTCCATAAACTATTATTCAGTGCTATTTGAATACAGCGATTGTTTTCAGCGATTCACCCTGTGTGGTTGGTGCATGTTTTAGTCTGATGGTTTCTGACACTTACATCAACTGCCAGTAATAAGCTCTCATGCCGGTTGTGCTGTTAGTATACAGCATATACATTTTCTACTCGTCAAAAAAAAAATGAATAATGTACTAGGCCACAGGGAGATTTTACTTTTGCTCATTTAGCATTTTATTCTTGCCATTTTCAATGTTGTAGTTTAATCTACATTGTCTCACATGATAAAAACCTTCATGCAAACTCATTCAAGTAGTTATTCACCAATGTGCTGGAGATGGAGTGAGAGGTTAGGCCATGAATAATAATATATCTCACCTACAGCACAGCAAAATGACTAGTTAGCTTCAAACCAAACTTCAAAAGTAACTTGATGATGGAGAAAATAACTCTTGAGACTTCATTGATAAATCAGTCTGGAAAATACCCTGCGTCCTATTCTTCTCAATGGGTTTTGATATCCAGTGTGTTTGCTTTAGACATTGGGAAGGCCCCAGGATCAATCCCTGGGCTGCACTGAGTACATTTTTGGGCTGCGGTGGGGGGAAGGGTGAGTTATCCCATCCTTGATGAGGCAAAGGGAAAATTAACCAGGTTTCCTGTGCCTAATTATTATCTGTTGACAGAGAGTGAGAAAATACTATTTAGTCTATCCAGTTCTTTCTCTTCACGCTCCAAAGGAACATTTTTGACATTCAGCACCTGGGTGATAATCTAGAGGAGCAGATTGCCTGCCCAGTGTAGAACATGCCTATTGTTCAATCAGCTAAAACCAATGGGATAGAAAGCGTGCAGGTTCTACAATAGGTGGGTGATTTAAAAGTCTTGGTTACCAACCAGGTAAAATGACCCTCATAATGGACAGTCCACTCAGTCTTGCACTTTATACCCACCTTCAACCTATGAAGAAAAGCTTTGCTGCTTCACCTGCTCCCTGACAGCTGACACAACATTGGAATATTACTACCTGAAACAGGCACTTGAACATACCTTCCAAAATATCTTCCCCCACCCCACCAGTTCAGAAATCACGGTCCGGATCTCCCGAGCAGCAGCAACCATTATTGGATTGCTGCTGTGCTCCTGTTTTTGCCTGTCCCTACACTGTTCCTCATATCTGGCCAGGTCTTCCAAGCCAGGCTTCTCCAGAAATGTGCAGTGCGGCATCCCTCGGAGAGGTCTGTCGCAGCGCTGTAGTGTCAGGAAAAGACTGGACATACCCCTTTTTAGGTCACTAGCTGCCATAAGCTAAGGTTAAATGGCCATTATGAATGTTAGTGAATGGGTGAATGAGTGAAAGGATAGGGTGGTAGGGTGGGTAGGTGGGTGAGGTAAATGGATAAGTGGGTGGGATGGCAGGTAGATAGGTGGTATCATGGCAGGTAGGTAGGGTGGTAGGTGGATAAGGTGGTAGGTGGGTGGGGTGGCAGGTGGGTAAGGTGGTAGGTGGATAGGGTGGCAGGTGGGTAAGGTGATAGCATGGTAGGTGGGTAGGGTGGTAGGTGGGTAGGGTGGCAGGTGCGTGGGTGGGTAGGTGGATTGGGAGTAGTCAGGTCATGTAGTGTATTAGTAAAGTACTGGAGCTAGCCACGTCTGGTCAAAGGGGTAACTGAGTGGTGAGAGTGGTAGTTATGGGGTGGAATGGGGAGTCGAGGGTCAGTGTAAGTGATTGGCGAAGGGGGGTCAATTGTATAGTTACCCAGGAGTTAGACTAGGATCTTTCTGTTTAATATCTCCTGGGTGACTATCCAGGTAAATACCGCAGAACTGTCCAACTTTTGTGGAGGGTCTCGGGGAGTAGGGGAATTGTCCGTCAGAAGTACAGACTTCCTGGGAATTCCCAAAGAGGTCTGCATGTCAGGAATTCCACAGGGACCTAACACGTATCTTGGGTCGTACATCCAGTCTTTGATGAGCCGGGAACCAGAAGGCCTGGGCCAATCATTGACAGCCTCTCTCAGGAGAATACAACCGTCTCCCATTATCTCTCCCCACCACCCCCACCCCCACAAAGAACCATTCACCTCTGGTATGGCATTCACACAGTGGCAGCTAAGCTCCAGCCACACCATTCAAGGATGATCACACAGGCAAACAGAAGTATCAGATGGCCAGCCAAAACAAGTCTCTTCAGGGGGTCCTTCCAACCTGTCTCTTTACTGGTTGGAAGATTTGTCCAGAACAGTGAGAGGCTTTACAATCAACCTGCACCTGATATTTTTTAAAACTTGGGGTTTTATTTCTAATGTAGGAGGTGAGTGATTGCACCAGATTGTATGTATTGTCCAAGCAAGTGCTTTTTATGTCCAAACCGGAGACAGTTTTCTTCTTTCATTGAGTCTCTTTAACGTTGAAGATTCATTTCTGAGCTCAGCATGAGAACTAGAATGTTAACTATTGAATTGTTGTAGACTTAATAAATTGGATGGATCATGGGGAAATATTTAAAGGCAGCAGCTGATTTGTTGATGGTTTATTTATGAACAGTTGCAATACGCTATGTGGCATGATGCAATTGTTTTAGTCCCACACTACAGTCATATGTGAAAAGGGAGCTATCAATGCAGTGACAACTGTCTGGAGCTGCACTTCAGCTAAGCTAAACAGGCATTCAGATCTCCTTCATCATTTTACAGTTGGCAGTAATGTTGACCAATGCTTTCAGCCAAGCTGTCTTTTTCTTAAACCCAGTTTGGGGATGCAGGTGTCGCTGACAAGGCCAGCATTTATTGCCCATCCCTAATTGCCCTGGAGAAGTGGTGGTGAGCTGCCTTCTTGAATCGCTGCAGTCCATGTGGTGTAGGTACAGTCACCGTGCTGTTAGGAAGGGAGTTCCAGGATCTTGACCTAGCGACAGTGAAGGAACGATGATATATTTTCAAGTTAGGATGGTGAGTGGCTTGGAGGGGAGCTTCCAGGTGGTGGTGTTCCCATGTATCTGCTGCCCTTGTTCTTTTAGGTGGTGGTGGTTGTGGGCTTGGGAGGGGCTGCTTGACAAGTTGCTGCACTGTATCCTCAAGATGGTACAATTGCAGGGTCCTAGCATCTTGGGCTTTCTTTCCAAACAATGGACCTCGAACAGTCCAAGTTCCAAACACCATTTAATTTATAAAAATGCACACAGCACAAAGCCACATCACACATGACCTCCCCTTTAATGTTCACCTGACTGCGGAAAGTCTCATCCCATTCCAAGTGCCATTATCTTTAAAGGGGTGGTTCTTAAAGGAACCCTCAATTTTCCTGCAACAGGGCATACTGCATTACATAATACATCAATGGTGGAGGGCCTGTGTGTTTAATGTGCTGGATGGGGTGCCAATCAAACAGGCAGCTTTGTATTGGATGGTACCAAGAACCTTAACTGTTGTTGGAACAGCACGCATCCAAATTTGCCTGGCCATACAACTGCACAGACACTGCAAATCTCAAATGCAAACATGGGAATGGACAGAAATGTGGATCAGCTCAGTTAGCAGCTGAAAGGCGAGAGACCAGTTAATGTGGTGAGGCAATCTCTCAGTTTAATGAAAGAATTGACCTCAAATGTTAAGCCATCCTTTTCTGTCAGGTGCTGCCTGAGTGTCATTTCCAACATTCTCCATCTCAAGGAGATTGGATTTCCTGTGCTCTGTTAGCAGTTTAGTCATGGAAAGGCTTGTGAATCCTTTGAACACTATTAGGTTAAAATCACACCGTGAAAAATTACTAACAAATGGGTGATTAAATGCAGTGATAAATGCAGTGATAACAACTCTGTTAAAACCAACGGCCATAAATATATCTATAAGCTTATTAGCAAGCCTCTTAACTAATTCCGTTAATGAATGAGTTAACAAGGTGTAAATAATGTATTAATATCAAATTCCTCTGTCCACTGTTAGTGAATATATTAGATATGAACATTAGTTATATTTATGGCATTCTCTTTTAAGATTTTTTAACATGTTCATCACTGCAGTTAATTACACATTTGTTCGCAATTTTGCAGTGTGATTTTAACCCAATAGTGTTCAAAGTGTTCACAATTAGCCTTTTCATGACTAAACTACTAACTGTTAATAAAGACAGTAATCATTGATTGATTGCTTCTTAACCTACTGGACAAATCTACAGATGCTTGTAACTGATACCACACAGGCTTATTTCATTGTATTAATGTGCCTGACAGCTTGTAAAATATGTACATCAATATCGTAAACCATATGGCATAGAAATCCATCTGAGGAGTGCCAATATTTCATAGGATTACATAGGATATACGGCACAGAAAAAGGCTACTTACCCCAGCCAACCCATGCTGGAGATTATTCTCCACTCCATCCTCCTCCCATCATTTATCCTCCCATCATTATCCATCATCTTAACCCTCTATTACCTCTTCCCTCATATGCTTGTTAGTTTCCCCTTAAATGCATCTAGACCATTCACTTCAAGTACTCCCTGTGGTAGCGAGATCCACCTTCTTAAGATGAAGAAGTTTTTTCGGAATTCCCTATTGGATTTCTTGGTGACTACCTCATATTAACGGCCTATAGAAGAAACATTCTCCCTGTATCCAATCTAGCAAAACCATTCATAATTTTAAAGATGTTTATTATGTCACCAATCAGCCTTCTTTTTTCATGTGAGAAGAGTTTGAGAGAGGTTTTTAAGCCTATTGAGGACAAGACAGCAGCAGCCACCATGTTGTTGCAGACAAAATACCAGGCGACCAGGACAAGTGCCTGGAAAAAGGCTGTTTGCATTTTCAACTAAGTGGCTCAACACCTATTAAATTGCTCTCGAAACAGACGACGCCGGTTGCCACCCTTCCCTCTCTACCCATACCGGTCATCACTGTTACCCTCTGGATGCCCCCCTTTCTCAGTTTCTCCCTTTAACAACTTACCTGGAGCACAGCGGAAATTGCAGCTGCCCGATCTTCGAGAACTCTACTTTGCTGAGCTGCCTGAGGGCACCCGTTAAGTGTCTGCAACTTGCCTGCTCACTGATAACAAGGCCCTGAAGTCCCAATAATGTGTGCCCCTTGGGCCTTTCCATTCTGCTGCTGAATTGACCCTTTATTCATCATCCTAGAACTTCCTCTCTTTGTAAAAAATTTTGAGTAACTTGGAAGCATTGTGAACTGAGAATGATTAACTTTAAAAGGACATAGACAGATTGATGAAATGGGCAGACAAGTGGCAGATGAAATTTAATGCAGAGGACTGTGAAGTGATACATTTTGGTAGGAGAGGTGATATAAAACAAAGGATGTATTCCTAAAAGCAGAGGGACCTGGGGGTATATGTGCACAAATCATTGAAGACTGCAGGGCAGGTTGAGAAAGTGGTTAATAAGCCATACTTATAGAGTATAGAGTACAAATGCAAGAAAGTTATGATAAACCTGTATAAAACTCTGGATCAGTCTCAGTTGAAGTATTATATCCAGTTCTTGGCACCACACTTTAGGTAGGATGTGAAGGCACTAGAGAGGGTGCAGAAAAGATTCATGAGAATGGTTCCAGGGATAAGGAACTTCAGTTATTTAGACAGATTGGAGAAGCTGGGGCTATTCTCCTTGGAGAAGAGAAGATTAAGAAGAGATTTGATAGAGATATTCAAAATCATGAGGGGTCTAGACAGGGTAGGTAAGAAGAAACTGTTTCCATTGGCAGAAGTGTTGAGAACCAGATTTAAGGTGATTGGCAAAAGAAGCAATGGTGACATGAGGAAAGACTTTCTTATGCAGTGAGTAGTTAGGATCTGGAATTCACCATCTGAGCGCGGTGGAGGCAGGGCCAAACAAGGCATTCAAAAGTGAATTAGATAATTATCTGAGGAGAGAAAGCTTAGAAGACTACAGGGAAACAGGCCACATCATAATACAGTAAAACAATCAAGTCAGAGGAAGTACAGCTGCATTAAGTTTCAAGGGAGTAAGGCAAGGCTGGACGGCCTCTACTTTAATGCCAGGAGTATTACAGGTAAAACGGATGAGTTAAGGGTAAGGATTGACACGTGGAATTGTGATATAGTAGCCATCACTGAGACTTGGTTGAGGGACGGGCAGGATTGGCAGCTCAACATTCCAGGAGATAGAATCTTCAGACGAGATGGGGAGGAGGTAAAAGAGGAGGAGGTGTTGCATTATTAGTTAAGGAGTCAGTTACTGCAGTAAGGAGAGCTAATATCTTGGAGGGGGCATCGAATGAAGCTTTGTGGGTAGAGTTTAGGAATAAGGGGCAGCCGCATTGTTAGGTGTTTATTATAGACCCCCAGATAGTCAGTGGGAAATTGAGGAGCACAATTTGCGGAGGTTTGTAAAAACAATAATAGGGTAATTATATTAAGTGATTTCAACTTTCCCAACATTAATTGGGATAGACATAGTGTTAAGGGATTGGATGGAGTGGGTTTCTTGAAATGTGTACAGGAAAACTTTTTAGGTCAATATGTAGACGGTCCAACAAGGGACGGTGCATTGCTGGACCTAATTCTGGGGAATGAAGCCGGACAGGTGGCTGAGGTGATGGTGGGCGAGCATTTTAGTGATAGCGACCACAACATGGTACAGTTTAAGTTTGTTACAGACAAAGAAATAGACAAGTTGAAAAAAAATGTTTTGGATTGGGGGAGAGCGGATTTAGGAAAATACAGCAGGAGCTGGCCAAGGTAGACTGGGAACAGCTTCTTGTGGGGAAATCTACAGAGAAACAGTGGGGGGCATTCAAAAAGGAAATGGGGAGGGTACAGGCTCAATATGTTCCCTCTAGGGTGATAGGAAGGAGTAACAAGCCCAGAGAACCATGGATGACCAGAGATATTCAGGTTACGATGGGAAGGAAAAGAGAGGCTTTTAGTAGGTACAAGGGAAGCAAATCAGCAGAGGCATTAGTGGAGTACAGAAAGTGCAGGGTGGAGCTTAAGAAAGCAATTAGGAGAGGAAAGAGGAGATATGAGAAAGCTCTGGCTGGTAACAGTAGGGAAAATCCCAAGATATTCTGTAAGTATATCAAAGGGAAGAGGGTAACCAGGGAAAGAGTAGGGCCCATAAAGGACCAGGGGGGCAATCTATGGGTGGAGCCAGAGGACATCGCTAGAGTGTTGAATGAATATTTCACATCCGTCTTCACCAAATAGAATGAGGATGAAGGTATCGAACTCGGAGAGAGAGACTGTGATGTTCTTAAGCAAATTGATATAGGGAATGACAAGGCATTGGAGGTGTTGGCAGGCTTAAACATGGACAAATCTCCAGGTCCAGATGATTTGTGTCCCAGAATGCTAAGGGAGGAGATCGCAGGGGCTCTGACCCAAATTCTGAATTCCTCTCTGGCCATGGAGGAGGTGCCAGAGGACTGGAGAACAGCTAATGTGGTTCCACTATTTAAGAAGGATTGTAGAGATAAGCCAGGCCAGTGAGCGTCACATCAGTGGTAGGGAAACTATTGGAGAAAATTCTGAAGGAGAGTATCTATCTCCACTTGGAGAGGCAAGGTTTGATCAGGGATAGACAGCATGGCTTTGTCAGAGGGAGGTCATGCCTAACAAATTTGATTGAATTATTTGAGGAGGTGACCAGGTGTGTAGATGAGCGTGGTGCAGTTGATGTAGTTTATATGGATTTCAGCAAAGCCTTTGACAAGGTCCCACATGGGAGACTTATAAAGAAGGCAAATGCACATGGGATACAGGGTAATTTGATAAGGCGGATTCAAAATTGGCTTAGTTGTAGGAGACAGAGGGTGATGACAGAAGGCTGCTTTAGTGACTGGAAGCCAGTGTCCAGTGGCAAACCACAGGGATCTGTGCTCGATCCCCTATTATTTGTCATTTATATAAACGATATAGATGACTATGTGGGGGGTAGGATTAGTAAGTTTGCGGATGACACAAAGATTGGCCGGGTGGTTAACAGTGAGGTTGAGTGTCTTGGGCTACAGGAAGATATAGACGGGATGGTCAAATGGGCAAATAAGTGGCAGATGGAATTTAACCCTGAAAAGTGCGATGTGATACACTTTGGAAGGAGTCATTTGACACGAGGAAGTTCTGAGGAACAAAGGGACCTTGGCATGTCCATAGATCTCTGAAGACGGAGGGATATTAGTGGGGTAGTGAAAAGGGCATATGGGACACTTGCCTTTATCAATCAAGGCATAGATTACAAAAGTAAGGAGGTCATGTTGGAGTTGGTGAGGCCACAGCTGGAGTACTGTGTGCAGTTCTGGTCACCATATTATAGGAAGGATGTGATTGCACAGGAGGGGGTGCAGAGGAGATTCACCAGGATGTTGCCAGGGATGAAACATTTAAGTTATGAAGAGAGGTTGGATAGACTTGGGTTGTTTTCGTTGGAGCAGAGAAGACTGATGGGCGACCTAATTGAGGTGTACAAGATTATGAGGGGCATGGACAGAGTGGATAGGGAGCAGCTGTTCCCCTTAGTTGAAGGGTCAGTCACAAGGGGGCGTAAGTTCAAGGCGAGGGGCAGGAAGTTTAGGGGGGATGTGAGGAAAAACATTTTTACCCAGAGGGTGGTGATGGTCTGGAATGCACTGCCTGGGAGGGTGGTGGAGGTGGATTGCCTCACATCCTTTAAAAAGTACCTGGATGAGCATTTGGCACGTCATAACATTCAAGGCTATGGGCCAAGTGCTGATAAATGGGATTATGTAGGTAGGTCAGATATTTCTCACTTGTCGGTGCAGACTCGATGGGCGGAAGGCCCTCTTCTGCACTGTGATTATGTGATTCTGTGTAAAAAGGCAAGGGAGTGGGACTAGGTGAGTTGCAGAGAGCCAGCACAGACATGACAGGCCAAATGGCCTCCTTCTGTGCTGTAATTATTCTATGATTATATGCTTGTTACTTTTTTTTTTCTTTATTCTTTCAATCTTTTGTTCTTTGCTGACAAGGCCAACATTTGTTTCCCATCCCTAATTGGCCTTGAACTGAGCAGCTGACTTGGCCATGAGGACAGTTAAGAGTCAACCATATTGCTGTGGATCTGGGGTCACATGTGAGCCCCGCCAAGAATGGATGGCAGATTTCCTTCCCTAAAGGAATTATCATGGGGTAATTATTTAATTTTCTTGATGGTTTAATGGAGAATGATCTCACCCATTGTTCCCTGATCACAAATAGGATTGCCAGGCTGTCCCTGTCAGCTGGTTTCAGGTAGCCCAGGAGCAGAGGCTTCCATGAACAGGGAAGGGGAGAGTCAGCCAGCATTCCCAATACTGATTGCCCTTCCATATATGCATGACGGATGAGGCCACATCAGACAGCAAAGAAGTTCAGCCAAGATGCTCCTGTGTATTGGTCAGGCTTGAGGAGCAGCTGTCTTTTCCTACTCATTTTGCTATATTGCTATGTAGTCATTGCTTAGAGGTCAATACGCCTGCTGGGGAATAAGTAGAACCGTTATGGCTGATGTAGATGTAGGGCAATGGCTACAAATTTACATTCAGCTGGTTAAGCCAGATAATTGGGTCAGGAGGAGCCGAGTGTATCACTGCAATGCCTCCTTCATATTTGTGAATTGAGCATTGGGTCAGTTTTGGTCCATGGTCTGTTCTGGGTAACCGCAGTGGCATAGTGGAGAGTTTTATAATTTCCCATCTGTACATCAATTATCTGTATCTGTCATGGTTTTTGTCGTACATATAGACATTGAAGAGTTTCAGTGTGAGCACTGAGCCTCATGGCTGTCTGTTGTTGAGGAACTGGGGAGACCTGACTGATATCTCAATCGACACATTTCTCAGCATCATTCATAGCAGGTGTATTATTTTGAGCCAAGTCTCATAGACTCATAGGGCAGAATTTTGCTGTCGGCGAGCAGGGGGCGGGGCCCACTCACCGATGCGTAAAATGACGCGGGATGACATCAGACGGAACCCCCGACGTCATCCTGCCTCATTTAAATTTTCAGGAAGGCGGGGGCACAGCAAGATCAGCTGCACACCTGCCAATTGAGGCCATTGACAGGATCATTAAAACAATTAAAGGACCTGCCCGTCCAACCTTAAGGCTGGCGGGAAGGCCAGGAGCCCCGGTGGCAAATAGAGAAAACATGAAACCTCATCCAGTGGCGGGAAGAGGTTTCTTGCGGGTTTTTAATAAAGTTATTATGTAAATTATAAACACGTCCCATCTCATGTGACATTGTCACATGAGGGGGACATGTTAAGGAATTTTCTTTTTCTATTTTTAATATTTTTATAAGTGTCAGCGTTCTCCCTGAGGCAGCACTTAGCCTCAGGGAGATGTGCACTCTTTCATGTGCATGCGCAAAAGAGCGCACTCTCGCTTTTGGGGAATCCCTCCCCACCCCACCCGCACAGGCAGCATGTAGCACTTCCCGCCAGACATCATGCTGGGCGGGCCTTAATTGGCCCGCCCATGTAAAATGGTGGCCAGGCCCGCTTCTCCGGCGGGGATCAGCTCCCCGCCCGCCGGAGATTGGGTCGGGCCTGCCCGCCTGACAGGCAGAAAATTCTGCCCATAGAATTTTACAGCAGAAAAAGAGGCCATTTAGCCCATCATGCCCATGCTGGTCAACAAAGATCTGACTACACTAATCCCATTTTCCAGCACTTGACCCATAACCCGAGAGGCTATGACAATGCAAGTGAATATCTCAATACTTCTTAAATGTTATGAGAGTTTCTGACTCAATCACCCTTTCAAGCAGTGAGTTTCAGACTCCCACCACCCTCTGAGTAAAAAAATCTCTCCTCAACTCCCCTCTTACCTTCTACCTCTTACATTAAATCTATGCCCCCTGACTCCTCTACTAATGGAAAAAGGGCCTTCCTATCCACTCTATCTATGCCCCTCATTATCTTATACACCTCTATCAGGATGCCCTCTCAACCTTTGCTACTCCAAGGAAAACAACCCCAGCCTATTCCTCATAGCTCAGACCCTCTAACCCAGGCAGCATCCTGGTAAGTCTCCCCTGCACCCTCTCCAGCGCAATCGCATCCTTCCAATAACGTGGTGACCAGAACTGCATGCAGTACTCCAGTTGTGACCTAACCAGCGTTTTATACAGTCCCAGCATAATCTCTTGTACTCTATGCCTCGGCTAATAAAGGCAAGTATCCCATATGCCTTCTGAACCACCTTATCTACCTGCCCTGCTACCTTCAGGGATCTGTGGAAATGCACATCAAGATCCCTCGGATATTCAGTACTTTCCAGGGTCCTACCATTCATAGTGTAATCCCTTGCCTTGTTAGCCCTCCCCAAATGCATTACCTCACACTTTTCAATTCCAGTTGCCACTGCTGTGCCCATCTGACCAGTCCATTGATGTCCTCTTGCAGTTTACAGCTATCCTCTTTACTATTTACTGCCCTACCAATTTTCGTGTAATCCGCGAACTTCTTGATCATATCCCCTACATTTAAGTCCAAATCATTTATGTACAACACAAACAGCAGAGGCCCCAGCACAAGCCCTGTGGAATCCCATTGGAAACAGACTTCCAGTCACAGGAACATCCCTCTACCATCATCTTCTGCTTCCTGCCTCTCAGCCAGTTTTGGATCCAATGTGCCACTTTGCCTTGGATCCCATGGGCTCTTACTTTCTTGGCCAGTCTGCCATGAGGGACCTTATCAAAAGCCTTGCTAAAGTCCATGTAGACCACATCAAATGCATTACCCTCATCAACACTCCTGGTTACGTCCTCAAAAAATTGGATCATATTTGTCAAACACAACCTTTCCCATGCTGACAATCCCTGATTGATCCATGCCTTTCCAAGTGCAAATATATTCTGTCCCTCAGAATTCTTTCTAGTAACTTCCCCACCACCAAGGTTAGACTCAGTGGCCTGTAATTTCCTGGCCTATCCCTTCCTCCCTTTTTTAATAATGGGGCAACGTTAGCAATCCTCCAGCCCTCTGGCACCTCACCTGTGGCCAGAGATGATTTGAAAATTACTGACAGGGCCCCTGATATCTCTTCCCTTGCCCCCCTCAACAGCCTGAGATACATCTCATTCGGGTCTGCGGATTTATCCACTTTTAAGGCCACTAAACCCGCTAGTACCTCCTCTCTCTCTATGTTAATTTCCTCTAATATTTCACAGTCCTCCACCCCGATGTCTATACCTTTGTCATCCTTTTCCATTGTGAAGACCGATGCAATGCATTCATTGAGGACTATACCCATGTCTTCCGGGTCCACACACAGATTACCTCTATGTTCCCTAATTGGCCCTACTCTTTCCCTGGTTATTCCCTTGCTCTTTATATATTTAAAAAACCTCTTTGGGTTTTCCTTTATTCTACCCACCAATGCTTTCTCATGCACTCTCTTAGCTTTCCTAATTTCCTTTATAAGCTACACCCTGCACTTTTTATACTCCTCTAGGGACTGCCATATTGAGCCCTCAGTATCTGCCATAAGCTTCTCTTTTTCCCTTAGTCCTAACCATTATGTCCCTTGATATCCAGAGTTCTCTGGATTTTGTCCCCCCTTTGTCTTTACAGGACCATATTCGCCCTGTACTCTCGCTATTTCCTTCTTGAATGCCTCCCAGTGCTCTGACACAGTTTTATCTGTAAGTAGCTGCTCCCAGTCCACTTGAGCCAAATTATATCTCATCTTAGTAAAATTAGCCTTTCCCCAGTTCAGAACTTTTATTCCTGGGCCCAACCTTATCCTTTTCCATAACTATCCTAAATTTAACAGAGTTATGGTCACTATCTCCAAAATGCTCCCCTATTGATACGCCTTCCAACTGCCTGGGATCTTTTCCGAATATTAGGCCCAGAGCTGCCCCTCCCTTGTTGAGCTATCTACGTACTGGCTAAAAAAGATCTCCAGGATGCAACTTTAGAATTTTGCTCCCTCCCTACCTTGCACACTAAAACTATCCCAGTTAATAGTTGGGTAGTTAAAATCTGCTATTTGATTAACATATTTGATCCTCTATCTCTCCCTGACTGGGGACCTATATTACACACCCAACAGCATGTTTGCCCCTTTTGTGTTTTTTACTTCTACCCATATGGCCTTATTTGATGATCCTTCCAAGACAACATTCCTCCTCACTGCTATAATTGATTCCTTGATCAATATTGTGACCCCCTCCCTCATCTTCTATCCCCCTCCCTATTTCAACTGAATACCCTATAACTAGGAATATAGAGCTGCCAATGTTGTCCTTTTGGCTGAGTCTCGGTCATAGGTATGATATCATATTCCCACGTGCCTATCTGTGCCCTCAGCTCGTCTGTCTTATTCCTCAGGCACCTTGCATGAAAATATATTCCATTTATCCTTGCTAAATTCACTTCTTTCTTATCTAGCCTATGATTCTTCTGCCTTCCAGGTTCACTTACTAATGTTTTAACTTTTAATTCCATCTCAGCTTTTCTCCCCTCTGAACTACTTTTCAGGATCCCATCCCACTGCCAATTTAGTTTAAATCCTCCCCAACAGCATTAACAAACCTCCCCACAAGGATGTTGGTCCCGTTCCTGTTCAGATGAACCCTTCCAACATGTACAGGTCCCACCTCCCCCATAAACGGTCCCAATGCCCCGGGAATCTGAAGCCCTCCCTCCTGAACCATCTCTCCAGCCACGCATTCATCTACTCTCTCCTTCTGTTCCTATACTCACTACAGCATGGCACTGGGAATAATCCAGAGATTATTATCTTTGAAGCCCTGCTTTTCAATTTCCTACCTAACTCCCTAAAATTTGCTTGCAGGACCTCATTTCTTTTTCTTCCTATGTCATTGGTCCCAACGTGGACCACGACCTCTGGCTGTTCACCCTCCCCCTTCCAAAAGCCCTGCAGCCATGACATCCTTGACCCTGACACCCGGGAGGCAACATACCATCCTGGAGTCACATCTATGACCATGGAAGTGCCTGTCTACTCTCCTCACCAATGAATCCCCTGCCACTAATGCCCTTCCACACTTCCTCCTCCCCCCTGAGCAGTTAGACCACCCAGAGTGCCACGGCCTTGGCTCTGACTGGCCTCCACAGAGAAACCATCAGTCTCACCGTTTTCCAAGGTCGAGAAACGGTTTGCAAACGAGATACACTTGGGGGATTCCCTCACTACCTGCTTGGTCCCCTTCTTCTGTCTGCCGGTCACCCATTCCCCCTCTGCTTGCACTTCCATAAGCTGCAGGGTGACCACATCCTGAAACAAGCTATCCACGAACCTCTCAGCCTCGTGAATGCACCATAGCACTACAGTTAGAGGCACCTCCTGCACACAAGGTTATGCAGACCACCAGGAGCATCCAAGAATATCTCACATAGCACAGGATGTGCAAATCCCAGGTCTGAGCTCCCCAGACATATCTTAACTAAACAGAATGTGGATCCTTGCTTTTATTTTACCCTTACTCCTACTTGAGTATAGATTAAATGCTAGAACCTCTAGATAGACTAGATTCTCTAGATGCTGCTGACTGCCTGCCCTAGGGTCCTTCTCTCACACTCTCCTCTAGGTGCTGCTGTCGGCCTGTCCCAGGGTCCTCCTCTCACACTTTCCTCTTCTGCTGAGTGATGAGCCTTGAGAGCTTCAGCATTAGCCTTTTAATCCAAACCGTGTCATAGGTAATGGACCAATCTACAAAGGCTGTAACTGTCCTGCCTGCTTTGAGAATGACAATAACCATCGTCTACTGGCATGTGCCTGTCTGCATCTCATCTCCTTCGACAGCACCTTCCAAATCCACAACCTCTACCATCTAGAAGGACAAGGGCAGCAGATGCATGGGAACACCGCCACCTGCAAGTTCCCCTCCAAGCCACTCCCCATCCTGACTTGGAAATATATCGCCATTCCTTCACTGTCGCTGGGTCAATATCTTGGACCTCCCTCCCTAACAGCACTGTGGATGTACCTACACCACATGGACTGCAATGGTTCAAGAAGGCAGTTCACCACCGCCTTCTTAAGAGCAATTAGGGATGGGCAATAAATGCTGGCCTAGCCAGTGATGCCCACATCCCACGATTTTATTTTTAAAAATTGACCATTCTACAGCATCTCTAAGAGATTCACTCCCCTGTTTGGAGCTGACAAAAAGATAGCCAAGGGATGTAGAGTCACCCTGAGAATGGTAGGTTTGATCTTCTGATTAAAGAGTTAATCCAGACACACGATTAATTGGTTTATAGCATTGATATATGATTATCCCAAAGACAGGAGCTGGAAAAACACAGCTGATAAGATGGAACAGATTATTTGGTCACTGTGATTTTTCTGAGTGACCTTGTGTGATGCAGCAAAGACACTTTGCTGCTTGGCCTGGGCAGTATGAAGGGAATAAGAAGTTGATTCTCCCAATGACAAGCAAGAAGATGCTTTATAAGAGCAGATTTCTGGCTGTCACACTCAAGGTGTAGCTGACCTGGAAAGAACAAACTCATTCCATTCCTCTGCATGGGGAACGAGGGTAGGTCTCTGTTAGAAATTTTGCTGAAAACCCTTGAGGCCTGATCTCAAAAAATGATCCACGAGATTTCCCCGACCCATGCCCACCTACAGTGAGCCCATCAGAGTTTGTAGGGCCCATAGGAATGCATCTCATTCTCATGGGGCAAGTGAGTGCATTTGTCACCACAGGGGCATCTGCAACTGAACCATGTAACGGATAGAAATTTGACAGCTGCCCTCCAGTATGGGTAGTAAGGGTGAGGGCTATCCAGGACTCCCAACCCCAGATTCAAGCTGTGTCCTTCCTGACCCACTGTGGGACTCACCCACATCTATTTGGACATGGCCATGCCTCATCGCAATTGGTGCACCAGCTTCCACCACATGTCAAACACGCCAGATGAGCTCCCTGCCCCTGCTCCTCGTCCACATGCAGATACCTCTCACCCCCACATGTCATTTGCTAAGGACACTGGGGCGAAACTCCCTTGTTCTTTGAAATTGTGCCGGGGAATCTTTCTCATCCTGGTAAGACAGCAGACAGGCCTCAGTTTAACATTTCATCTGAAAGACAGCACCTCCAACAATGCAGCATTCATTCAGCACTGCACTGGAGTATTAGCCTTGACTTTTATGCTCAGGTTTCTGGAAGGGTCTCGAATCTACCAGCTGCTGATTGAGAGGCAAGAAAGCTACCACTGAGCCATGATTGACACCTTCTTGCTGACTTCACAGTAGCTTGTGGTGGAGGATATGAACTGCCTCTATATGGGGGATACAGGATCAAGTATTCCCACTGACCTCATGGGTTTGTGCTTTTACCTACTTCCTGCAGATTTATGAGAACTGAAAGCTGCTCCCCACAACGGCATCAAGGATGGAGCAGGAGGAGTTTCTGACTCTTCCTAAGCATGCTAAAAAATGTCACAGGAATTATTGGTGACTTGGCACAGTCCATGCTGAAATTCAGTGTCTATATTTATCCCTCAATCAACATCATCTGGTGAACACCCCTTTGCTGTTGCACTGTTAATAAAGGATGAGATCAATAAGTTAGTGAGAGAGGATCCTAGATTTGAAGATCAAGATGTAGAATCATTTTGGCTGAAGTTTAAAAACAGCAACGGTAGGTGGTGTTTATAGGCTACCAAACAATATGGGTGATGTAGGGCATGGTATAAATCAAGAAATTAGAGGTGCAATACAGTAATCATGGGAGCTTTCAATCTACATATAGACTGGGTAAACCTAATTAGCATTAATGCTGTGAGGACAAATTCCTGGAATGAATACGAGATGGGTTCCTAGAACAGTTTGCTGAGGAACCAATTAGAGAATGGGCTAAAACAAAAACAAAAATACCTGTAAAAACTCAGCAGGCCTGACAGCATTTGTGGAGAGGGACACATTCGAGTCTGTATGACCCTATGACCTGTATGAGAATGGGTTATTTTAGCTATAGTGCTGAGCAATGAGAAAGAGCTAATTAATAACCTCATTGTAAAGGAGTCTTTAGTGAAGAGTGACCATAATATGATGCAATTTTATATTAAACATGAAAGTGATGTACTTCAATCCGAAACTTGAATCTAAACAAAGGAAATCATGGGCAAGGTGGCTGTGGTAGATTGGGAAACTACATTAAAAAGCATGATGGTACACAGGCAATGGCTAGCATTTAAAGAACTAACACATGGTTTACAGCAAAAATACATTCCTTTGAAGTGCAACAACCCAACAGGAAAGGTGATCCACAATGGCTAACAAGAGAAGTTAAAGATTGTATTCGAGTAAAGGAAGAGGCTTATAAAGTTGCCAGAAAAGTAGTAATCTTGAGGATTGAGAGCATTTTAGAATTCAGCAAAGAAGGACCAAGAAACTGATAAAGGAAGAGAAAATAGAATATGAAGGTAAACCAGCAAGAAACAAAAAAATGGACTGTGAAAGCTTCTATGGGTATGTAAAAGGGAAAACATTAGCAAAGACAAATGTGGACCCACTACAGGCAGAGACAGGAGAATTTATAATGGGGAAATAAAGAAATGGCAGAGAAGCTAAACACACACTTTGTGTCTGTCTTCACAGAGGAAGATACAAAAAAACCTCCCTGAAATAATAGAGATCCAAGGAATAGCAGGAATGAGGAACTGAAATAAATTAGTATTAGTAAATAAAGTAGCACTGGAGAAATTATGGGACTATAAATTGGTAAATCCCCTGGACCTGATGATCTACAACCCAGAGTGTTCAAAGAGGTGGCTGTAGAGATAGTGGAAGCATTGGTGGTCATCTTCCAAAATGCTATTGACTCTGGAATGGTTCCTGCAGGTTGGAGGTAGTAAATAAACCCCATTATTTAAGAAAGGAGGGAAAGAGAAACAGGGAACTACAGATCTCTTAGCCTGACATCAGTGATAGGGAAAATGCTAGAATCTATTATAACGGATGTGATAACCAGACACTTAGAAAATAATGGACAGAGGGAACATGGATTTATGAATCTGAAATCATGTCTTACAAACCTGTTAGGGTTTTTTTGAGGATGTTTCAAGCAGGTGGTACCAATGGATGTGGTATATTTGAATTTTCAGAAAGCTTTCAATAAGGTCCCACGAAGGAGGTTAGTAAGCAGAATTAGAGCACATGGAATTGGGGATAATGTGCTGGCATGAATTGAAAATTGGTTAACAGACAGAAAACAGAGGGCAGAATCTTCTGCCTGTCAGGTAGGCCAGTCGGGAACAGGTGTGGGCGGGCGCGGAGCCGATTACTGCCTGTGATTGGCTGTGCACCAGTTAAGGCCTGCCCAGCGTGACGCATGCTCGGTAGCACTCAGCGCTACCTGTGTAGGCAGGGAAAAGAGGGAGTGTCGGGCCTGCGCTCTTTCCCGCATACGCGCAAAAGAGCGCAGAAATCTCCCTGAGGCACGGAGCTGCCTCACGGACATTAATTTCAAGTTGAAAGATTAAAATAAAGAAAGTTAAAATTCATTTACACATGTCCCCTCATGTGACAGTGTCACATGAGCTGGGACATGTTTATGAAATGAGCAAAATTTAATTATTAATTTAATAAAACCTTCATGAAACCTCATCCCACCCATGTTTAATGAAAGGCCCATTTTCTCAGAGAAGGAGTTGACAATGACCTGGAGCTCAGTTTCTGAGTTAGCGCACACACAAACGTCATCTGCACACTGAAGCTCAATGACTGAGGTTGGAGTGATTTGGGTTTTGGATTGAGGTGGTATAAGTTGAACAGTTTTCCATCTGTTCTGTAGATAATCTCCACACCCGTGGGAGGTGAGGTGCAGTGTTGCAGTGAGGAAGATGGAGAAAAAGGTTGGTCCAATGACACAGACTTGTTTGGCCCCAGTCTTCACAGAGATAGGGCTGATGGTGGTTCCATTGGTGAGGATCATGTTTCACATATTATTGTGGAGTAGGCGGAGGAGTAGGCATTGATCATTCAGGGCCGCTGGGTAGGACATGTCATACATCTAACACTAGACACCTGAAACAATTTGGAACTCACAGCAGGAGACTCCCAGGAGGACAATGGAAATGTTTTAGTGATGTCCTCCAAATATCCCTGAAGAGATCAAACATCCCCGCCGATTCATGGGAGACCCTGTCCTGTGACCAATCAAAATAAAGAACATTTATTCAGGAAGGCACCGAACACATCAAGAGATTTTGTCAGGGACACACAGAGGCGAAGTCGAGGCACTGGAGAGAGCACACAAACCTCCAAACAACCCACCTACTCAACCCTTCCATCACCACCTGCCCCACATGTGGCAGAGTCTGCAGATCATGCTTTGGATTCATCAGCCATCACAGAACCCATCGAAATGGAGTGGAAGCAAGTGATCCTTGATCCTGAGGAACTCCCTAAGAAGAAGTCTTAATTGGCTGTAAAATACCTTGAATTGTCCTGAGGTTGTGAAGGCTGCTATAGAAATACAAGTTTTCTTTTTTTAATCTCATAAATTGAACAGCCAAGTGCCCAGGCTTTGTAATCAGGAGCTTTGCTCAAGTAACTTTCACTTTTTAAATATGAGGATATTCAATACATATTCCAAATAAAAAACAAAATGCTAAATTTAATCTTGGCCTTTCTTTAATCATTCCTGCATATTTAAAGAATCACTTGGCAATATTAGTTAACATCATAACCAGGCCCCAGAAAGGAACTACTTTCTTTTTGCTTGAAAGGAATTTAAAATGATACAAGGTTTATCCTGAGATGAATTTTACTCAAATTGCTTCTGGTTTGCTCCAAACATCCATGTTTAAGTTTTTAAAGGATTTGTTAAGTTGCCCTGCTGTGCATGGGATGATGTTATGGAGCAATGAGAGACCTGGGCTCTCTGTTTTCATACCAACATACAAAGTAGGAGCAGGAGTAGGCCATTCGGCCCCTCAAGTCTGCTCCACCATTTGACAAAATCACAGCTGATCTGATTGTGGCCTCAACCCTACTTTCCTGCCTACCCCCATACTCTTTGAGTCCCAAGAGACTTCCACAGACTAACAATCCGCTGAGAGAAAAAAAAATCTCTTCTTCTCCATCTTAAATGAGAGACCCTTTATTTTTAAACTGTGTCCTCTAGTTCTGGTCACTCTTATAAAAGGAAACATTCTCTCAGCATCCACCCTGTCAAGTCCCCTCAGGAAGTTATGTTTCAGTGTTTGAATTAAAATAAATGAGTTCATGCTCCTGGTAAAATGGCAGACAGGAAAGTGGAGTTAAGGCCACAACCAGATCAGCCATGATTTTATTGTGTTCATATGTATAGGATGGAGAGTGTGTACATTGTGATCCACAAGGTATTGCCATTGCGTGGGACAGGTTGGGAAGACTGGAGGCTCTCTTCCATTCTTTTATTGGTTGTATGGAGCTCCGCAACATTAGGAAAGCAAAGATAGATAGATAAGATAAATTGACAGGCAGGCAGACAGACAGGTAGACAGAAAAAAAATCTTGATGATGATACATGCCTAATTGTGATAGGCAACAGTCATGAAAATAAAAATAATGTATAAGATAACAGAAGGATTGCACAATGATGGAGCAGGAGTAGGCCATTCAGCCCATCAAGCCTACTCTGCCATTCAAATAGATTATGACTGATCATCCACCTCTTATGCCGTTTTCCCCATATCCCCATATCCCTTGATATCATTAGTATCCAGAAATCTATTGATCTTTGTCTTGAACATGCTCAATGATTGAGCTTCCATGGACCTCTGGGGTAGGGAGCTCCAAAGATTAATCACCATCTGAGTGAACAAATTCCTCCTCATCTCAGTCTTAAATGACCTGTCTCTTATTCTGAGACTGTATCCCCTGGTTCTAGACTCACCAGCCGGGGAAAACATTTTATCCACATATAGCCTGTCATGCTCTGTAAGAATTTTGAAAGTTTCAATGGGGTCACCTCTTATTCTTCAAAACTCTAGAGAATACACGCCCAGTTTCCTCAATCTCTCCTCACAGGAAATTCCTGCAATCCCAGGGATTAGTCTGGTGAAGTTCCTTTGCTGCACTTCCTCCCTCGTGATGATGATACAAATAAAACAAGTAATCATAATTCATAACAGTTATAAACAATTATTAAAATAATGTGTAAAATAACAAAAGGATTGCACAATTATGAATATTTCAGTGTACAGATTATTACAATATGTTGCAAAATACAGGTCTCCTTAATTTACAGAATAAAAATGAAAGATCTCCTGCATTCTGCATTTTGTATGAAAGTCCATAGATCATATGTTGTCAGGTTAAGTTTGTTAAGTTCTCAATCATTTACATATTATTATGTTTTATAAAGTAGGGGATTGGACTGTCTCATAGTCTATTCATTCTCTGAGTAGGATCCGTGCCTGCTGGCGTTGGGCTTGTTTGGTGGTGTGAGCAGACAATATGGCGAGAAGGCCAAAAGTCAGTTTCATGACGTCATGAAACCAGTTTGCAATTGTTCACTCTGCCCTTCGAGGGCAGGCCACATTTCCCACCATCGGACATCGGGAACTTCATTGTAATAAATCTGCATGTCATTATAAGCCCAGCTCATTGGAATCATCCCCCCATTCTGGATCATCCGAGGAATCACGCCGATGTGTTTCACAACTGTACATAAGCAGCATGCACCTGGCGAGCTGCATTTCATTCAGGACTTCGAGGTTTGTTTGCCTACTTTGCTTCAGGCTGCACTCACAGTCATCAGCACCAGGACTTGCACACAGCACCACAGAACTTTTAGGGGAGCTCACAAGCAGGTCTCCTACCAGTCCAGCCATAGGGAATGGGTGGCTTTTCAACACCTGCGGGGTTAGGGCTTGTTTGGGGAAAGGGGGGAAGTGGCCTCAGGCAAGGGAAGAGGCTGCAGGTTGAGGGCTTTATTGGGGAAGGGGGCTATCTCAGGGTGTGTGATCTGTGCAAGTGGCCTCAAGATGGTGAGGGCTGAGGAAGCAGTCTCCAAAGGAGATGTGGCCAGATGGAGATGTGGGGTGTGTGTTAGAGAGTGAGTGGTGATGTTGCTGCCCCTCCTGCGGCCCAATTGGAGGTACAGGACATCACAGCGGGCCTCCACGGCATCAAAAAGGTGCTCAATGGATGTGTCACTAAACCGGGGGTGGGGGCTGCAGTCTTCTTGGCTTTTGCCATCATGTCTTCTTTTCAACAGTCCTAGGCTGGAAGCCCTGAGAGTTGTGCATGGGGCTGCACTTTAAATGTGTCCCAGTGTGATGAAGCAGTGAACTGATGGCGTGGTGGGCGAATCAGAGCCCGCCTGCCATTGAAACGGTGTGTTTCCTGGGAATGTGTGACTAATGAGGCAGGATTGGGACGATACGGCATGAGAAGCCACCACTGTGGCCGATGGATAAAACGTTCTCTTTCCTGCCTGCTGCCGCACTTAGCCAATATCTGGAACGATTCTACCCTATATCTTATTTGTGGAATGGTGTCTTTTCACCTTAATTCCATCGCACGTTAACTTTTGTGTGGTTGTGGTAAGAGATAGTGGCAATGGGAGGTGGGATTTCAGAGTTTACTAGTGAAGTCCAGACACAGCTTTTTCCACCTTTCAGCTGGGGATCACATATTCAGTTGTTTGATTGTGTCAGAGTAGTTTTGGTACGTGTGACTGAGGATCAGTTTCAGTGCTTGTTTCTAAATGCTTTCGAGCTTGTTCACATGCTCTTTGGTAAGTCCAGCATTCCAAACAGACACTGCGTTTTCAACCCTGGGATTTACATAACTATTGAACACAGTGAAATCAGTCAGTTTGAGACACATTGTGATGCTTGAGAAGACATAGCCTGTGAAGTCTTCCATTTAAGCATCTCACGCACTTGGTAATCCCATTAGAGATCACTTTGAATGTAGATTCCTAACAGTTTAATGGAGCCTTATTTTGCAATCTCAGCATTGTCTAGGTTGATGAGAGGGGATCTGGGGGGTTGGTGCATGGAACAATTCCAAAACGTTTCACATTTAGGGATTCAGCCTCATGTGATTCACTGTTGCCCATTCACTCAACAAAGTGATTGGCCCAGCATGTGAAATGATTGCGACACTCCAAGAGGGTCAGGTTATCCACATATTTATAGCAATGAGGAAGCGTGGTGATATCAATACAGGCATTTATGTTTATGATGGCTAAAAATATAGTTATATAAATACTGCGGCTACAAGAGCAGATCAGAGGCTAGGAATCCTGCGATGAGTAACTCACCTCCTGACTCCCCAAAGCCTGTCCACCATCTACAAGGCACAAGTCAGGGGTGTGATGGAATACTCCCCAATTGCCTGGATGAGTGCAGCTCCAACAACACTCAAGAAACTTGACACTACCCAGGACAAAGCCTGCTTGATTGGCAACACATCCACAAACATTCACTTCCTCCACCACCGACAAAAAAGTGGCAGCAGTGTGTACCATCTACAAGTTGCACTGCAGGAATTCACCAAGGCTCCTTTGACAGCACCTTCCAAACCCATGACCACTACCATCTAGAAGGACAAGGGCAGCAGATAGATGGGAACAACACCACCTAGAAGCTCCCCTCCAATTCACTCACCACCCTGACTTGGAAATATATCATCGTTTCTTCAGTGTCACTGGGTCAAAATCCTGGAACTCCCTTCCTAACAGCAGTGTGGGTGTTCCCACAACACATGGACTGCAGCGGTTCAAGAAGGCAGCTCACCACCACCTTCTCAAGGGCAGCTAAGGATGGGTAATAAATGCTGGCCCAGCCAGAGAAGCCCACATCCCATGAATGAATAAAAAAAATAATAGTGCCTAATGTGTTTCCATGTGGCACCCCAGCATGTAGCGTTTCCCAACTGGAAGTACTCAATTCATATCAAACTCATTGTTGTCAACTGATGACAAAGAAAACAACACAGATACAGTACATGCCTGTACCTTCAGCTGATTAATATCAGATCCACAGCACTATTCACTACAAAGCCTAGAAAAAGTCAGCACATTACTTTAGCCAAAGATATTTGAGGTCAATGTATATTTTACAGCCTGTTTATAATTTGTGACTAGAGATTGAAGTCTTCACCAACTGAACAATCCCAAAGGAAAAATCAATCAACAGATCAAACAATTTTGGGCTGAGTTTTGCACCGAGTGAAAAAGTCAGGATAAGGTTGAGGCAAGACTTTAATAGGTCTGACATGTCTGTTTGTTGACGATGTCAAAATAGTAGCCACTCTTGAGGGCAGTGATGGCGTTGCGGTGACGACAACATGAAATGCCTGCTGTGGACGACCTGCAGCTCGTCCGACTTGTTCAAAGTGGGTTGGTCAGAGACCCAGCAGTGGCTACTGCTGGGACCGCAGCAAGTTCCAATGGGCAGCAAGCTGCAATGGAGCTGGACTGTAGGTAAGTCCAAGGTCATTCCGGGGCCAGTCTGGCAGGTCCTGGTGAGGGTGGGGAGGGCTGGCGTTGGCCGGGGATGGGAGAGGGGGCTGGCTTGGTGGGCTTCTGATGGCATGGGGCCTGAAAAGGAGAAATGTTCTGACTTGCCCACTCATCAGTCTGCTGGGCTGGACACTTGGTTTGGGTAAAATCCTGGCAGAGGTGGATGGAGGCCCTTAGGTGGCACCTAGGGGCCTTGATTAGCTCAACGGCGAGCGGGCCACCCAACGCCTCCCCACTGCTGGTAAAATAACAGCACGGGTGGGCGTGGGTGGATAGGCAGTGTCACTGGCATGGCGCACAATTTTACCCCTCCCCTTTGCCTACCATCCCATCAGCCCACCTGCCATCACACCACCCTGGGAGTGTGGTTGAAAAATTCCAGCCTTTGCTTCTAGCACTGTTGTAATTGGCTCAGGGATATTAAAAAGCTGTCAATAGCTGAATAAACAAGGTTGTCATCCCATTGGAATGATGTGGGGTTGCATTTTCCCCTTCACCAATTAACCATTAAACTGTTCATCCATCTGTTATTGCAGGGCTTCTCAAATTTCCACCCATCTGTCCCATCCCCCCACCCACTTTTACACAAAAATGCTCATCAGAATCAATCAGAGTTCATAGAAACCATCAATATTTTGCTGCTTTTTCAGTGCTAAATGAAATAAATTCATGTCTGCTGATCTTGTTTTTATTAAATCTCATAAGTAAATTGCTAATTCATTCCAGAAACAAAGGTATAGACATTTTCATGTTATAAACATTGCTACAAATAAATGCATTTACTTCAAACAATCTAATACGTTATTTTTAAAAAATCATCACAATAATCTTCTTTGGAGAAAATAATACTTATCTTCATTCTGTATTAAATCAAACAAAATCAATAGGAACATGAATCTTGCTTATAAAGCAACATCATTGTGCTTGTTTATGACAATGTGCGCTGCCGTGCGGAAGCCAGTCTGCTGTGTAATGTCGAGTGAGTGGTGAGGATACTGGGGAAGGGCGCTTTGCCTTGCTCTCTCATATCGCCTCAGCCATGGCGTTGCAAGTCAGTCACTTACATTTTGGACCAGCCCGTGCAGAATCCTTGCAGAGAACCAATGGTCCATGGACCACAATTCAAGAACCAATACATTACAGCAGTCGTCTGATTTTCTTCCCATTCAGTTCATAACTGATACCCCTGGAATTATTTTAATCTCTCAGATTTACGGGACTGATGCTGTACATAACAAGAAAGGGATTGGGTATATACTTGAAAAAAGGAATTTGGAGTGCTGTGGGAAAGCAGCAGGGGGATTGGGATACACAGAACCAACACAGGTCTGAGTGGCCTCTTTTTGCACTGCATCTTTCTCTGGTGAAACTTGTTTTGTATCTAGTGTTCTTGAGAAAGTTTTTTTAGCTTGGATAGTCAGCTGTGGTCTCAGAAAGAATGCTGCACAAAGGTGTGCGTATTTTCCACCTTGAAGTGTCTGTGTATATTTAAGACTAGCAGATCACTGCAGCTTTTTTCATTTGCTTTAGTTCTGCCTGTGGTGAAGGATGTCAGTGTTGGAGTGAGTGAAATAGGGTTGCTAATTCTTTAGCATCAATCATACCAAGATCAAATAACAATGATAATCAGTCTCAGAGTAAAGCTCTTTCTTCCCCACTCCAGTAATGTGGCTGTAATTCTGTAATGGGTGGGTGGCCAACTAAATTTCTAGAGTAATGTTTAATCCACTCTAGCCTTAGCAATCCATCCCTCCAAACCCAAGCAATTTTTCCATACTCTTCAATTTAGTACTGGTTGGCTTGTTCCATGTGAATCTAATGGGCCTAAAGGTTTTGAAAGGGCTAGCCTCTGCACTTCACTGAATCAACCCTAATTCGGAACATGATGTCTGTTAGCCCGGGTGAGTAACTCACCCCCTGACTCTCCAAAGCCTGCCCACCATCTACAAGGCACAAGTCAGGAGTGTGATGGAATACTCTCCTGTTCCTGGATGAGTGCAGCTCCAACAACACTCAAGAAACTTGACACTATCCAAGACAAAGCAGCCCGCTTGATTGGCACCACATCCACAAACATTCACTCCCTCCACCACCGATGCAGTAGTTGCAGGTACAAGATGAAGTGCAGCAACTCACCAAGGCTCCTTAGACAGCACCTTCCTAACCCTCTACCACTTAGCAGGACAAGGGCAGCAGACACATGGGAACACCACCACATGCAAGTTCTCCTCCAAGGCACTCACCATCCTGACTTGGAAATATATCACCGTTCCTTCACTGTCGCTGGGTCAAAATCCTGGAACTCCCTCCCTAACAGCATTGTGGGTGTACTTAGACCACATAGGCTGCAGCGGTTCAAAAAGATGGTGATAAATGCTGGCTTTACCAATGACAGCCATGTCCCATGAATGAAGAAGTAAAACAAATCTATAACTTTCAGTCTTTATTTAATAATCACAACATGAAATTAAGCTTCTCAAGTGGCCTATGAGGTCCATGGTGCACTCAGGTTGCCAACTCTCCAAGGTTGCCTTGGAGTTTCCAGGACTTGAAGATTACTGTCTTGGCAACCTTGGAGAAAAAAAAGATAGGGACATCGAAATAAATGTAAAATAACATTTTCTTTCCATACCCTTTCTTTGTTATAAAATCATTGGAGTTGGGAAAGAAAAGGCTGTTTGACTGACTCTCCAGAATCATCTAATCAGGTAACAAAGAGTTAACTCACTTTCCAATTGGCTGTGGGAAGGTATTGTGTCTCCCATGAGAATGGACACATTGGGCAACCAATGAGGGGAGTGTGGGGATGGGGCATTTGGAAGGAGATGGTCATGTGACCAATACTCCAGGAATCCACCCAGCCAGAGTTTGCCACCCAGCGCATCCCTTTGCAACCGACAAGGATGAGCCCCTTTGAGAAATGGAGTATTCAGTTGCACGTACGTGTATAGAGATTCAGAAATTTGGATTTTATAATGGGGAGCAAAGAAATGACTGACCAACTAAATACATACTTTGGTTCTGTCTTCACAAAGGAGGACACAAATAACATACCAGAAATGTTGGGGAACACAGGGTTTAGTGAGAGGGAGGAACTGAAAGAAATCTGTATTAGTAGGGAAATGGTGTTGGGGAAATTGATGGGAATGAAGGCCGATAAATCCCTGGGGCCTGATAATCTACATCCCAGTGTAGTTAAGGAAGTTGCCCGAGAAATAGTGGATGCATTGGTGGTCATCTTCCGAGATTCTATAGACTCTGGAACAGTTCCTACAGATTGGAGGGTAGCTAATGTAACCCCACTATTTAAAAAGGGAGGCAGAAAGAAAACAAGGAATTATAGACCAGTCAGCCTGACGTTGGTGGTGGGTAAAATTCTAGAGTCCATTATAAAAGATTTAATAGCTGAACACGTGGAAAACAGTGGCAGAATCAGACAGAGTCAGCATGGATTTACGAAAAGGGAAATCATGCTTGACAAATCTACTGGAATTTTTTGAAGATGTAACTAGTAGAGTTGATGAGGGGGAGCCAGTGGATGTGGTTTGTTTGGACTTTCAGAAGGCTTTCGACAAAGTCCCATATAAGAGATTGGCGTGTAAAATTAAAGTGCATGGGATTGGGGATAGTGTATTGAGATGGATAGAAAACTGGTTGGCAGACAGGAAACAAAGAGTAGGAATAAACGGGCCTTATTCCAAATGGCAGGCAATGACTAGTGGGGTACCGCAGGGATCGGTGCTGGGACCCCAGTTATTATTTTAGATAAGGGAATTAAATGTAATATCTCCAAATTTGCAGATGACACAAAGCTGGGTGGGAGGGTGAGCTGTGAGGAGATGCAGAAATGCTTCAGTGTGATTTGGACAAGCTGAGTGAGTGGGCAAATGCATGGCAGATGCAGTATAATGTGGATAAATGTGAGGTTATCCATTTTGGTAGCAAAAACAGGAAGGCAGATTATTATCTGAATGGCTATAAATTGAGAGGGGGGAACATGCAACGAGACCTGGGTGCCCTTGTACACCAGTCGCTGAAGGTAAGCATGCAGGTGCAGCAGGCGGTAAAGGCAAATGGTATGTTGGTCTTCATAGCCAGAGGATTTGACTTTAGGAACATGGATGTCTTGCTGCAATTGTACAGGGCCTTGGTGAGACCTCACCTGCAACATTGTGTGCGGTTTTTGTCTCCTTATCTGAGGAAGGATGTATTTGCTATAGAGGGAGTGCAGCAAAGGTTTACCCGACTGATTCCTGGGATGGCAGGACTGACATATGAGGAGAGATTGAGTTGATAGGATTATATTTGCTGGAGTTCAGAAGAATGAGGAGGGATCTCATAGAAACCTATAAAATTCTAACAGGACTAGACAGGGTAGATGCAGGAAGGATGTTCCCGATGGTGCGGGAGTCCAGAACCAGGGGTCACAGTCTGAGGATATGGGGTAGACCATTTAGGACTGAGATGAGGAGAAATTTCTTCAGCCAGAGAGTGGTGAGCCTGTGGAATTCATTACCACAGAAAGTAGTTGAGACCAAAACATTGTATGTTTTCAAGAAGGAGTTAGATATAGCTTTTGGGACGAAAGGGATCAAAGGGTATGGGGAGAAAACGGGAGCAGACTATTGAGTTGGATGATCAGCCATGATCATAATGAATAATGGTGCAGGCTCGAAGGGCCAAATGGCCAATCCTGCTCCTAGTTTCTATGTTTCTAATTCAAGAAGCAAAAGGAATTCTATTGATTTGTAAAATTTACTTGAAAGCATCTTTACTGCTTTTGAAATTAATGATTTTTTTTTTAGAAATAGCCAAACTTTCAAAGTGTCAGTATTTTGACTGGCCACAAAGGCCAGGCAGAATGTTATAGTGTCTCTGCAACTGGTCTTTTAAGCTGACATTAGTATGACTTTGGTCTGTTGCTTCAATGCACGGACAAAAGCAGCAATGAACCGAAAATCTTCAATGGAGTCAGGCATTAGAGAATAGAGAATTAGAGAATTACAGTCCTACTCCGGCCCCCTTCCACAACTCTTTCTCCGGTACATCGATGATTACTTCGGTGCCGCTTCATGCTCTCGTCAGGACTTGGAAAAATTTATTAATTTTGCTTCCAATCTCCACCCCTCCATCATTTTCACGTGGTCCATCTCTGACACTTCCCTTCCCTTCCTTGACCTCTCTGTCTCAATCTCTGGTGATAGACTGTCCACCAATATCCATTACAAACCCACCGACTCCCACAGCTATCTCGACTACAGCTCCTCACACCCCGCTTCCTGTAAGGACTCCATCCCATTCTCTCAGTTCCTTCGCCTCCGTCGCATCTGTTCCGATGATGCTACATTCAAAAACAGTTCCTCCGACATGTCCTCCTTCTTCCTTAACCGAGGTTTTCCACCCACGGTCGTTGACAGGGCCCTCAACCGTGTCCGGCCCATCTCCCGCGCATCCGCCCTCACGCCTTCTCCTCCCTCCCAGAAACATGATAGGGTCCCCCTTGTCCTCACTTATCACCCCACCAGCCTCCGCATTCAAAGGATCATCCTCCGCCATTTCCGCCAACTCCAGCATGATGCCACCACCAAACACATCTTCCCTTCACCCCCCTTATCGGCATTCCGTAGGGATCGCTCCCTCCGTGACACCCTGGTCCACTCCTCCATCACCCCCTACTCCTCAACCCCCTCCTATGGCACCACCCCATGCCCACGCAAAAGATGCAACACCTGCCCCTTCACTTCCTCTCTCCTCACCGTCCAAGGACCCAAACACTCCTTTCAAGTGAAGCAGCATTTCACTTGCATTTCCCCCAACTTAGTCTACTGCATTCGTTGCTCCCAATGTGGTCTCCTCTACATTGGAGAGACCAAACGTAAACTGGGCGACCGCTTTGCAGAACACCTGCGGTCTGTCCGCAAGAATGACCCAAACCTCCCTGTCGCTTGCCATTTCAACACTCCACCCTGCTCTCTTGCCCACATGTCTGTCCTTGGCTTGCTGCATTGTTCCAGTGAAGCCCAACGCAAACTGGAGGAACAACACCTCATCTTCCGACTAGGGACTTTACAGCCTTCCGGACTGAATATTGAATTCAACAACTTTAGGTCGTAAGCTCCCTCCCCCATCCCCACCCCCTTTCTGTTTCCCCCTTCCCCTTTTTTTTCCAATAAATTATAAAGATTTTCCTTTTCCCACCTATTTCCATTATATAAAAAAAAAACCCCACTAGAGCTATACCTTGAGTGCCCTACCATCCATTCTTAATTAGCACATTCGTTTAGATAATATCACCAACTTTAATTTTAACACCTATGTGTTCTATTGTACTATTGTTGTTGACATCTTTTGATGATCTGCTTCTATCACTGCTTGTTTGTCCCTACAACCACACCCCCGCCCCCCCCCTCCACCTCTTTGTCTCTCTATCTCTCCGCCCCCCACACACACACCTTAAACCAGTTTATATTTCAACTCTTTCTTGGACTCGAACGCAAGTTCTGTCGAAGGGTCATGAGGACTCGAAACGTCAACTCTTTTCTTCTCCGCCGATGCTGCCAGACCTGCTGAGTTTTTCCAGGTAATTCTGTTTTTGTTTTGGATTTCCAGCATCCGCAGTTTTTTTGTTTTTATCTCTGTGTTTAATTGACTGCCACTGCTCTTCAAGAAATGCCTACCTCCTTGAAGAAGTTCTGTTCCTCTCTGCGACAAGATTTCCGTATTTCTCTGTTGTCTTGCTCACCTTCCTTGCTTTCCATTTCCCTCCTAGTGTTTGACAAGGTGTTTACTAAAACCCGCTTTCACAGCCATATCTCCTTTCTCAGTGACTGTCTCCGTCTCCGACTTACCCCACGTGGATTTCAACTGAAATTCCACTCCTCATGTTTCGAACCCACCCAGGATTACAGGTATCTCCGGGACATAAAACGTTTCTCGGACTGCTGTTCCCGTCACATTCTGAAATCCACACTCAGTGCCATGCGCCGCCATATGAACACACTCGACCTCTCCCTCCAGCAGCACCGCCGTACCCTTTTTCAAAGCTGCGCGTGCCCCCAGTTTCATTTTATCCTTCGGCTCATCCGACGCCTCAACAAGAAACTTTTTCTCTTTCTCTCAAGTGCTAAGGAACGCAAGCTGCAACAACTCATTGACACCAACACCCATCTAGGACCCTCCACCCCTGCCTGTTCCTCCGTCCCCACCCTTTCTTCCAATCCCAACCCCAGCCGTGTATTCACTATACCCCCTGACCTTCCCCTCTCCGATGCTGAACGTTCAGTGCTCAGCAAAGGACTTAGTTTCATACCCTTACGCCCTCACCTCAATGAATTTCGGGCTCGGCATGATGCTGAACTCTTCTTCCGCCGTCTTCGTCTCCGGGCTCACTTCTTTGGGCAGGAGTCCTCTCCCAGTTCAACGGATCCTTTTACCCATCTCCAATATTCTCCCTCCACCTGGACACCTCCCTCTGGATTCTTACCTTCTCTTGATCTTTTCATTGAGAACTGTCGGCGCGACATTAGTCGTCTCAATTTCTCTGCTCCTCTCACCCATTCTAACCTCTGTCTCTCTGAACTTACTGCACTCCATTCTCTCAGGTCCAACCCTGACATTGTCATCAAACCCGCTGACAAGGGTGGTGCTGTTGTTGTCTGGCGCACTGACCTCTACCTCGCGGAGGCTGAGCGTCAACTCGCAGACACTTCCTCCTACCTCTCCCTGGACCATGACCCCACCACTGAACATCAAGCCATTGTTTCCAGGACTGTCACTGACCTCATCACCTCTGGGGATCTCCCTCCCACAGCTTCCAACCTGATAGTCTCCCAACCTCGGACGGCCCGCTTCTATCTCCTACCCAAAATCCACAAACAGAACTGCCCCGGTAGACCGATCGTCTCAGCTTGTTCCTGCCCCACAGAACTCATTTCTCGTTATCTTGACTCCCTTCTCTCTCCCCTTGTCCAGTCCCTTCCCACCTACATCCGTGATTCCTCTGACACCTTACGTCACATCAACAATTTCCAGTTCCCTGGCCCCAACCGCTTCCTCTTCACCATGGACGTCCAATCCCTCTACACCTCCATCCCCCACCAGGATGGTCTGAGGGCCCTTAGCTTCTTCCTCGAACAGAGGCCCGAACAATCCCCATCCACCACTACTCTCCTCCGTCTGGCTGAACTTGTTCTCACACTGAACAACTTCTCCTTCAACTCCTCTCACTTCCTCCAAATAAAAGGTGTGGCTATGGGTACCTGCATGGGCCCCAGCTATGCCTGTCTCTTTATGGGGTATGTGGAACATTCCTTGTTACAGTCCTACTCCGGCCCCCTTCCACAACTCTTTCTCCGGTACATCGATGATTACTTCGGTGCCGCTTCATGCTCTCGTCAGGACTTGGAAAAATTTATTAATTTTGCTTCCAATCTCCACCCCTCCATCATTTTCACGTGGTCCATCTCTGACACTTCCCTTCCCTTCCTTGACCTCTCTGTCTCAATCTCTGGTGATAGACTGTCCACCAATATCCATTACAAACCCACCGACTCCCACAGCTATCTCGACTACAGCTCCTCACACCCCGCTTCCTGTAAGGACTCCATCCCATTCTCTCAGTTCCTTCGCCTCCGTCGCATCTGTTCCGATGATGCTACATTCAAAAACAGTTCCTCCGACATGTCCTCCTTCTTCCTTAACCGAGGTTTTCCACCCACGGTCGTTGACAGGGCCCTCAACCGTGTCCGGCCCATCTCCCGCGCATCCGCCCTCACGCCTTCTCCTCCCTCCCAGAAACATGATAGGGTCCCCCTTGTCCTCACTTATCACCCCACCAGCCTCCGCATTCAAAGGATCATCCTCCGCCATTTCCGCCAACTCCAGCATGATGCCACCACCAAACACATCTTCCCTTCACCCCCCTTATCGGCATTCCGTAGGGATCGCTCCCTCCGTGACACCCTGGTCCACTCCTCCATCACCCCCTACTCCTCAACCCCCTCCTATGGCACCACCCCATGCCCACGCAAAAGATGCAACACCTGCCCCTTCACTTCCTCTCTCCTCACCGTCCAAGGACCCAAACACTCCTTTCAAGTGAAGCAGCATTTCACTTGCATTTCCCCCAACTTAGTCTACTGCATTCGTTGCTCCCAATGTGGTCTCCTCTACATTGGAGAGACCAAACGTAAACTGGGCGACCGCTTTGCAGAACACCTGCGGTCTGTCCGCAAGAATGACCCAAACCTCCCTGTCGCTTGCCATTTCAACACTCCACCCTGCTCTCTTGCCCACATGTCTGTCCTTGGCTTGCTGCATTGTTCCAGTGAAGCCCAACGCAAACTGGAGGAACAACACCTCATCTTCCGACTAGGGACTTTTCAGCCTTCCGGACTGAATATTGAATTCAACAACTTTAGGTCGTAAGCTCCCTCCCCCATCCCCACCTCCTTTCTGTTTCCCCCTTCCCTTTTTTTTCCAATAAATTATAAAGATTTTCCTTTTCCCACCTATTTCCATTATATAAATAAAAAAAAAACCCCACTAGAGCTATACCTTGAGTGCCCTACCATCCATTCTTAATTAGCACATTCGTTTAGATAATATCACCAACTTTAATTTTAACACCTATGTGTTCTATTGTACTATTGTTGTTGACATCTTTTGATGATCTGCTTCTATCACTGCTTGTTTGTCCCTACAACCACACCCCCGCCCCCCCCCTCCACCTCTTTGTCTCTCTATCTCTCCGCCCCCCACACACACACCTTAAACCAGTTTATATTTCAACTCTTTCTTGGACTCGAACGCAAGTTCTGTCGAAGGGTCATGAGGACTCGAAACGTCAACTCTTTTCTTCTCCGCCGATGCTGCCAGACCTGCTGAGTTTTTCCAGGTAATTCTGTTTTTGTTTTGGACTTCCAGCATCCGCAGTTTTTTTGTTTTTATATTAGAGAATAGATGTCTTTAGCTCAAGAACGACTGCAGGTTCTGATCTTTTAATAGATGAACAACAATGTCATCCTAAGTTCTGTGTGCAGGTTTTATATACTTGTTCATGGATTTAACCCAGTAACTTTCATTGATTTTATTAAGCCTGGAAGGATTACAAATTTCCAATGACCTTGAATGTATGTCCAATGATGGCTGAGGCTGACTGTGGCGATAATGCTCAAGTGCCAATAATTACCCAAGTTCAGCTTGATGTATTGTTTCTCTGGTTGAAATTTGTCAGCTTCAGTACAACGTGATGCTCCTTTTATTGGTGCCCTCTACCCTTTACTACCAGATGCAGACCACACATACTCATTTATTCATCACATTCATTTACACAGGTCACTTTCAGGTACATTTTGAACCTTAGAATGATCTAGCACAGAAGGAGACCAATGAGCCCATCCTGTCTGTGCTGGCCCTTTGAAAGCATTATCTAATTAGTCCGACTTCTTTGCTCTTACCCTGCAGTCTTGCAATTTTTCTTTTTCTTTTGAAGTTTTTATCCAAATCACCTTTGAAAGTTACTATTTAGTCTGTTTCTACCACCCTTTCAGGCAGCATTTCACAACAATTCGTCGTGTAAAAGAATTTCTCCTCGTCACCCGCCTGGTTTTCTGCTAATTATCTTCAATCTAAATCCTCCAGTTACTCACCTTCCTTCTAATGGAAATAACTCTTCCCCATCTAGTTCCCAATCTAGTTCATCAAAACCTATCATAATTTTATACACCTCTATTAAACTTCACCATAACCTTTCCTGCTCTTATGGGGGAAACAGCTATTCCAGTCTCACCACATCCTGCTCAGATACACATCATATTCAGTTCCATTGATCAAAATCAGGAGATGTTAAAACATAATGATTCGCCAGTGTTTGTTTTACAAATCGCAGAAAGTCACAATGACCACCCCCTCACCCTTTGTGCCTTCCATACTGTCTTTTTGTCTCGTCCACTTCCCTCTGTATCATGCATGTTAAAAATAAGAAAACAACACTCCCCAAAGCCTGTCCATCATCAACGAGTCAGGAGTGTGATGGAATACTCTCCACTTGCCTGGATGAGTGCAGTTTCAACAATACTCAAGAAGCTCAACACCATCCAAGACAAAGCAGCCCACTTGATTGGCACCCCGTCCACTAAGTTAAACATCCACTCCCTCCACCAGAGATGCACAGTGGCATCAACTCACTAGGGCTCATTCAACAGCACCTTTCAAACTCACGGCCTCTAGCATCTAGAAAGACAAGGGCAGCAGGTGCATGGGAACAGCTTCCCTCCAAGCCACACATTATTTTGATTTGGAAATATATCGCCGTTCCTTCATTGTCGCTGGGTCAAAATCCTGGAACTCCCTCCCTAACGGCACTGTGGGTGTACCTACAGCACATGGACTGCAATGGTTCAAAAAAGCAGCTCACCACCACCTTCTCAAGGGCAATTAGGGGTGGGCAACAAAAGCTGGCTTTGCCAATGACTCCCACATCCTGTGTAGGTTTAAAAAATAATCCATGCCACTGGTCTAGTCTCAACCTTTACTAGCTGTTGACTTAAGTGAATATCGCTTGACTTCAAAATTCAGCTGGTGTCTTTTATTAAGCTGAATTAACATGACATGAAGAAGTGCAATTCCTTTCTTCTCTCTTCCCCATGGATTCCCTTTTCTCTTTCTCTCTCACATGTTCTGGCTCAATCTTTATATTTTCTCTCTCATGCTGAGTTCAGTAAATTTGTTTATACACACAAAGGAATATCTACATTAGGTATATAATCAGCATGCTTTAATTTTATTCTGAATTGGACACAAGTGCGGACAGAGACAGACAAACATTATAACCACACACCCCTTAAAAAATGTATTCGGTTCAGGTGGGAAGTTAAATTGTTAAAAAGATTCAAATTTGTTCCTTAGCCATCTCAAAGCCACCTATTTCTGATTTAACATAAACAGGATTAGGAATGAGTGATTAATCCACTCTTCAGAAGTGGATTGGTCACTGAAACCCTTTCAGAACCACAGTCGTCAGGTTTCTAGGCCTTGAGAAATCCATTGGGTAAAAGGAGGCGAGAAGGTTCAGATCCTTTAGGTAAGTGTCTTTACTGTACTGCTTGCGGGCCAGGAGGAGCAGGAGTGCTTCCTTCCAACCCTGTCCATGCCACCCCACCTATGATCTAGTCCCAGCATCCCATAATTGCCAGTGCCCTAGATTCCCCTTCATTAACCCTGTGATTAATAAGCCCCCAATAATAACACCCAATATCTCCCAAGAACTCCATGACTAATGAACTCCCAATATCCCTCAACCATGCGTGATCACAAGCAGCAATCCACCCCCAAATCTCCAACCCCCAGCACTCTCTCAATCCCAAAGTGAACATATGCACCTCCAAATCTGTGATCACTGATCCCACCAATCCCCAGCAAACACTGACCTCCCAGTAAGCCATGTGCAGCAAGACCTGCACAACATTAAGGCTTGGGCTGACATGTGGCAAGTAAAATTCGTGCCACATAAATGCCAGGCCATGACCATCTCTAATAAGAGACAATCTAACCATCTCCCCTTGACATTCACTGATATTATCATTGCAGAATCCCCCATTATCAATATCCTGGGGGTTACCATTGACCAGAAACTGAACTGGATTAGCCATATAAATACTGTGGCTGCTACAGCAGGTCAGAGGCTGGGATTCCTGCAGCGAGTAACTTACCTCCTGACTCCCCAAGCCTGTCCACCATCTACAAGGCACAAGTCAGGAGTGTGATGGAATACTCTCCACTTGCCTGGATGAGTGCAGCTCCAACAACACTCAAGAAACTTGACATCCAGGACAAAGCAGCCCGCTTGATTGGCACCCCTTCCATCACATTCAACAGTCACTCCTTCCACCACATTCAACATTCACTCGCTCCACCACCGATGAACAGTGGCAGCAATGTGTACCATCTATAAGATGCACTGCAGCAACTCACATAGACTTCTTCAACAGCATCTTCCGAACCACAGCCTCTACCAGCTAGAAGGACAATGGCAGCAAGTGCATGAAAACACCACCATCTGGAAGTTCCCCTCTACTCATCCTGACTTGGAAATATATCACCATTCTTTCACTGTCACTGGGTCAAAATCCTGGAGCTGTCTCCCTGTCAGCACTGTGGGTGTACCCACACCACAGGGACTGCAATGGTTCAAGAAGGCAGCTCACCACCACCTTCTCGAGGGCAATTAGCGATGGGCAATAAATGCTGGCCGAGCCAGCGATACTCACATCCTGTGGAAAGAGTATAAAATAAAGTATCCTTCCGAAACCCTCACCCCCGTGATCTCTCTCCACCCACCACCATTAAACCTATTTGCAGGCTACTGTCAAGTGGAAAACCTGACAAAAGGATTGTCAATGCTCTTGGGTGAAAACTCCAGGCAGCCCACGGGAACCAACATTCCTGGCTTTCCAGACTCTCTTCTCCGAGATTAGATCTTAGCCTCTGCAAAACTAAATATAAGCTTTACCTCAATAAAGCTTTTCAAATATTCTCTTGTTCTTCAATATTATTTGAAGGAAAATTGCTGAGTGGAAAATACTTGGAGCAGAAAAGAATACTCCATCAGCTGACTGAATGGTACTGCTGCATCCTGGGGAATTAAGTCCTCTGATTGCACAATTTAAGTTCAGCTCACAGAGAAACTATTGGGGCTGAAACTGGTCTTCATCGTTAAGATTAAATGGGCTCATATCAGTGCCTCATTTTTATACTACACTCAACTCTCTTTTCCACTGATTAGTGTGCTAGAGTTGTGAGCCCAGCTCATTCCCAATATTGGCCCTTGGGTGTGATTTACCTGAGGCTGGTGAGCTGCAAATGCCTGTTGAGTATCCTGAAGCAGGTTGCTGGTGAAGCAGCCCTCAGTTATATGCTGGGAGGGGGAAGGTTGTGGGGAGGTAGCCGATCAGGCAGAAGGGAGAGGGCGGTCAGGAGCATGGGGGAGATGGAGGGGGAGTGAGTTTTGATCAGGAGGGAGGGGCGATCCGAAGGAAGGGGAGGGATGATAAGGAGACAGGGAGGGGGAGAGGGAGGGGGAAGGATGGGAAGGGGGGGGGAGGGGGAAGTGGAGGGAGGGGGAGGGGTAGGGGGAGGGGGAGGGGGGTGACCAGGAGGGGGTGCTGGAAGGTTGAGAGCAATTATCAGAATCCAGCAGCTGATCATTAGGATATTAACTTCTTCGTGGTGGTCAACAGTGGTCTCCTTAAGGGCTGCAGGTTAGGCCACATGTAGAGCACGTTTTCCTGAACATAGCCAGAACAGTCACAATTCTTTATATGGGTGCAGAAAGACGTGGCCCGTCTTTGCCATATGTAAATAGGCTAATGCTTGTTTCAGTCACTGGCCCTGGACACATCTTTCTTTGCCTTCACCAGTACAGTGGCAAGCAAATAGTGGCACATACATATGAACCAGGAGTAGGAGTAGGCATTCAGCCCTCCAGACCTGCTCCACAATTCAAAAAGATCATGGCTGATCTGACTGTAATCTCCCACCTACCCCCAGTAACCCCTCACCCTCTTGTTTTTCAAGAATCTATCTACTTCTGCCTTGAAAACACTTATGAATGCATGCCATATAGGATGTGCAGGTGTACGTTCTACACCTGAAAGATGGCTATGGCACTACCAACTGTTCAGATAGATATCTGATGGTAGCTTTGCCTTGAACACTTCCTCCATAAACTCCCTTACCTCACCATCTCTTTCTCCTCCATTTAAAACCCATCCTTTTGAGCAATCCCTAGATCATTCCTCCTAATATCTCCTTCTTTGACTCAATGTTCATTTATTTGTTTCATTTTTTGTTCTGAGGCATTTTGAACTGTTTTTTTCTACATTAAAGGAGCAACTTAAATGCAAATTGTTCTTATTGTTGTAATTCTCAATCAGTCCTGTCTAAATCAGTGAGGCTGCCTGTCATCTTTGAAAAGCAAAAGTCAAGCAGATAACTTTGGTAGCTGGTGAACAAGAAGGTCAATGACTATGTAAGATATTATGTATATCACAATTTAGCACAGCAGTTGTACTACCACATGAAGAGCTGACTAAGCTTAATGATGAGTGTGTAATGTGCTATTGCAACTATTTCCTCATCCTTTTACCATTTAATAATTTATTTCATTCGCCATAATTTAGTATAGTGTTTTTCTGGCACCTCTCAACAACAAGCAGGAAGATCAAATAAGGGAACTGAATTAAAATCAAAATAACATTCTTTTTTTCCTTTAGTAAGTGAAACAAAAACTCTCCAGGGCACAGGGAGCAAAGGGAGTTGTGGTGGGTGTGCATTAAAAAGACTCATCAAAAGGTTGGGGTTCAATTGAAAATTTCAAAACTGAGATTGATAGAATTTTGATGGGCAAGAGTACCAAGGACCACAGATCCAAAAATTTAAAATATAGGTCAGCCATGATGTAATAGAATGATGAAATAGGCTGGGGGGTTGTGGGGGGTGGGGGGGGGGGGCGCTGAATGGCCTCCTCCTGTCCCTGTGTTCTTATCTACAGAGAGAGTTACAAACACAGAAGACAAAGTCACCGCTAGTAACACAATATAAGCACCAAAAACATAAGAAGTGATCTTGAACTGTGAGAGGTGCATCTTTGATGAGGTACAAGGAAGTTCCCAGGTGAGAGGGAGCCTAGACATTTGGAAATGACTTCTAGATCAATTGCGCATTCCAACAGGTTTGCATGATTCTGCAAGATTTCAGTTGCAATTAATGCAATTTTGAGTCATTGCAGTTAAGAGTCTTTGGCTGTCAAATTGGGCTTTATTAGTATCCATTAGTTTTGGCATGTGTAATGTGCCATTTGGCAAGGTCAGTAGCTCGGGTGTTAGGAGCTCATTCCAGGCTAGGCAGATTGTGATGTCAGTCGGTACGTAATGCTGCCATTTTCAACCTCAACTCTATTGTTCCCTTTAAGTTGCGTGGTTGTGCATCAACCCAAAACTTCTTGCTCATGTCAGCCCTTTAAGTTGCCGCATGCATGTGTAAAGCTGTGCAAACTAATTTAAAGGGTCTGTGCACTTACAGCAAATCTGCAGCACACTGCAAAAACAAAATTAGAGTGTGCATTGTTTGTCACATCAGTCTAGCACCCTATTTTGATGTGCCTATCATAGCAGTATTGCTGACAATCTGTGTAAGCAATATGAGTGAGAGGCTTCCAGAAATGCTAAGGATGAGGTTAAGATATGAATGTTAGATATGAATCATGGTTCATGTACACTGTTAGTGGGTGACTGAATGAGTGAGGTGAATGAAGCAGTGTGTGAGGTTAGTGATTCATTTGCAAGGATATGACATTGGAAGATTCATTCACTTACCTTTACCACTCATGTGAGGTCATTGAGCTTTTTGTGTCACTGCATCCAGGTCCTAGAAGCTAGCCTGTCGTGCATTGACCATAAAGGCTAACTGCTCCTACTGCCTTAGTACTATCTGTCTGGAGGACTTTCTGCTGCGCTGAAGGAAGAGGATCTCACACCACCTGTCCATCTCCTGCACCAAGGTCTCCAGTGCTATGTTGAAGAACACTGGGGCATGTTCTTTAACCTGTTGCACCATTTCCTCTCCTCTTTATATTCAGAGACTCATTCCTGAATCAGACCCAGCATCTGCTGCAGTCAGGATGCACCTCACCTTTAAAAGGTGCAGAGTGGCTTTTAGGTAATGCAGGCTATCGTTAAGTAGACAGCATTTCTCTGCTCCTCTCACCCACTCCAACATGTCTCTTTCTGAACTTGCCGCACTCCGTTCTCTCAGGTCCAACCCTGACTTTGTCATCAAACCTGCTGACAAGGGTGGTGCTGTTATTGTCTGGCACACTGACCTCTACCTCGCAGAGGCCAACACTCGCAGACACTTCCTCCTTCCTCCCCCTGGACCATGACCCCGCCACTGAACATCAAGCCATTATTTCCAGGACTGTCACTGACCTCATCTCCTCTGGAGATCTTCCTTTCACAGCTTCCAACCTGATAGTCTCCCAATCTCGGACAGCCCGCTTCTACCTCCTACCCAAAATCCACAAACAGGACTGTCCCGGCAAACCGATCGTGTCAGCCTGTTCCTGCCCCACAGAACTCATTTTTTGCCATCTTGATTCCATTCTCTCTCCCCTTGTCTAGTCTCTTCCCACCTACATCCACGATTCCTCTGACACCCTACATCATATCAACAATTTCCAGTTCCTTGACCCCAACCGCCTCCTCTTCACCATTCACGTCCAATCCCTCTACACCTCCATCCCCCACCGGCATGGTCTGAGGGCTCTCCGCTTCTTCCTTGAACAGAGGCCCGAACAATCCCCATCCACCACTACTCTCCTCCGTCTGGCTGAACTTGTTCTCTCACTGAACAATTTCTCCTTAAACTCATCTCACTTCTTCCAAATAAAAGGTATGGCTATGGGTACCCGCATGGGCCCCAGTTATACCTGTCTCTCTATGGGGTATGTGAACATTCCTTGTTCCAGTCCTACTCAGGTCCCCTCCCACAACTCTTCCTCTGGTACATTGATGACTGCTTTGGTGCCGCTTCATGCTCATGTCTGGACTTGGAAAAAATTATTAATTTTGCTTCCAATTTCCATCCCTCCATCATTTTCACGTGGTCCATCTCTGACATTTCTCTTCCCTTCCTTGACCTCTCTCTCTCAATTTCTGGTGATAGACTGTCCACCAATATTCATTATAAGTCTCCTGGCTGCCACAGCTACCTCGACTACAGCTCCTCACACCCCGCTTCCTATAAGGACTCCATCCCATTCTCTCAGTTCCTTAGCCTCCATCACATCTGTTCAGATGATGACACTTTACAAAACTGTTCCTCTGACATGTCCTTCGTCTTCCTTAACTGAGGTTTTCCACCCATGGTGGTTGACAGGGCTCTCAACCGTGTCTGGCCCATCTCCCACGCATCCGCCCTCACACCTTCCTCTCCCTCCCAGAGCCATGATAGGGTCCCCCTTGTCCTCACTTATCACCCCACCAGCTTCCACATTCAAAGGATCATCCTCTGCCATTTCCGCCAACTCCAGCATGATGCCACCACCAAATACATCTTCCCGTCACCCCGCCGGCGGCGTTCCGCAGGGATCGTTACCTCCGGGACACCCTGGCGGCTCCTCCATCACCCCCTACACCTCAACCCCCTCCCACTGCAACTTCCCATGCAACTGCAGAAGGTGCAACACCTGCCCGTTTACTTCCCCCCTCTTCACCGTCCAAGGGCCCAAACACTCCTTTCAAGTGAAGCAATTTAGTCTACTGCTTTCGCTGTTCCCAATGCGGTCTCCTCTACGTTGGAGAGACCAAACGTAGACTGGGTGACCACTTTGCAGAATACCTTGGGTCTGTCCACCAGCATGACCAAGACCTCCCTGTCGCTTGCCATTTCAACACACCACCCTGCTCTCTTGCCCACATGTCCATCCTTGGCTTGCTGCAATGTTCCAGTGAAGCTCAACGCAAACTGGAGGAACAGCACCTCATCTTCCGACTAGGCACTTTACAGCCTTCCGGACTTAATATTGAGTTCAACAACTTCAAATCATGAACTCTATCCTCCATCCCCACCCCCTTTCTGATTTTTCCCCCTCCTTTTTGTTTTTTTCCAATAATTTATATAGATTTTTCTTTTCCCATCTATTTCCATTATTTTTAAATGTATTTCCATCCATTGTTTTATCTCTACCTTTTAGCCTATTTCGATCCCTTCCCCCTACCCCATCCCCACTAGGGCTATCTGTACCTTGCTCATCCTGCTTTCTACACTTAATGTCATCATTAGCACATTCCTCAGATAATATTACCACTGTCAACACCCCTTTGTCCTTTTGTCTATGACATCTTTGGCAATCTCTTGTTTGCCTCCACCTATCACTGGCCCTCTATCCAGCTCTACCTGTCCCACCCCCCTCAACCAGCTAATATTCCACCTCATTTCTATATTTCTTAGTTCTGATGAAGAGTCATATGGACTTGAACCATTAACTGTATTCCTCTCCGCATATGCTGTCAGACCTGCTCAGTTTTTCCAGCTATTTTTGTTTTTGTTTTATCTTTAAGTAATGCTAGCCCCACAAGTACTTTGCCCTCTGATGATGCGCGCAGCCACTCAACAGCCCGCTTGGTGCTGGGTTTCATGCTGCAATCATATAAATCCGCAGTGGCAGCAAAAGTTTACATGCTGCCTGCATCTCTATAAACAGGGGCGGGTTAATTGTTCATCATGATCCCCAGGCTAGTTTTCAAGCAAAATCCAATTTTTATCCCGAAAATTTTCTAACCCAAGAAATTTCATTTCACTCCCACCCTCCAGTCTTATTTCTTACTGCAATTTGGGGAGCAATCACTGTGTTGTTTGCAACTAAAGCTCACAACCTTTTTATTGCTATGCATTTCACCAGAAAGCAATCAATCAATTCGAGCATCACCAGCTCAGTAATGTAGGAAAAGATATGAAATTTCCGTAGTCTGGCAGATTATTTTATATAGTAGAAGGATCACAATTCACTCAGTACTCATGGGAACTTTGATTACCTTGTGTCCAGTGATATGAAAATCTGACGCTGATTTGGTTTTAAAGGTGGGTTGAATTATTTTATTTGCTTTTGGAGTGTATAGGAACAGGAAGTCGGAGGCCTTGTGGCACGGAGAGTAGCGTCCCTGCATCTGAGCCAGAAGGTCTGGTTTGAGTCCCATCCCAAGAATTGATGGCCACTGAAGGTGTGTTCATAACGTAGCCAGACAGGTTAGTTATCAGCCTGTAAATCCTTCCGATATGTCTAATGGCAGGTGGGAAGACCAGGAGAGTCTCCTGGACCGCCATACTGCAGAAGGCAACGGCAAACCACTGCAGTCATTTACAAGCATAATCCTAGACCTGGACCAAGATTAATCAAATTGAAGTCCATGGTCACCAATGCCCTTTTAGGACATGGTACCTGAAGAGAGAGGGAGGGAGAGAGAGAGAGAGAGAGAGAGGAACTGGAAGAGGCTATTCAGCTGTTCCAGCCTGTTACATTATTCTATTGGATCATGGCTGATCTGCATCTTAATTCCATCTACCCACCTTCCTTCTAATACCCTTAATACCCTTACCTAACTTAAATCTATCGATCCCAGTTTTGAAATTTTCAAATGATCTCCAGCCTCAACAGCTTTTGGGAGGAGAAACATATACTCAACAACTGAGCATTCCCAGCACTCTAGAGCAGAGAATTCCAAATACTCACAAGCCTCTGAGGAAAGAACCTTCTTCTCTTCTCAGCCCTAAATGGTTAACCCCCTTTTCCTGAGACTAGGGCCCCAGTGTTTTAGACTCTCCACCCATGAGAAAAGGCCTCTCACTATTAAGCTTTCTAAGAATGATGTATGTTTCAATTAGATAATATTATTCATATTAATATTTTTAGGTCACACTCAAAACGCAGGTTTTTGGTGACGGGTGTCCTGTTGACCTTTAGACCAATTCCAACTTAAATAGGGAAGGTCCAAATAGAAAAGCCTGTTATATTAACAGCCTGCTCTCCACATTAGAATAACAATAAAGTCCAGGGCTCTAAATATCATGGTATTCCTTAACAGCATTGGAGTGTAATCTAGGATCAAGTGGCACACAATGCTTACGGAAGAAGGGATTTAATTTCTATTTAAGGGCACACTGGTGGAAAATGCAAGAGCACTAAATCAAGCATAGCTGTTTCCCAGGTTTTGGAAGAATTGGAGGTGTCACAATGCTGAGCTGGGGGATACCGCATCTTTAGTAAAATACACAGATAGACAACCAGATATATAGACTGTGAATTCATATTCAAAATGAAGCCAAAACTACAAATGAACACAGGTTGTTGTGAGTCAATGTCAGATTGTCATTTGATATTAAATGGAGTCAGCTTCATTTTGGGATAATATTGAGTGCACCCAAGGAACAGCAGAAAAGGAAATCATGTCAGTAGAAATGGAAAGTGATGGTGGGGTGTTGCAGTTCATTAAGGAAGTACAAGTTGCTGTGGCAACATGCACATTATCATCTGCAGCCATGGGGAAGGTTGGTAGAGGCTCCAACATTCTTTCCATCACATGACGGAGCAGGAATTTTTGCCCACTCTTACTGTCTACCGTTGGCAGGATTTCCATGTTGATACTCAGCCTGTTTTGAACGCACGTTCCTTGGCCATCTCATTCGGGGGTAGGACACAAACACTGAGCTTTTGGTTCAGAGAAAGGGACACTATCCACTGCACCACTTGACCTCCAAAGAATAAAGTGCAGAGAAGTAAATCACATTGAGTCTGGCGATCATGTTATTAGTTAATTAACGAACCCATACTGTGCAATTTGAGGCACATGAGGTAATGTGGTAATGTTTGCATTTGAATAAAAGGAAACCCTGAGATTTTAGCAGTTGTCCACTGTTTGGATATTGAGCTCCCTATGCCCAAGTCTAAACCATTTATAAATGGAAGGAGCCGAAATCAGTCTAGCACTGACTTGAATGCAGCACTTCCAATGCTTGTTTAATCCAGGACACACCTATTGAGTTTCCTAGGCATGAAATAACATTCCACCTATGTTGCTGCATTGTCTCATACACATGTCCAAATTGTTGTGATAAGTTTCCTGTTCACCAATTGATATAAAACAGTTTGAAAATCCAAAAACGTCACATTCACAACAACAGCATGCATTTATACAGCACCTTTTAAGAAGTGAAATATCCCAAAGAACTCCGCAAGAGGGGTTATCAGCCAAAATTTGACACTGAGCCACGTAAGAGATATTGGTGAAGCAAAATAATGCAGATGCTGTAAATCTGAAATAAAATCAAAAAATGCTGGAAATAGTGACAGATCATCAACTTGAAAATGATAATCTTGTTTCTCTCCCGACAGATGCTACCTGACTGTTGAGTACATTGAGCATTTTCTGTTTTTATATAAGGAGATGTTACTGGATGAGTAAGCAACAGTTTGGTAAAAGAGGTGGGTTTTAAGGAGTGTCTTAAAGGAGAAGAGATTCGGAGAGAATTAAGGAGGAATTTTACAACTTAAGGCCTAGACAGTTGAAGGCATAGCCACCAATAGTGAGGCAAAAGAAATCAGGGATGCACCAAGAGGCCAGATTTGGAGGGATGCAGAGATTTTGGAGATGTTTTGGGTCGGAGGAGGTGGCAGATAGAGGATGGGGTAAGAATATGATGGAAATTAAAAACAATAACCATAATTTTAGACTTGAGGAATTGTTGGACTGATATTTGTCAGTGAGCACAGAGGTGATGTGTAAATGGACTTGGTGTTGATGTAGTACAGTCTCTTTTTCTGTTCCTTTTCAGAAAAAGTCAATTAAGTTTTGTCAAACACAATTTTGCCTTAACAAATCCATGTGAGATGCACTTAGTTAACTTATGTCTTTCTAAATGCCCATTAATTTTAGCTCACGTTATGGGTTGCTGAAGAACCATAAACTTCCCAACCAGAGGAAAAAGCCTGTTTCCTTTTAAGCCGATCAAACTACTTCACGGTTTGAAAAATGTCTATTTAATCTCCTTCTAGCTGTTCTTGTGCTAGTAATCCCAGAATTGCAAGGTTCACCTCATAACAATAATTTCCCATCACTGGCATTATTTGGGTCAATTTACCTGTACGTCTTTTATGTCTTTTCTATCTGGGGTGGCTAGAACTTCATACTGTACTCTATCTGTGACTTAACCAATGTTTTATACAAATGAATCGTTACCTGCTATACTTCTGCACTCTTATGCTCCTACTTATTAAGCCTGTAATTCCCCTGGCTTTTTCATGACTTGAGCTATCTATATTCAGCCTTTCAAGGAATGAAGGGGAAAATATCATTTGTTGCCACTGATACTGCAAAAAGGGTATCCAGCAGTTGGTTATTAAAACATCCATTAGCTGTCCAAAGCAACCCCACCCCCACCATCACCCCTCCCCCTCCACTCACCACCAACACCACCCCTCCCCTCCCCCTCCACTCCCCCCCCACCACCCCTCCTCTAAGGCAAGAATGCAATTTTCAGGCGAGTCTGTAAATAAGGGCCACCAAATTTTCCCAAAGCAGGCAAGAGATACTTAAGTAGGCAATTCAGGGTCCCGCAGCACTGGTAGAACCCAATTTAGCAATTTTAAGTATCAATGGGGTGAACATGTGCCACACCAGCTCTACCCATTAGTACTCGGCCTTGAATGGCTAAGCCAGCAGTTCTTGAAGGAGGCTGCTCACCAGTCAGGCAGGAAAGATTCTTCTGTAGGGCCTGGAAGAGAGAAATGCCCCTGCTTCTACAGAAATACCATGTCACACTGCCAGCCACTCAGTTCCCCACCCCCATCACTCTGTGGTGTCACTCGTCTCTCTGTGTAGCTTATCTTTGGTTCTGCTTCACTATGGAGCAACTGGATTTCCCACTGCTTGTTGGTTGAAGGATAAATGGTGGTCAGGATACTCACCCTCAAATTCCCTTAGTATTACTGTGGGATCATTTATGTCCACCCGAGAAAGCAGACAGGGCCTCAGGTTAACACCTCATCTGCAAGATAGCACCTCTAACAGTGCAGCATCCCCAGGTGTGCCAGTCATCATCTCTCAATCAATAGAACTAAAACAGATTACCTGGTCATTATCACTGCTACTTATGGGACCTTGCTGTATCCAAATTGGCTGTACGTTTTTTTACATTTAATAGTGACTGCCTGCAAAGAGTATTTAATTTATTGTAAATTGCTTTGGGACATGCTGAACGTTTCTTTAAAAACAAGTCTTTCTTTCATTTTTTTTGTCTTCCATCATTTAACCATCTCCTGTTCTCCACTTTGTGGGCCATTCTATTTCTGTACGTGTGTGGGCATGTGTGCACGTGTGTGTACGCATGTGCACGTGCATGTGTGTGTGTGTGTGTGTGTGTGTGCATGCGTGTATGTATGTGGCTTTCCTTTCCCCTTTCCCTTACTCTGTTCTGTTTTAAACACTGCTCATTTCTAATATCTCCTGGTCCTGAGAAAGGGAATACAGACTCCAGGCATTGACTTATGTATCTGCACAGGTGCTGCCTAACCTGCTGAGTATTTCCAACATTTACTGTTTTCTTGTACTATACCACTTAGTGCAGAAGTGGACCGTTCTTCTGAACTTGGTTAATAGAGTAGAGGAAGTTATACTCATAGTTGTTGAGAGGTATATGATGTCGATGCTGTGTGCCCTGAAATTCAGAAGTGTTGTACTGGCAGAGAAACTCGCTCTAATTTATCCTGCCTTAAGGCAGTCTTCTGCTTGGCGGTCATTAAATATCACACAGTTTTCATTTTCAGAAGAAAACTTGTGTGACATCTTGCCAGTTACTGCTGATTCACTGAATGTTCACAGCAGTGGCATTATAATATGGCCACATTTATCAGAGGATTGACTTATGAGTTTATTTTTATAGCAGTTTGTCCATGCGTCACATTTGGTTTATTTAAATACCAATTCTAAAGACAGTGATTAATAAATAAATGGCTCATGCACTTAAGATAAAGGGGACAAAATGGCAATTATATCATCACTGTGCCAAATAGATGTGGCACTTGTATAGTGACTATGTTGCTGGCTACAATCTCAGCTTTAATGGTGTTTTAACATTCTGTCTCTGATCCAAAAACATCCTTTTGGCAAGAGGTGCTGACACAGTTCAGTTCTGCAGTATGCCCTATATGTTTTTCCTAATGTTTCTTTCAATTCAGCAAACATCACACAGAAGTATATTTGCTAAGCAGCTCCATTCTTCTGAGCTGTGTGCCCCTTCTTCAATCTGTCTACCAAAGAAACAATGCTCACACTTCAAAGGGTTTTGAGGGTAGTGCAGTTGATGTATATATGGACTTTCAAAAGATAGATGAAAATTATTCAAAAATGAAAACCAATGGGATTAAAAGGACAGTGGCAGCATTGATACAAAATTGGCTAAGGGACAAGCATTGTTTCTCAGACTGAAGGGAGACAGGGTGTTCTCCACTGCTTGGTGATATGACCACTGCACTTTATAGAACCATGGAAAAGCTACAGCGTAGAAAGAGGCCATTCAGCCCATTGTGTCTGTGCCAGCCAAAAAAATAGAAAAAAGAAAATAGCCGCTCATTTTAATCCCACTTTCCAGCACCTGGTTTGTAGCTTTGCAGGTTACAGCACTTCAGATGCAGATCCAGGTACCTTTTAAATGAGTTGAGTGTTTCAGCCTCAACTACCAATGTAGGCAGTGAATTCCAGACACCAACCACCCTCTGGGTGAAAAGATTTTTCCTCATGTTTCCTCTAATCCTTCTACTAATCACTTTAAATCTATGCCCCCTGGTAATTGACCTCTCAGCTAGGGAACAAGTCTTTCTTGTCTACCGTATCTAGGCCCCTCATCATTTTGTACACCTCAATTAGGTCAACTCTTAGCCTCCTCTTTTCTAAGGAAAACAACCTTAGCCTAAACAATATCTCCTCATGGCTGCAATTTTCAAGCTCTGGCAACATTCTTGTAAATCTTCTCTGCACTCTCCCCAGATAAATTATGTCCTTTCTGTAATATGGTGACCAGAACTGTACACAAAATTCCAGCTGTGGCCTAACCAGAGTTTTATACAGTTCCATCATTACATCCGTGCTTTTGTATTCAATACCTTGTCCAATAAAGGAAAGCATTCCATATGCTTTCTTGACCACCTTGTCCACCTGTCCTGCGTTTATTGAGTATTCCCATGTTTTGTTTGCCTTTCCCAAATGCATTACTTCATACTTTTCCAGATTGAATTCCATTTGCCACTTCTCTGCCCACTCAACCAAACCATTGATATAATTCTGGAGTTGACAGCTATCCTCTTCACTATCAACTACATGGCCAATTCTTGTGTCATCTGCAAATTTCCCAACCATGCCTCCCATATTTAAGTCCAAATCATTAAAAAACACAACAAACAGCAAGGGCCCCAACACAGAGCCCTGTGGAACACCACTGGAAACCGTTTACCATCTGTAAAAACATCCATCAACCATTGCCCTTTGTTTCCTGTCACTGAGCCAATTTTGAATCCAAACTGCTACCTTCCCCATATCTCATGAGATCTCACTTTCTTGACCAGTCTGCCATGTGGGACCTTGTCAAATGCCTTACTGAGATCAATGTAAACAACATCCAGTGCACTACCCTCATCAACCCTCCTCGTTACTTCCTCAAAAAATTCTATTAAATTAGTAAGACACAATCTTTCCCTAACAAAACCATGCTGACTATCCCTGATCAACCTATGCCTTTCTAAGTGACAGTTTATCCTGTCTCTCAAAATTGTTTCCAATAATTTGCCCACCACCAAAGTCAGACTGACCAGCCTTATCATTTTGTTGCCTGTCCCTCACACCCTGGACTTGGTATAAGGGTACAATTTCAATGCTTTCAGGTAATATATATGATTACATCAGATAAATGGCACAGAAACAGACCATTTGACCCAACCAGTCAATGCTGGTGTTTATGCTCCACTCCACTATCCTCCTATCTTTTCTCATCTAAATCTACCATTGTAACTCTCTATTCCCTTCTCCCTCATATGCTTATCTCGTTTTCCCTTAATTGCATCCACATTATTTGCTTCAACCACTCCATGCAGTAGAGTGTTCCACATTCTAACCTCTCATTGCACAAAGAATTTTCTTCTGAATTCCCAATTGGATTCCTTGGTGACTACCATAGATTGATGTTCTCTAGTTATGCTCTTCCCCACAAGAGGAAACCTTCTCTCTAGATACATAACCTGGAAGTGTAGTAAACAATGAGGACATTAGTAATAGGCTTCAGGAGGATACAGGCAGACTAATGAAATGGGCCAAGTCATGGCAGATGAAATGTAATGCAGGTAAGTGTAAAATGAAACATTTTGGTAGGGAGAATGAGGAGAGGCAAAATGAATGAAATGGTACAATTTTATAGAGGTTGCAGGAACAGAGAGACCTGGGAATGTGTGTACATAAATCTTTGAAGATGGTAGGACAAGTTGAGAAGGCTGTTTAAAAATAAGCTTATCAAATTATTGTCCTTATTAATAGAGCAAAAAGGCAAGGCTTCAGCTGGAGTATTGTGTTCAGGCAGTGCATTCCAGATCACAACAAACCACTGTGTAAAAAAAAAAAATGTTTCCTCTGGTTCTTTTACCTTAATTCCCTCTAGTTGCCTGTCCTTCTGTCACTGGAAACAGTTTCTCCTTTTTTTGCTCCCTTAATCTTCTCTGAATCTAGGAGAACAACATCAGCTTCTCCATTCAATCAATACAACTATAACCCCTCATTCCTGGAACCATTTTGGTAAATCTCATCTGTACCCTCTCCAAAGTGTCCTTCCCAAAGCATGGTGCCCAGAATTGGATACAATACTAGGGCTGGCAACTGTGATTAAATGTATTCCTGGAGGTTCCATCACATGACTTGCCCCAATGCTGAGCCATTAATCAGCAAACACATCCATCCTTGTGATTCACTGCTTTTCTACACCAACTGGAAAGCAAAAAGACTCTTTACCCAGTTAGACGATGCTTGACTCTCAGCCAAACAGCCTTTCTTCCTCCATTTTCAATATTTTTATACCTGGTAAAGAGAAATGTTCAAAGAAGATGACAAAAAAACTTTTTTTTGAATGTCCCAATGATTTTTCTCCAGGGTTGCACAGACCTGTGTCCTGGAGATTGTTTTTTCAATTCCTGGAGACTCCAGGCCAATCCTGGAGGTTGGCAACCTTATACAATACTGCAGCTAGAAAAGAACTAGTGTTTCATGTAGGCTCATCATCCTTGGGTTTTGTACTGTATGCCCTATTTATTAAACCCAGGATCCTGTCTGCTTGTTGACCTGCCCTGCCACCTTCAAATATTTGTGCACAAACGTCACTGATCTCTCTGTTCTTACACCTACTTTATAATTATAGCATTTAGCTTGTATTGTCTGCCCTCATTCATCTTAACAAAATGTATCGCCTTTCACTTTTACTGCACTGGATTTCTTCTGCCCTATGTCTGCCCATTATACCCTCCTGGGGTCTCTTTATTATCTTCTGCACTGTATACAACACTCCCGAGTTTCATATCATCTGCAAGATTCAAAATTGTGCTGTGTACCCTCCCAGGTCAATAATGGGAAATCAAATGTTTTGGTGCCTATCCAACTTGTTCCCAGTACAAAGGAAGAAAGAAGCATTTGCATTTCTATAGCACCGTCTACAACCTCAAATATTCCAAAGTGCTTTACAGCCAATGAAAAGCTTTTGAAGTTTTGCCACTACACACCAGCCAATTTACAGATAATCATTTCCCACAAATAACAATAAGTTAAATGATATAATAATCTATCTTTTATGATGTTGACTGAGGGATAAATATTGACCAGGACATCAGGAGTAAACACACCTGCTCTTCTTTGAAATAGTGCCATGGAAACTTTACATCTACCTGAGAGGAAAGACAGGCCCTCAATTTAATGTCTTCTCCAAAAGCACATAAGCGTAAAGACCTTGATGTCAATATCACCGATTTATAAGTCAGTCTTTCAACATCCAGGAATAGTCCTGTCAGTGAGTAATCCATTTCAGTAATTTCCTCCTGTTTCCTGCTGATTGTTGCCATGGAGTTTGCGAAGACTGAGAAGCACCTCTCTCTGGCTTAACCCATAATCCTTCGAATCAGTGAGTGAAGCTCACAATTAAAATTAATTAATAGATTCAAACAAAATCTATTCACAGTTGATGTATTTCTTTGCAACCATTTAAGACGTTTTGTAGAGGAAACAGACCAAGGAAATTCAAGGTGAATTTCCACCCAGATTCTTCTGCTTTTCTGAAGATTTTCCATGGCCTTTTTGCCAAAGTTACAGCAGAAGATCAGAAGAATGACCCTCTGAGGCACTGGGCTTAATATTAGAGCTGGGCCTCAACACATTACATGAAGAGTGGGCATAAGACTCACAGGGTGGGTAGCGACATGAATGCAGAGCAGTGCAGCATTCAAGTATGTTCAAATGTCCAGAAAACCCGGGGGTGGCCTGTTACGAGGGCTTGAATGGAACTGACAGCAACTCGTGTTGTGCCAGATGTCAGCAATGGCACCACACTAAGTCAGAGGTGGGGGTTCATATCTCACTCCAGAGACTTGAGCACAAAATCTAGGCTGACATTCCAGTACAGGAGTGAAGGAGTGCTACATTGCTACATTGCTGGAGGTGCCATCTTTTAGATGAGAAGACAAAACCGAGGCCCTTGCAAGTGTCCGCGAAAGATCCCATGACATGATTCTGAAGAGCAAAGGAACTCTCCACAGTGTTCCCATCAACAGTATATCCTGCAGTTAACATCACTGATGCAGATTATCTGGCCATTATCACGTTTTGTTTGTTGGACCTTACTATCCACAAACTGCCTACTGTCTTCCCTATGTTGCAACAGTGAGCAAGATTTTTTTGAATGGTGGGGTTTCCCAACCCCACAACCCTAAGAGTTGGCAGGGAACACATCCATCAATACTGGCTGCTCCATAGCCATTTAACACTCAGATAAGCATTAATTGGCTCTAGACATGGGACTTCCACCCCTCTCTCAGGAGGATGTCCCACCCCAGAGAGCTGCCAATCTGATTGGCTGGCAGCTGTGTAGTGCCTACTATGCCAATAGTAGCAGTGGACAGAACTGGGACTACAGGTAGTCCCCAGAGTCAAAGTCCCAGAGTCCAGGATCAGGCAAGTGTGGGTGGTCTCACAGCAGGGTGGGGAGAAAGAGGTGAGAGTCTTGATGGAAAAGTTGGGGGGGTAAGGAGCACCTGCGGGGGCAGCACACCTTGTGGGGGGGGGGCACCCATTGTGGAAAGGAGGCTGTTGTCAGAGGGGCTCCCCCCTCCCACACCCCCCTCCCTTACCCCACCCCGCCTTGCCCCCCCCTCCACCTCCACCTCCCCCACCCCAGCGCCGCCCCCCTGTGGATGAGCCACATTGTGAGCCCAACTGATAATCTTAAATTGGTTTCCAGCATCCGCAGTTTTTTTGCTTTTATCTTAAATTGGTTGTTTGAATTGAGGGGGAAGGAAAATCTGATTGGATTGAATTGAAAAGTGGAATAGGCAGAAAATGCCTTTGAAGAACTGGAATTGTAGGAAGACTTACAGGGAAAGAAACCACACTATTTCCAGCAACGCAATTTCGGTTGGGGTGTGGCCATATATTTGGTGTGGAACCCCAATCTATTAAGAGTTCCCCCAGCTGGCCTCCCGTCCCCAGTTCATTCCTCCTCAAATTGTTCTACAAGGTTTGCTGAGCTACAATATTGATGAAAGGTGTGAAAAAAATGTTTCTTTCCTCCAATAAAAATGCAAGAATGTTGGGAATGCTCTTCTGGCCGACCTCACTCCTGGCAGTCTCCACAAATGTACAAAACTCTGCTGCCCATGTCCTTATTCGCACCAAGTCCCCTTCATCGAGCATCCCTGTGCTCACTGATCTGCATTGGATCCCATCAAGCAACACCTTGATTTTAAAATTCTTATAATTGTTTTCAAATCACTCTATGAGCCTACCCCTCCCCATCTCTGTAATCTCTTCCAGCCTCCATTTCCAGCTTTAATACCCTCCAAGGTCTCTACATTACTCCAATTCTGGCCACTTAACAATCTCTGATTTTCATTCTCTGCCGCTATCGGTGGCCATGCCTGCAGCTGCCTTGGCTTTAAACTCTGGAATTCTCTCCCTAAACTTCGCAATCTCACTTTCTTCTTTCAAAACTTGCTCTTTGATTAAGCCTCTGCTCATCTGTCCTAATATCTCCTTATGTGTCATGGTGTCAAATTTTTGTTTGCTAACACTTCTGTGAAGCATCTTGGGCCATTTCACTATATCAAAGATGTGATATAAAACAAGTTTTTATTGTTTGAAATATCTATCTCTCTAATATGAGTTATGCTTGTGGCCACTTGTCATAGATGTTTTTTTTTATTCTTTCATGGGCTGTAGGCATTGCTGGCTAGGCCAGCATGTATGTCCCATCCCTAATTGCCCTTGAAAAGGTGGTGGTGAGCTGTCGTCTTGAGCCGCTGCAGTCCATGTGGTGCAGTACATCCACAGTGCTGTTAGGGATGGAGTTCCAGGATTTTGACCCAGCAATAGCGAAGGAATGGTGATATATTTCCAAGTCAGGATGGTGAGTGGTTTGGAGGGGAAATTGCACCTGGTGGTGTTCCCATGTATCTGCTACCCTGACCTTCTGTGTGGTAGAGGTTGCAGGTTTGGAAAGTGCTGTCGAGGGGGCCGTCGTGGATTGCTGCAGTACATCTTGATGGTACAAACTGCTGCTACTGTATGTAGGTGGTGAAGAGAGTGAATGTTTGTGGATGGGGTGTCAATCAAGCAGGCTGCTTTGCCCTGAAGGGTGTCAAGCTTCTTGAGTGTTATTGGAGCTACATTCATCCAGGCATGTGGAGAGTATTCCATCACACTCCTGGCTTGTGCATTGTAGATGGTGGACAGGCTTTGGGGAGTCAGGAGGTGAGTTACTCACAACAGAAACTCAGCCTCTGACCTGCTCTTGTAACCGTAGTTTTTATATGACTAGTGCAGTTCAGTTTCTGGTCAATGGTAACCCCCAGGATGTTGATAGTGGGGGATTCAGTGATGGTGTTGCCATTGAATGTCATGGGAAGACAGTTAGATTCTCTCTTGTTGGAGATGGTCAATGTCTGGCACTTGTGTGGTGCGAATATCACTTGCCACTTATCAGCTCAAGCCTGAGCATTGTCCATGTCTTGCTGCATTTGGACATGGACTGTTTCAGTATCTGAGCAGTTGCGAATGATGCTGAACATTGTGCTATCATCAGCACATACCCCCACTCCTGACCTTATGATGGAAGGGACAATGGCAGCTGATCTCAGAAGCTGAAGGTTGGTTTTTACTGATTGCCATGCTTCGTACAACACAAATACTGCTCTGCCCCAAAGTCCTGCTTAGGCTAGTACTGCTCTGTGTTTCCCAGTATCTTCAGTAGGAAAGCACACACAAATGTCCCATTTGTCCAGTCGGTACTGTTCACAGGAATAAGCAGTTTAAATATACAGGCAACAGATTTTCTTCAGTCAAGTGACTGGCTCTCACTTTTCTCAACGTTAGCAACACAAAACACAAGAGGGAAGGAAGGAACAGGAAGCAAAAATTGTTGGTCGTGGCAGTGAAATGATGTCTGACTCACTCGTCAAAGTGATACTTGCATGCTGGTAATGAATAAAAAGATAGCTGTGTCTCTTTTTTTTAATCAGCTTGAAACATTTCCAGAAGTTAGTTGTAACCTTTGGACTGTTGCTGGCACTGTAACCTATCGGGAAGCAATCCCACATCATCTTTGTAAAGAAAGAAAGATTTGCATTTCGCGAGCACCTTTTACAACCTCAGGAGATTCTAAGGCGTTTTACAATGAAGTGCTTGTTACTGTTGTAACGTAGAAGACAAGGCAGGCGATTTTTGCACTGCAAGATTCCACAAATAGCAATGAGATAACGGCCAGATGTAAATGGTTAGATAAGTGTTGGCTAGAGGAATGGGCCGAGCTGCCTTGTTCTTCCTCAAAGCATATATCTGAGAGGATAGATGGGGACTCACTTTAATGGCTCAACTGGAAGACAGCACCTCCAACAATGCAGCGTTTCCTCTGTACTGCACTGGAGTGTCAGCCTCGATCTTACATTTAAGTCTCTGGAATCGGACTAGAGTTTCTCACTCAGAGGCTGAGATTGGTAGCACTGAAACAAGGCTAATGTCTACTGGAGTTAGTAGAATTTCTACCCACCACTTGGCCCTGCAGAGGTGGCAGGAACTTAGATGGGCACTCTGTCACTTGGAGATGGGGGTGCCAGAGACATGCTGGCCTTAAGATGAAGTCAGGTTTTAGTTATCAGGCCAGTTACTAATGGAGAGGAGCTGGATCATTGCACTCTTCTGTGCTGGGGATTTCACAAGGCCCAGACCATAATCCACATCCGCACTTGACAGATGCTGAGCCCTGTAGGGGAGCCTGAGCACAGCCCAAACTGCTACCAAAATGTCAATACAAAGGCTCATTTCTCTCTCCACATGTTTCTCCCATCGATTTTTTAGCCAGTTGGTTCTGCCTGTTTGTTGCCCTCCTTCCACCCACTGGAATTACCCCTGATTCTTTTCCGACACGTGAATTATTTAGTCTGAAGCACTTGAATAAGTCTGCAAGAAATTAGCAGCGGAGACACCAGACAGGCTGCAATTAATGGCAGATCGTGGATCATTGGGTGCACAGCTTAATTAAATGGAGAAGTTAAGAGGTCACTCCCTAATAGCTGTGCTGATGGATTTGTTGCCCTATGTGGAACTCAGCAGGGAAAGTCCCAAGTTCAATTCCTACTCCTTGCTGATTTCATTGATCTTAGCTGAGGCAGCAATTGCACTGGTAGAGTTGGGCTCAGTATCCCCTTTGCTAAGTGTGGAGCTGGTGGGGGGAGAACCAGCGATGCACTGATTTATTTTTTGCTAGAAAGTGCACTGGATGAGAAGAGATCTTTGATGATCCTCACAGTGGGAAGGCTCACTGTCACACTTTTAGTTATGTCAGCACATGATGAATCGCCACCGGGTCATTGATAGATCTAAACTGGGTGATCTCATACTTGCCCACGTTAAACTCCATCTACCACAATTTTGCCCACTCACTAAGTCTGCAATTTCCCTTTGGGACCTCCTGCTCCCATCCACACACTTTACTCTGCCACTTCAGAGTTACACTTTCTTCAGAAATAGCACTGGATGCATAATTCATATATCCAAATAAGGACAGAGCATATTAGGGCTAAAATAGTGAGATGATGTCTTATTGGATGATCTAATGGAGGTGGTTAAAATGATTAAAGGACGTGGAAGGGCAGATAGAAACTATTTCCTCTGGTGGGGGAGTCCCAGAACAAGGGGGTGTAACTTTAAAATTAGAGATGGACCATTCAGGCAGGATGTCAGGAAGCGCTTCACACAAAGGGAAGTGGGAATCTGGAATTCTCTCTCCCCCCCAAAAAAAGCTGTTGAGGCTGGGAGTCAACTGAAAATTTCCAATTTTTTGTTAGGTAAGTGTGTTCATCATCATCATCATCGGCTGTCCCTCAATTCGAGGATGACGTCTACTCAGGTTTGCAAGTTTCTGCCACGTGTCTTTGTGTGACTGAACAGGTTGATTCTTGACCACAGATCTTTGGGCACTTGGGGCATGACATTCCACAAAGAAGTGGGATCAGGAGTGCAGGATTTGGTTCCTTTTATTTCCTTATGCTTTATCATTAAGACATTGTGACGCAAAGCCTCTTGCAGTCTGATGGTCAGGTTGTTGCCATTTTGAACAATTGGTAGCAGCCCCTCCCAGTCATTAATGTCAATGCTATCACGCTTCAAGCACAGCCTTCTACAAACTACGGCACTGAGTGTCTGACAACAAAGACCCCCTCAAATCAACAAAAGTTCCAGTGTACAGAGCAGTTATTGTCACCACACTCCTATACTGCAGTGAGACCTGGACTGCGTTTCAGTGACATGTAAGAGCACTAGAGAGAATCCATCAGCAATGCCTCCGCTACATCCTCCAGATTCAATGAGAGGACCGTTGAACAAACGTTAGTGTCCTTCTTGAAGGCAGCTCCACAACATTCAAGCAAAACTCCTGCAAAATCAACTTCAATGGACTAGACACCGTCCAGCTGGCCAAAAAACATCTCCCCACCAGGTCCCATTTTCTGAATTCTCAAATGGCCAATATTCTAGAGGAGGATGAAAAAAATGCTTCAAATGCACTTAGGAGCGTTAAGGGTTACAGAACCAAGGTGGGTAAATTAAGTTAAAATACAGATCAAATAATACCAGAGCAGGCTTGAGGGGCTAAATGGCCTTCTCTTGTTCCTATGTTTCTGTCTTTTGCACCTTAGTGACTCTGCATTCCAAGAGGCAGGAACAATGTGGTTGGGGAGATAGGGATGTGAGTGGTCTGAGGCAATCATTAGGCTCGAACCTTAGGTTCGGTGCCAGACCCAGCTGATTTTGCATGGAAGGGGTCATTATCATATGCGTGGCAGGCTGGTCAGCTGCTCATGATGGCAGAAGACCACCCACTCTCCCATTCCTCTGACTTGTGCAATTCCCAGAAAGGTTGTAGGAGAAGAGTGAGTACCTCTAAAACTGGAATAACAACACACAATACTGGATGTACTCAGCAGGTCAGGCAGCAACTGTGGAGAAAGAAACAGAGTTAACATTTCAGCTCAGTAACCAAAGTGCTCAAAAGCTGGTTGCCTTCACTTACTTTCAAATCTGTGACAACCTTAAATTGTGAATTTGCTGGAGCTGTTTAATGGCTTCAAGAGGGGGAATGGTAGCTCCAGAATTCCTGATGCCTGCCTGGAGTTGTTAGTGTCCAAGGTGAGGACCAGGAGTGGCATGCCTTTCCAATCTGATGAAGAAAATATGGCCAGAGGTAGCAGATCAGACCAGATCATATCAGCGGCTGACGCATCAGCCCAAGGATCTGGATACTGTGTTGTAAGTGATTCAATGGCTTCACAGGAACACAAAGATAAGTACAGCTACTCCTTCTCCTCTCCACCACACCCTGTCCTCTGCATTGTTTCTGGTCCAGTTCCTCCTCTCTAACTGTCAGTGTAGTCACCATCCTTGAGTCACAAGGCATAGTTCACCACTTCTCATTGTCACGGCACTCACAATGCTGCCTGATGTCTTAATTCCTCCCACTAACAGCATGCTCTTCTCACCTGGATTAAATTGTATAATCTGCATTTCCTCTCACGACTCCTTCCTCAATTCACATTCAAACTGATTATGTGCCATTCCAAACCTCCCCACTCTCCCAGGGTCTTGCTTTGTCTCTCCCTTAGCTTATACGTGAAATGCAGAATCCCCACCTGCTGCACTTGCCTTCTCCTCTCTCTCTCTTTCATCTTCAGCACACAACAGAAGGAAGGAAGATTAGACTGGTGAAGGAACACCAGTCTTTCTGGCTCTTACACAGATGGAGCAGGAGGCAATGGAAATCTGTGGCACAGCGAGAGCTGACAGCTTTGGAGATGTGAAAGCTGGTGAATCCTCTGAGCAAGGTGGCTGCCTATTACTCAAATCCCTTCATGAATCATAAACAATTGCACCTTCAGACAACTTTAACTGGAGAAATTGTGGCCAAGCTTTGCAAATGCAAATGTCTGACATCACTGTGCCTTCTTGTTCCCTGTGCCCATCTCTTCTCTCCTCTAGGCCCCTTTCATCAGCAAGATCTTGATCAGCAACTTTCTTAAATAGACACCTCGGAAGGTAACACCCCTACTGAGGAGCACCGTCACACAATGCATCCCTCTTGAGGAAGCAGCCCAGAGAGGTTAACTCTGGGTGGGATAGGGTTAGAAGACCCTCCTCTTGGTGAAATGCATAACAAAAGTGACCATGGTGACAGAGACAATGCTGAAGACATAGAGCAATGTCCTCTCCCAGCTCTGCTGAGTGACACAATGACCAGTGCTCAACCATTGAGGCACTGCAGCAATTATATGTGGAAGGCCTGCCAAATACTTTTGAGTTCCATGTCTAGCCTTATGGAGGAGTCCACTTCCAGCGGGTGTGGGTTCTCTTACATAGTCCGTCCACTATGTAATCTACCCTGGAGCATGTGGTGACCTTCAGGGATGCCAAGTTGATGATCTCACAGTGGAATCGGTGTCAACAAGCTTTGCAGCTTGATGGAAGCTGAGGTGAATGTCAATCAGCTCCAATGTCTACTGCACCTTGAAGAGACTAGTGGACCAGATGGATAGACTGGTGGACTATGAAAACAGGGGCACTCAAGGTGCCACTCGTCTGCTCTCCCTCAGATCACTGAAGTGATGAATCTCAGTCCCATAGGAATCATGGTGGCACTCAGAGACAGGCAACTGTTGCCCTCTCTTAACATGTCTGCTCCCTCAATCAAGACCTAACAAGCTGTCAGAAAGCTGAATGGGCCAGACTGCCTTGGCAACAGCCCAGGAGCTATAATCTGTGGCTGGGCCCTCAGCTTCTAGCTGCCAGAGACCACTGGGCAAGAGCATTGCAATGGTCCCATCATAATCCCTAGCAACTGGGCAGCGGTGGGATAGGAGGTGGGTGGGAAGAGGGGACACTTCATAGAGGTGCAGGAAGTAAGTCTAATTTGAAGAGAAGTTGATTTGGGTTGAAACTTGAGTAACTGTCTGAAGCAACTAATTGTGTTTGGACGAGTATTAAAATCTTCATAACTTTTGATGCTTTAGCAGTTTGTTTGCACAGCAGCTTATGATTCTGTCTAGTCATGGCTTATGAAAATTGTCACAATGATTCCAATGTTAGACAAGACAAGGGATATAGCAACTGAGGTTTCTAGAGCTGTTAGTCTGCACAGGGTTCAGTGTTGAGGCAGGGAACTGAATAATTCAGCCGAACGGTTAAGCAATTAATTTGTTTCTTCTTGCCTTTCCCTCGGCCCGCCGCTGCTGGTCAGATGAGGATTCATCCTGTTCATCTGTCTCCTCTGGCTGTCATCCTCTCTGGACAGCCATATTGTCTAGGGTACAGCAGACCTCAATTATGCGGGACACTCTCTCCATTGAATAATGCAGGGAGCCTCTGTCACCAGTCAAGACACCTAAACCTTTGCTTTAGGAATGCTATAGGGAGCTCAGTGATCCTCGTTCTGTGGCTTTGATTATATGTCAACCTGCCCAGGCATGGTGAAGTTTAAAAAGAATGTCAAGTGCCAAGTTAGATGTGGGCACTTCCTTAACCCTTGGCAACATTACAGATAGTCCTGCCAACGTTAAAAAGGAGGAAGGTGGTGGACTGCGGCAGGATGAATGAATGATGAAGCTGCCTGAGTATATGGTACAGATCTGCACAATTCTTTTGGTGAAGTGCTAGTGGGACACTAGGAGAATGGAACCACTTGTGGTTAACCAAAGCTCCTGGCTAGCCCTGAAGTGCCTGATGGCAACATGAGTGCAGGTAATAGCTGTCAGGACTCTAGAGAGGCCAACCTTTGCTATGAACTCCTGGGCCCTCTTATTCTGGCTGTTCTTATCAACTGGGAATGAGATGCATTGGTTTGCTCTGGAATATAGTATGCTTGTCGATTGCTCTGTGCATTTACAGACTGTTGACTGCAAGAAAAAGCAACATCCTCCAGAACAAGATAGGAAATCCTAACACAAGAAAATGCAAATGAGTGTCAGTGGTCATGTTCACAGCCACAACTGGTTGTCAAATAGCAGCCTCGTTAAGCACGATCTCCCCATACACTGTTCCTCAGCTATGTCCAGAGAGGTGATCTTGATGCTGTAGACCTTGTTGGGAATGAAGGACTTTCTGCATGCAGGCTCCCTTCAGCTACTCTGCCTTCAAATGCCACCTTGCTACTCCTGTTGGATATGAGATCTGTGCTGCTGCCACCATTCTTGCTGCCAGTAAAAGACAGAATGGCCCCCATGATGAAACTCTACAGCTTTTTCAGGTCAACAAACCAAAGAGGTCTTCATAAATATGTAATATTGCAACTCATAACTCATTCTGAACACAGAACGAACTTCACCAGCACAATGATGCCAACGATCTGAATGCCCAGACAATCTTAGAATCATAGAATGGTTACAGCACAGAAGGAGGTCATTCAGCCCATCGTGTCTGTGCTCGCTCTTTGTAAGAGCAACTCACCTGGTCCCATTCCCCCACCTTTTCCCAGTAGCCCTGCAAATCATCACCTAATTGTCCAATTTCTCTTTTGAAAACCATGATTGGATCTGCCTCCCCCACACTCTCAGGCAGTGCATTTCAGACCCTAACTACTCAGTGTGTGAAAAATGATTTTCCCCATGGTGCCTCTGGTTCTTTTGCCAATTACCTTATCTTGCCGTCCTCTAATTCTCAACTGGGAACAGTTTTTCTCAATTTACTCTGTCCAGGTCCCTTGTGATTTTGAACATCTCTGTCAAGTCTGCTCTTAACCCTTGCCTCTCTAAGAAGAACAATCCCAGTTTCTCCAGTCTATCCACATAACTGAAGTCCTCAGCTCTTGAGGCATCCATGTAAATCTTTTCTATGCCCTCTCTAAAGCCTTCACATTTTCCCTAAAATGTGGTGTCCAAAATTGGACACTATACTCTAGTGTTATCTGACTTAATTACACATTGGAGCCTGATGAACCTGGTCAGCTCACCGATGGGCAAAACTTCCACATTTCAGTAGTAAAATGGTGTGGGGCTCCTAGATGTATAACAAGACCCTGACTTACGTTGCATTTGTGAGGTTCCCACCTGCAAACTAATGCCACGTGCAAAGAAAATGGTATGGTAAGTTAGCCTTTTGACTCTTGCTGCTTCCCATGTCACATCCCTGTCAGCCTTGGGGGTTTAAAATTCTCCTCACTATGCCAGGGTGCTTTTAAAATATAGAATTATCATCCTCCTTGTAACTTCAATCTAATCATATCAGCTCTACAGGAAAGCAGTGATTGCATTTAAATGCAGCATGTTTATTAGTGAATTACTGTATAGCAGGTAGGAATACTGATCCTTTATCAGGAAAGCCTCAGCTATTGCCCAGCTGGCTTTCTCGAACAGGTATAAGACAAAGGAGCGGGTTAGGTTTATCCAGTCTACAACCAGGTCACCACATTATTATGGGGAGATAATGGCATAGTGGAAATGTCACTGGACCAGTAATCCAGAGATCCAAGCTAATTTAGTGCCAATGCTCTAATGGGTTCAAATCCCACCACAGCAGCTGGTGGAATTTGAATTCTGGCAATAAATCTGGAATATAATGTGATGGGGGCCATGAAACTATGATTGATTGTTGTTAAAAAAAAACCCAAATCTACATCTATATCGGGACTAAAGCAACTCCAGAGAACACAGATGTGTGACTGACTCTTAACTGCCCTCTGAGATGGCCCGGCAAGCTACACAGTTCAAGGGCAATTAGGAATGCTGGCCTTGCCAGTGATGCACACATCCCATGAGCAAATAAAGGAAGAAAAAACATGGGGGTCCCTGAACCCCAGCAATCTACTCCCCAAGGCCCAGGCAACTCAGTCCTAGTTGTGCTTATATTTGCAAAGTGTGTGTCAGGCTCACATCTAACTGACATTCATGTCATTCATAAAGTAGCAACAAATTGCTGGTGATCAGGTAGGGATTAAACAATGAACAAGCCACTTGATGGTATGAAAACCAAGAATCAAAAACTTTCAATGAAACAACTAGCAAGGAGAAAAATCCTTTCACCTGCCATCTGGTTTTGCCAGTAATCTGAAACTATAATATGAATTCAAAAAATACATGATTGACAACAAAATAATTAACCTTACCTCTAGAATTCTCTCTTTTTCTGGTGAATTTAAAATTGCTTCGATGACATTTCTCTACTTGAGGTTTACTGTATTTTCACTGTCTAAGACTTAAATCCAGAAGTTTCTCAGAATAAATCTGTTCAGTCCGTTAAAACAGTAAGGGTTGGGGTGGGTTTTCCATGCCATTTTGTGGCAGCACTTCATTGACTACAATGAAGTGCACTTTGAATTTGTTGTACAATAACCACCGCCGAATTCTGGTGTGTGAGAAAGAAGTCCCAAGAGGATTGTTACCTACCACTAAACTGGAAGCTCGGCCATTCAGGAAGCGTGCTGTTCCAACCCTCCTTGTGCCCTTATTTGTGAAAATGTTAATTGATTAAGTGAATAAATTGTAGTATTTGGCGGTGTAAAAATTACAAAAAACACGATAAAGCAGGATCCAAAATTTAGCAGATGAAGTAAAATGTGGGAAATTGTGAACTTGTCCGCTTTGGCAGGAAGAATAGAAAAGCAGCATATTGTTTAAATAGAGAGAGATTTTAGAACTCTGAGGTGCAGAGAAACTTGGGTCCCCTGGTACATGAATCACAAAATGCTAGTCTGCAAGTACAGCAAGTGACTAGGAAGGCAAATAATATGTTGTTGTTTAATGCAAGAGGAATGGAATATAAAAGTAGGGATGTTTTGCTACAGTTGCACAGGACATTGGTGAGACCACATATAGAGTACTGTGTACAGTTTTGGTCCCCTTATTTAAGGAAGGATATATATGAGTTAGGAGTAGTTCAGAGAAGTTTTACCTGATATCTGGGATGGGCGGGGAGGGATGTTAATTCATGAAGAAAGGTTAGATGGGCTCGGCTTGTAACCACTGGAATTTAGGAGAATGAGAAGTGATCTTGTCCAACCAGATGCTGAGGGGACAAGGCGGATGCTGAAAGGATGTTTCCCCTTGTGGGAGAGACTAGAAGTAGGGGACACAGTTAAAAATAAGGGGTCTCCAATTTAAGACAGAGATGAGGAGAATTTTTTCTCTCAAAGGGTTGTGAGTCTTTGGAACTCTCTTCCACAGAGACTGGTGGAGGCAGGGTCATGAATATTTTTAGGGCAGGGGTAGATAGGTTCTTGACTAACAAGATGGTCAAAGGATATTGGGGGTAGGCTGGAACGTGGAGTTGAGTGCGCAGTTAAATCTACCATGATCTTATTGAAAGGTGGCGTAGGCTTGAGAGGCCAAATGGCCTACTCCTGTTCCTAATTCGTATATTTACAATCCTATCTGAGGTATTTTTGACAGGCAGGGCAATGTAACTGATTGTAAGGAAGTAGATAGTAAAAGGTGTACCATTGTACAAACAAGTTATGTGTTGGATTGAACCAGCCGTGTCATTCTGATCAAAATCTGTCTCAGTCATAGGAACCTCTCTAATCAAACTGAACGTTGAGATGCTTCCAATACCACACTCAGCAGTCTCCAATCCTTAAATCATTGAATACTTGTGCTCCTGGCTGCCAGATAACAGAAAACTGGCTCTTCTCCAGCTGTGCTTCAACTTGGCCTTATGTCCCTGTTTCTTCTATACCTGTTCCCTCTCCCACTTCATCCAATTGCAATATGCTGTCACACCTCCATGCTGTGAACCATTCCCCATCTAACTCCCTCACTATCCATTAGCAATGCTGAGGGAGATCTACTGCTGACCATAATTAATTCTCCCACTTTCTCAATCATTTAAAGTTCAGAGTAGATCATGCATTCTGCGTTAAACAGGAAAGATTCCTTTTTCCTCACTACTAATTAAATCTCTGATTTTGTTCCCATGCACCACTTATACAGTGAATTCTATTGAAATATATTTTAATTTGATTCTGTTACCATTTAAATACACTTGTACTATCAAACTTTTTTTCATTATTATGAATTATATGTAGCATTCCTGAAATAAGACTGTAGCTGCGTATGTGACATTTGAGGGTAGGGATAAGGGAAGCTACTCTAATTAGCAGGATGTGACTTGTGGTGTCCCACAAGTTTGAGGCCTCAATTATCCACTATGTTTATTAATGACTTAGATCATAGGATAAAGGGCCTCATATCCAAGACTGCCAATTATCAATTATTAATTTTAAATCAGAGATGGATCGATTTTTGTTAACCAAAGTTATCAAGTGATATTGGGCAAAGGTGGGTATATGGAATTAAGTCACAGATCAGCCAGATTTCATTGAATTGCAGAACAGGCTTGAGGGGGTAAATGGCCTCCTCCCATTCCTATTTATAATACAGTCAATAGACTCAACAACAGCTTGTACTTATGTATGTTCGTCACAGGAGTATCACCAAATAAAACTGGTCACTGAGCCACATGAAGAGATATGAATACAGGTAACCTAGAGCTTGTTCAAAGAGATAGGTATTAAGAAGTGTCTTCAAGGAAATGAGGAAGTAGAGAGGCAGAGAGGTTTAGGGAGGGAATTTCAGAGTTTCTGGGCTAGGCAGTTGAAGGCATGGCAGCCAATGGTGAAGCAATGCAAATTGGGGATGTTTAAGAAGCCCAAATTGGAGGAGCACAGAAAGCTTAGAGAGCTATAAGATGCAGTCTATTGAAAGGCATTTCTCACCCTGAAATTTCTTGGGTCAAGACTCTGAAGGTTATATTGAAATTAAATCTAATGGTGCCCTCCAGCACCAACCCAGCCAGAATTTACGCTATCAGAGAGAGTCAGGGCCCTTAATTTACATGTGCCAGGCACAGACAAGTGTCACTTCATACACATCCCTGGTGTCCAATGGCCCTTGTCACCAAGCTCTTGCACCTGCCTGCCATACAACCATACACTTGAAGTTATGCTGCCCAATTGCTAACTCGCACCAAGTCATGTTCACCCATCACCCCTGACCTTGGACCCCAGTTCAGAAACAGCTTGATTTAAAATTCTCATCTTTGTTTTCCAATCCCTCCATGGCCTTGCCCCTCTCTATCTGTGTAATCTCTTCTAGCCCTACAACCCGCCGAGATATCTCCATTGCTCTAATTCTGCCCTCTTGAACATCCCCAATTTTACTCGCCCCACCATTTGGTGGCTGTGCTTTCAGCTGCCTGCACCCTAAGTTTTGGAATTCCCTTCTTAAACCTCTCTGCCTCTCTACCTCACTTTCCTCCTTTAAGATTCTCCTTAAGATCTACTTCTTTGCCAAAGGTTGAGAAGGAAACAGATCATGTTAATGTGAAACTGTTTTCAACAGGACTAATCAAGTAATGGAGCGCATTTCAAGGGCATTTAATCATAAGTTGCTCAGGATGCATTCAGAATACCACATACAGTTTCAGGCATACACCTTCAAAATGACATTGATATATTGTGGTCAGTTCATAGAAGAGTGACAAGAGTGACAATGCAAGACCTTGAGCTCTAAGTTCTGAATGATAAATTCACAGAACTGAACCCTTCTTCACTTGTGAAAAGAAGAGCAAGAGAAGCTGTTACAAATTCAGGCCGACCATTGATAACTTTTAGAGTTCAATATTTTCATTCACCCCTATAAGTGATCTGAGTATTGACTTTCACACTGCCCTGCATCTATTTGCATAACAATATAATGCAGGGACATAGTAATAGTGTGCCCTTGTGATCTAGATATCTGTTGGTTTTTTTCCAAGTGTGTTTCTTCAATCTATCTGAAATCAAACTGTGCAGATATTTAATGAGGCAAATCAATCAACAACAGTACCTTGCAATTATACAGCACCTTTAGCATAGTAAAATGATGAACGTACAGGGTGCTGACTGTGATTGGACTCACTTTAATTCAAGCCACATAATGTATATTTGTGATATAATGCTTCCCTTACCAATGGGTCATCTTGCTTCCTTAAGTGATGAGTATTTCTGACTGGGCTTCCTCATAGCCTTTGTTGCATCAGTGTCCTTGTGGCATTCTGTTTCAGGAAACCTCACTGACTGTGTTTTGTGTTTTATACTTCTCGTTGTTCACAGCCAGAAAGGGGATCAAGAACTTCCCAACACAGTGGGCGTGAGCTGTTTTCAACAGACAAGACAGCCTAACTAATTGATTATTTATAATGCATGGAGGCACAACATCAATCCTAGTTCATTGGTGTCTCAACTCCCTATTTTCTTAGCCTTTAATTTTTAATTCATGATATTTTCTAAAATTCCACTATTAAGAGTAACACATTTTCCTAATTCTTTTTGTGCTGGAATGGCCAAAAAACTCCTGAAACATAACCAGGGTCATGGTCCAACTCTTTATCTTGTTAAAAGACATAAATAATGTATGCAGGAGTCTATGTAAAACCACAATTGATGAATTTGAGGACTGGTACAAAATGAATGAGTCTCAAGCAACAATGGGGATTATAAGGAATTTTACAATAAGGCTGGTAGAGTATTTAATGGACTCCCAACAAATTCAGTGAACACCGAGGAAGAATATGTTAAAAAGAAGCATCACAATTATGATGTCCGATTTTCAACACTGAATAAAACATGACTGTTCCTGTACTTTCTTAGCATAGATTTTGCAATTTGTGCTAAATGAATGGTGCTAGCCAATCATTGCACTTGCATTTGCCCACTTTCAGTGAAGGCTTGCACTGGAAGTTAAGGTAATTAGAAATCCATCTCTGTATGACGTCCTCACTTTTTGTCCATCCTTCCAGGCAATGGTGACCATATTCATCATCTGGATTGTTTGGTAGGGTTCTGGGGGGTGGGGGTGGGGTGTGGGGGGCTGGTGGTTGGTTGGTGTCTGCTAAGGTCAATCTGCACCTGGAAGTTTCTGCTGCAAAAAGGACAGGATATCGCAGATGGTTGAGTCTTAGAAGAGTTGCTGGGTCAGGGTTTCCTCGACTTACATTTTCTGCCTGCTTCTGATATACATTTGCTTTCAGAGGAGGCTGCTCCATTTTTTATTTGCTTGCGGCAGTGCACTGATCCTGGGTGAGCTTCTCCCAGGACTCAAAACTTATATCAAAAACTCTAAGCAAAGCCTTCAGAGTGTTCCTCTACAGGGGACCTGGTAACTGTGTGTACAGCTTGTCTCATTAACCAATCAGACTGAAGAATCCTCACTGAAGTATGTAGAGTCTGAACCAGAATGTGTAATTTTGAAGATTTAATTTAATCTAAAATCATGTCCAGAAAACAAAGTAAGAGGAGGGAAAGAACAAGAAGGGAAGAATTTGGGGGGAAAAATACCTTTTCTTTCTGTCACTTTTAAATACTTTTAATTAAAAGTGTTTTAAAAAATAGTTTGTTTTATTTTTTGAAATCTACAACAATAATTCTAATGGGATGAGACTTCACACTTGTAAAAGTTAAATTTCGATGTCAGTGAGGTTGCTTAACAGGGATCAAGATATATCTCACTGTTAAAAACATTACTGACAAATGGACAAACCTGAAGATTTTTTTAATCGATCACTTAACTTCAGCAGCCCAGAGAGTGTTTTGAATGTGTAACTTGCTGCCACATGGTGTAATTAGGTGAATAGAATAGATGCATTTAAGGGGAAACTGGTTAAACACTTGAGAGAGAAAGGAATGAAGGATATGTTGATGGGGTTCGATGAAGAGGAGATGACAAAGGTATAAACACTGGCACAGAACAACTGAGTCAAATGGCCTGATTCTGCATTGTTAATTCTATGTAATTTTGGTCCTTGGAGATCAAGTTAGTGGCCCAGGTTGACTCATCCTCTGAGTATTTTCTTCTGTTGCTTCCCTTCTTTTGGACAGCATTCTCCCCATGCTATCCTCTGGCATGTACCCTTAAGGCCTGACTGAAATTACTAACCCTATGGAGAGAAGAGGACACGAATCTCTTCTGAGACTAAAACACATATATTTCTTAATAGTGTAGAAGCTAATAATAGCTTCAGTAATTTGACCATCTGCTCTCCATTGTGTTAAAGGGCAATGTATGTTTTGTTGAACAGCATAGTCCCAGCTGCTTCAGAATGAGTGTCACATTGCATTGCTCAAGGCCAGTATCTTATTTTTCAATGCTTATATTGCCAACACTGCACTTGAGAATAGTGGGATCATTATTTTACTTTAGTGAGCAATTTTTATTTGAGTCATATTTTAAAAATTAAGAATCCAGATTTTTATTAACCACTAATACTGAGCAAATGGAATAATAATGTGTCTATACAGAAATTATGGACAGAATGAATTCTCATTTTATAATGACAGTATCTCTACTGTAGGTTGCTAAGAACAACAGATTGCAGTTATTTAAAATTGATTTCAATGGAGATGGCAGTCAGGTGGGTTCTATGATGGTTCAGTGATCCACTGCACTAGTCTGTGCCCAAGTGGGTGAGGGTGACAATTCCCCAATTTTATTCTTTACTATTCTGTATTGTGCCAGCCTACCTTGCCGAACAAGAGAACAGGTTCCTGATTTGCCCCTAGCTCTCCAAAGAGTTAAACCTGCAAAAGAATGAACTTATATTTATAAAGCGCTGTATAATATCAATCAAGATGTCTCAAAGTGTTTCACATGCAATGTATTTTGTTTTGGAGTGTGGTCACTTTTGTTATGTAGATCAACATGTGCCATCTCGTGCACGATGCCAATATCTATCTTTGTCCCGCAGCCCAACCTTGACCCACACTTCCCACCGTTTCTCTCACCCCGAATCCCCTCTCCCAACTCACAGTCCTCTGCTACCCTCTGCTTCTGACACAGAACCCCAATTCCCAACTTACCCCAATTTCTGGTCAGCCAGTCTTCTCTCCAGAAACTCCAATCTTTTGCCTCCTAATCCATGTTTACCCTCTTCCAATCCAGCCCCCACCTCTCACAGGTTTGTCACTCTCTTCCCAGATTCCCAACTGTTTGTCCACCACATTCCCAGCCAACCCTAGATAGGGAGGGGAGGGAGGTTCATGCCCCAGTCCAGGGGACCCCAGGGAGGTTTGGCAGCTTTTTTGTTCTAAGCTGAGCTCCTGACCTTTCATCTTCTCCATCACAAATAAGTGCAGGTTGTTTAAGCACAATGGAGAACTCACGTTCTTCAAATCGTGCCATGGAATTTTCAACATCAGGCAGACAAGACTTTTGTTTTCGAGCTCATTTGAATCATGGCACCTTTCTCAGTACTGCAGGGTCAGTGAAATTCTTTGGGATGAATATAGGAAAGTCCCAGAGTGGGAGTAGCTGTTAACCAAAAGTGCCGAGTGGATGATCCATCCCGGCCTCCAACGGGGGTCCCCAGTATTACGGATATCAGTCTTCAGCCAACTAGATTCATGCTATATGATATCAAAAATGGCTGAAGGCACTGGATACTGCAAAGGCAGTGAGCTCTGACAATATTCTGGAAGTAGTACTCCAGAACTAGCCCCGCCCCTGTCCAAGCTCTTCCAGTACAGCTAAAACACTGGCATCAACCCGGTAATGTAGAAAATTTCCCAGGTATGTCCTGTACACAAAAAGCAGGACAAATCCAACCCAGCCAATAACCACCCGTCAGTCTACTCTAAATCATCAGCAAAAGTGATGGAAAATGTCATTGACAGTGCTATCAAGTGGCAATAACCTGCTCTTTGACACTTAGTTTGGGTTCAGCCATGGCCACTCAGCGTCTGACCTCCTTACCTTAATCTAAACATGGACAAAAGAGCTCAACGCAAGAGGTGAGCTAAGAGTGACTGCCCTTGACATCAAAGCAACATTTGATTGAGTGTGGTATCAAGGAGCCGTAGCAAAACTGGGGTCAGTGTGAATTAGGGGGAAAACTCTCTACTCGTTGGAGCCATACCTAGCACAAAGGAAGATGGTTGTGGTTGTTGAAGGTCAATCATTTTCAGCTGCTTCATCAATGACCTTCCTTCCATCATAGGGTCAGAAGTGGGGATGTTCGCTGATGTTTGCACAATGTTCAGCACCATTCATGAGTCCTCAGATACTGAAGCAGTGCATGCCCGTTGACCAGAAACAGAAATGGACCAGCCATATTAATACTGTGGCTGGGAATTCTGTGGAGAGTAACTCACCTCCTGACTCCCCAAAGGCTGTCCACTATCTACAAGGCGTTAGTCAGGAGTGTGATGGAATACTCTCCACTTGCCAGGAGGAGTGAGTCTCCAATAGCACTCAAAAATTTTGATACCATTCAAGACAAAGCCGTCCGCTTAATTTGCACACCATCCACCACCTTTCACTCCCTCTACCACTGACGCACAGTGGCAGCAGTGTGTACCATCTGCAAGATGCACTGCAGAAACTCACTAAGGCTCCTTAGACAACAGCTTCCAAACCCATGGCTTCTACCTGCTAGAAGGACAAGGGCAGTAGATGCATGAGAATACTGCCACCAGGAAGTTTTCCTCCAAGCCACACACCATCCTGATTGGAACTATATTGTCGTTCATTCACTGTCGCTGGGTCAAAGTCCTGGAACTCACTCCATGTGGACTGTAGCAGTTCAAGAAGACAGCTCATCACCAACTTCTCAAGGGCAATTAGGGATGGGCAATAAATGCTAGCCTTGCCTGCAATGCTGACACCTCACAAAAGAAATGCCCTGGGAAGTATTAATGTTCTGCATGATTGATCCAGTGGTGTCATGGATAAGGTTAGGAGTTCACCTAGGGAACTATATCCTGCCATTTTGTGACAGAATGCACCAAAGTTTCAATGTCCCACATTAATGTTCCACTTCACTTTGTCACCTTTAGGGAAAAAGACTTGTATTTACATAGCGCTTTCCACATTCAAGATTTTCCAGACATTCTCAGTCACTAAAATATTTCACTGTTGAAGTGTAGTCACTGTTGTAATGTTTGCAGTTTGTACAGAGCACGGATCCACAAGGGGCATTAAGATGAAAGATTAGCTAATATGCATTGAGTGCTGTTGATTGAGGAATAAAAATTGTGGCAAAAACAATGAACAAACTTCCCCTCCTCTTTCTCAAAAGAAAATGTCAGGTAGGGCCTCAGTTTAATTTCTCATCAAAGTAACAACACTTAAGACAACACGGTTCTCATGCCAGCCTCCAAGATGTACCCAAATCCTAGAGTGTGGCTTCGAACCTGCAACCCAATAACTCAGGAAACAAGACCTCTATCTGCTCGAGTAAACTGATGCTTTGAAATGTTCTCCTCCAAAAGAAGTTCCAAGAGCAGTAAATGGCAGTGTGCTACCTTTGTTATGGTATTATTTTTAGGAAGCCAGAATTCAAAATACACATTTGCCCAGAGATTTATATGATAAATCATTGTTTGCAGTGACTGAAGCCACGACAATTTGTAATGATTTTTTAGTACAGTGCCTGCATAGAGGGAGCTGTGAGGACTTGTGACTGATTGGTGTGACTTCAAAAACACGTTTTGTGTAAAGGCATGAAAAATGTGTTAGAAGCATTATCAATAAGAAAAGACAGGCAGCAAAAACCTTGTGAAAAGTGAATGGACAGTTATCCATTGAAAAGATAGAGAATTTCAAAAGAAAGGTGCCATCAATAGATAGTCATAAATGACGACATCTCAAAGTGATATTTGTAAAATATGTATTTGTGTTTCATTAACAATAAAATTCAAAATAAAAATATCTTTGGTCTGGGATAATTGGAAAATACAATTTGCATCAAAAATTAAATAACCTATAGGCGGGATTTTCCAGTCCCAACACCAGCAGGTACTGTTACAGGTGGGACATAAAAATTTGGAGGGCCATTAGAAGTCAACAGCTGTCCAAATTTTTCAGTCCCACCCACAAAGATCCCAACAGTGTTGAGGCCAGAAAATCCCGGCCTATGTGTCTTGCATATGGTTGAACATGTGCTATTAAACAAAATTCAGATTGCTGGATAAAACCAGAATGGTGATTTTAAAATTTTCATCCTTGATTTCAAATTTTTTAAAATATTTTTTTCATGGGATGGTCAGCATTTATTGTCCATCTCTAATTGCCCTTGCAAAGGTGGTGGTGAGCTGCCTTCTTGAACTGCTGCAGTCCATGTGGTGTAGGTACACCCACAGTACTATTAGGAAGGGAATTCCAAGATTTTGACCTAGTGACAGTGAAAAAACAGTGATATATTTCCAACTCAGGATGGTGTGATTTGGAGGGGAACATTTTGTAATGTGTGTAGTTTGTGCAGAGGAAGGATTCACAAAGGGCATTAAGATGAAGTATTAGCTAATAGATTTTTAATGATATTGATTGAGGTGTAAATATGATGCTTGTGTTCCCATGCATCTGCTGCCTTTGTTCCTCTAGATGTTGAGCCTGTGGGTTTGAAAAGTCATTGTTGAAGGAGCCTTGGTGAGTTGCTGCAGTATGTCTTGTACATGGTATACACTGCTGCCACAGTGCATTGATGGTGGAAGGAGTGAATGTTTAAGGTAGTGGATGGGGTGCCAATCAAGTGGGCTGCTTTGTCCAAGATGGTGTCAAGTTTCTTGAGTGTTATTGGAGCTGCACTCATTCAGGCAAGTGGAGAGCATTCCATCACTCCCCTGAATTGTGCTTGTAGATTGTGGACAGGCTTTGGGGAGTCAGGAGGTGAGTTACTCGCTGTAGAATTTCCAGCCTCTGACCTTCTCTTGTAGCCACAGTATTTGTATGGTTGGTTCAGTTCAGTTTTTGGTCAATGGTAACCCTCAGGATGTTGATAGTGAGGGACTCAGTGATAGTAATGCCATTGAACGTCAAGAGGGGATGGTTAGATTCTCTCTTGTTGGAGATGGTCATTGACTGACACTTCTGTGGCGCAAATGTTAGTTGCCACTTGTCAGCCCAAGCCTAAAGATTATCCAGGTCTTGCTGCATACGGACATGGACTTCTTCAGCATCTGCGGAGTCGCGAATGGTGCTGAACATTGTACAATCATTAGCGAGCATCCCCACTTCTGGCCTTATGATGGAGGACACTAACCTCCATGGCCTGGCCCTGCCCCTCCCTGTTTCTGTAACCTCCTCCAGCCTTATAACCCTCCGAGATATCTCTGTTCCTCTAATTCTGACCTCTTACTCATCCTCAATTTTAATTACTCCACCAATAGCAGCCATGCCATTGGCTGCCTTGTCCCAAGCTCTGGAATTACCTCCTTACACCTCTGTATCTTTCTCTCTCCCTCTTTAGGATGGTCCGTTTTTTATTCTTTCATGGGACCTGGGCATCGCTAGTTAGGCCAGCTCCTTAAAACCTACCTCTTGGACCTTGACCAAGGTTTTTTGGATACCTATTTTAATATCTCCTTATGTGACTCAGTGTCATATTTATGCTTAATAATGCTCTTGTGAAGTGTTTTGGGATCTTTTACTATGTTAAAGATGCTACATAAATGCAAATTATTGGATATTTTATTAGCCTAAGTCCTGGTCTGATGGAGTGTCAGTTGGCAACATTCATCCCCACAGCTGGAAAGAAATTGGGCAGCAGTGTCCTTCAATTAACAATGTAACATTCACTGCCCTATCCCACTAACATCTGGGTCTGCAGCAGTTGGGTTGAGGCTTTCCAATAAGAGTCCAAATGCCATCACACAAAACTGACTTCCACAAAGTCCACCTCTCCACAGGTAACACCTCCCCACCCATCCGCCCCTCCCCAACTCCAACTCCCCATTCCCCACTCCAACTCCCCCTTCCCCAACCATGTCATCTCCCTCCATTTAATTCACTTAGGCCTGCTGGTCTCTGCAGTGGATTGTGAAATTGTTGACCCTCCCGATTAGTGAGTTCTCTATCCACAGCATAATACTCAGGCCTGTTGCCTACCCTGTGGAAGTGATCACACCAAAATCAACCCCTTTTATTTTATTTTTAAAAGAAATCTCTTCCAGGTGTTTGTTATATCTAGTTAGCCAGAAGTAAGTGATCACTGTTCTCTTTTTGACCTCTAATTGCTACCTTTTTTTTAGGTACTGAGCAGATTAAGCCAAGCTCCAGGTCATCAGTAGTTAGCACTCAATAATGGGAATGTCTAATAGCATTCAGTTGAGAAAAATAAATCTAAAGATATTTCAAAATGTAATAGAAGGGGATACTGAGAGACATAAGGGGCTTAAAGTGTGTTATGGAGTTGATGCATGGGAAGTCCTCACTGCTGATCGAAGTGTCTGGAGACAAGCTGTCAGGAAGGGCATGGAAAAAGCAGAGGACAAAAGAAGTAACCAGATGGCAGAAAAGGGAGCCCGGAGGAAGGAAAAAACATCAGCTGACCTTGGGCCAAATATATTCATCTGTGCCAGCTACAGAAGGGATTGCCACTCACAAATCGGCCTCCACAGCCACAACAGAATCACAGAATCACAGTGCAGGAGGTCCTTCGGCCCATCGAGTCTGCACCGACACGTGAGAAACACCTGACCTACCCACATAATCCCATTTACCAGCACTTGGTCCACAGCCTTGAATGTTATGACATGCTAAGTGCTCATCCAGGTACTTTTTAAAAGATCTAAGGAAACCTGCCTCCACCACCCTCCCAGGCAGTGCATTCCAGACCGTCACCATCCTCTGGGTAAAAAAGTTTTTCCTCACATCCCCACTAAACCTCCTGCCCCTCACCTTGAACTTATGCCCCCTTGTGACTAACCCTTCAACTAAGGGGAACAGCTGCTCCCTATCCACCCTGTCCATGCCCCTCGTAATCCTGTACACCTCGATCAGGCCGCCCCTCAGTCTTCTTTGCTTCAACGAAAACATCCCAAGTCTATCCAACCTCTCTTCGTAACTTAAATGTTTCATCCCAGGCAACATCCTGGTGAATCTCCTCTGCACCCCTTCCAGTCAATCACATCCTTCCTATAATATGGCGACCAGAACTGCACACAGTACTCCAGCTGTGGCCTCACCAAGGTTCTACACAACTCCAACATGACCTCCCTACTTTTGTAATCTATGCCTCGATTGAGATAGGCAAGTGTCCCATATGCTTTTGTCACCACCCCACTCACATGCCCCTCCGCCTTCAGAGATCTATGGACACATGCCAAGGTCCCTTTGTTGCTCAGAACTTCCTAGTGCCATGCCGTTCATTGAATACTTCCTTGTCAAATTACTCCTTCCAAAGTGTACCACCTCACACTTTTCAGGGTTAAATTCCATCTGCCACTTATCTGCCCATTTGACCACCCCGTCTATATCTTCCTGTAGCCCAAGAATATCTTTCTGTAGCCCAAGAAACCTCAACAGATGATGTTCAATACAGAAGTAAGGTACAGGGCAGAGTCCATTGTCTCCCGAGACAGATGGATGCCATTGAATAGACGCTGGCAAATTAAACATTTTTAGCATACTTCCTGCTAGTCTTGTTGAGGCTCTTTGTTCAAATGTTACTCAGTCTCCTCAATTATCCTCACCAATGTTCTATTCCCAAACTAATTGCTGCCATTATATCCTAGCTGTGAAATTTCAGACCATTTTAATCCCAAGTCTGCATGGAGTTAGCTTATCTCAACCAGAGCAACTGGTATAATACAACTAGCCTCAGCAAGATTGACTTGGGGAGTCGCAGGGGAGGAAAAGTCATTCAGCATTCCTGTTAACATAAACAGAATTACCTGGTAAAACTCAGCAGGTCTGGCAGCATCGGCAGAGAAGAAAAGAGTTGACGTTTTGAGTCCTCATGACCCTTCAACAGAACAGATCACATTGTTATTCACTTATGCCTCCTGGAGAGCATGCATTGCAAAGATATTGCACAAGGACAGGTTTGGGCTTGAATAGGATGGGTAGCCTGTGTGTGCTCATATATGAAGCCATCTAAATGACACAGCCAAGGGTCAGTTGACACCAGTGGCATGTTACCCAGTGATGACCATTGCTTTCAGTAGAGGACGATAGAGACATGGTGAAAGATTTAAAAATAAACTAAAGAATCTACAATCTTTTATATGATTACAAAGTTCCAATATTTAATACAAAAACAGAATTACCTGGAAAAACTCAGCAGGTCTGGCAGCATCGGCGGAGAAGAAAAGAGTTGACGTTTCGAGTCCTCATGACCCTTCGACAGAACTTGAGTTCGAGTCCAGGAAAGAGCTGAAATATAAGCTGGTTTAAGGTGTGTGTGTGGGGGGCGGAGAGATAGAGAGACAGAGAGGTGGAGGGGGTTGGTGTGGTTGTAGCGACAAACAAGCAGTGATAGAAGCAGAATATCAAAAGATGTCAACAACAATAGTACAATAGAACACATAGGTGTTAAAGATAAAGTTGGTGATATTATCTAAACGAATGTGCTAATTAAGAATGGATGGTAGGGCACTCAAGGTATAGCTCTAGTGGGTTTTTTTTTTTTATTTTATCTAATGGAAATAGGTGGGAAAAGGAAAATCTTTATAATTTATTGGGAAAAAAAAAAGAGAAGGGGGAAACAGAAAGGGGGTGAGGATGGGGGAGGGGACTCACGACCTAAAGTTGTTGAATTCAATATTCAGTCCGGAAGGCTGTAAAGTCCCTAGTCGGAAGATGAGGTGTTGTTCCTCCAGTTTGCGTTGGGCTTCACTGGAACAATGCAGCAAGCCAAGGACAGACATGTGGGCAAGAGAGCAGGGTGGAGTGTTAAAATGGCAAGCGACAGGGAGGTTTGGGTCATTCTTGCGGACAGACCGCAGGTGTTCTGCAAAGCCCACCACTGAACATCAAGCCATTGTTTCCAGGACTGTCACTGACCTCATCTCCTCTGGAGATCTCCCTCCCACAGCTTCCAACCTGATAGTTGCCCAACCTCGGACGGCCCGCTTCTATCTCCTACCCAAAATCCACAAACAGAACTGCCCCGGTAGACCGATCGTCTCAGCTTGCTCCTGCCCCACAGAACTCATTTCTCGTTATCTTGACTCCCTTCTCTCTCCCCTTGTCCAGTCCCTTCCCACCTACATCCGTGATTCCTCTGACACCTTACGTCACATCAACAATTTCCAGTTCCCTGGCCCCTACCGCTTCCTCTTCACCATGGACGTCCAATCCCTCTACACCTCCATCCCCCACCAGGATGGTCTGAGGGCCCTTAGCTTCTTCCTCGAACAGAGGCCCGAACAATCCCCATCCACCACTACTCTCCTCCGTCTGGCTGAACTTGTTCTCACGCTGAACAATTTCTCCTTCAACTCCTCTCACTTCCTCCAAATAAAAGGTGTGGCTATGGGTACCCGCATGGGCCCCAGCTATGCCTGTCTCTTTATGGGGTATGTGGAACATTCCTTGTTGCAGTCCTACTCCGGCCCCCTTCCACAACTCTTTCTCCGGTACATCGATGATTATTTCGGTGCTGCTTCATGCTCTCGTCAGGACTTGGAAAAATTTATTAATTTTGCTTCCAATCTCCACCCCTCCATCATTTTCACGTGGTCCATCTCTGACACTTCCCTTCCCTTCCTTGACCTCTCTGTCTCAATCTCTGGTGATAGACTGTCCACCAATATCCATTACAAACCCACCGACACCCACAGCTATCTCGACTACAGCTCCTCACACCCCACTTCCTGTAAGGACTCCATCCCATTCTCTCAGTTCCTTCGCCTCCGTCGCATCTGTTCCGATGATGCTACATTCAAAAACAGTTCCTCTGACATGTCCTCCTTCTTCCTTAACCGAGGTTTTCCACCCACGGTCGTTGACAGGGCCCTCAACCGTGTCCGGCCCATCTCCCGCGCATCCGCCCTCACTCCTTCTCCTCCCTCCCAGAAACATGATAGGGTCCCCCTTGTCCTCACTTATCACCCCACCAGCCTCCGCATTCAAAGGATCATCCTCCGCCATTTCCGCCAACTCCAGCATGATGCCACTACCAAACACATCTTCCCTTCACCCCCCTTATCGGCATTCCGTAGGGATCGCTCCCTCCGGGACACCCTGGTCCACTCCTCCATCACCCCCTACTCCTCAACCCCCTCCTATGGCACAACCCCTTGCCCACGCAAAAGATGCAACACCTGCCCCTTCACTTCCTCTCTCCTCACCGTCCAAGGACCCAAACACTCCTTTCAAGTGAAGCAGCATTTCACTTGCATTTCCCCCAACTTAGTCTACTGCATTCGTTGCTCCCAATGTGGTCTCCTCTACATTGGAGAGACCAAACGTAAACTGGGCGACCGCTTTGCAGAACACCTGCGGTCTGTCCGCAAGAATGACCCAAACCTCCCTGTCGCTTGCCATTTTAACACTCCACCCTGCTCTCTTGCCCACATGTCTGTCCTTGGCTTGCTGCATTGTTCCAGTGAAGCCCAACGCAAACTGGAGGAACAACACCTCATCTTCCGACTAGGGACTTTACAGCCTTCCGGACTGAATATTGAATTCAACAACTTTAGGTCGTGAGTCCCCTCCCCCATCCTCACCCCCTTTCTGTTTCCCCCTTCTCTTTTTTTTTTTTCCCAATAAATTATAAAGATTTTCCTTTTCCCACCTATTTCCATTATATAAAATAAAAAAAAAAAAAAACCCACTAGAGCTATACCTTGAGTGCCCTACCATCCATTCTTAATTAGCACATTCGTTTAGATAATATCACCAACTTTATCTTTAACACCTATGTGTTCTATTGTACTATTGTTGTTGACATCTTTTGATATTCTGCTTCTATCACTGCTTGTTTGTCGCTACAACCACACCAACCCCCTCCACCTCTCTGTCTCTCTATCTCTCCGCCCCCCACACACACACCTTAAACCAGCTTATATTTCAGCTCTTTCCTGGACTCGAACTCAAGTTCTGTCGAAGGGTCATGAGGACTCGAAACGTCAACTCTTTTCTTCTCCGCCGATGCTGCCAGACCTGCTGAGTTTTTCCAGGTAATTCTGTTTTTGTTTTGGATTTCCAGCAACCGCAGTTTTTTTGTTTTTATCTGTGTTTAATTGACTGCCACTGCTCTTCAAGAAATGCCTACCTCCTTGAAGAAGTTCTGTTCCTCTCTGCGACAAGATTTCCGGATTTCTCTGTTGCCTTGTTCACCTTCATTGCTTTCCATTTCTCTCCTAGTGTTTGACAAGGTGTTTACTAAAACCCGCTTTCACAGCCATATCTCCTTTCTCAGTGACTGTCTCCGTCTCCGACTTACCCCACATGGATTTCAACTGAAATTCCACCCCTCATGTTTCGAACCCACCCAGGATTACAGGTATCTCCGGGACATAAAACGTTTCTCGGACTGCTGTTCCCGTCACATTCTGAAATCCACTCTCAGTGCCATGCGCCGCCATATGAACACACTCGACCTCTCCCTCCAGCAGCACCGCCGTACCCTTTTTCAAAGCTGCGCGTGCCCCCAGTTTCATTTTATCCTTCGGCTCATCCGACGCCTCAACAAGAAACTTTTTCTCTTTCTCTCAAGTGCTAAGGAACGCAAGCTCCAACAACTCATCGACACCAACACCCATCTAGGACCCTCCACCCCTGCCTGTCCCTCCGTCCCCACCCCATCTTCCAATCCCAACCCCAGCCGTGTATTCACTATACCCCCTGACCTTCCCCTCTCCGATGCTGAACGTTCAGTGCTCAGCAAAGGACTTAGTTTCATACCCTTACGCCCTCACCTCAATGAATTTCGGGCTCGGCATGATACTGAACTCTTCTTCCGCCGTCTTCGTCTCCGGGCTCACTTCTTTGGGCAGGAGTCCTCTCCCAGTTCAACGGATCCTTTTACCCATCTTCAATATTCTCCCTCCACCTGGACCCCTCCCTCTGGATTCTTACCTTCTCTCGATCTTTTCATTGAGAACTGTCGGCGCGACATTAGTCGTCTCAATTTCTCTGCTCCTCTCACCCATTCTAACCTGTCTCTCTCTGAACTTACTGCACTCCATTCTCTCAGGTCCAACCCTGACATTGTCATCAAACCCGCTGACAAGGGTGGTGCTGTTGTTGTCTGGCGCACTGACCTCTACCACGCGGAGGCTGAGCGTCAACTCGCAGACACTTCCTCCTACCTCTCCCTGGACCATGACCCCACCACTGAACATCAAGCCATTGTTTCCAGGACTGTCACTGACCTCATCTCCTCTGGAGATCTCCCTCCCACAGCTTCCAACCTGATAGTTGCCCAACCTTGGACGGCCCGCTTCTATCTCCTACCCAAAATCCACAAACAGAACTGCCCCGGTAGACCGATCGTCTCAGCTTGCTCCTGCCCCACAGAACTCATTTCTCGTTATCTTGACTCCCTTCTCTCTCCCCTTGTCCAGTCCCTTCCCACCTACATCCGTGATTCCTCTGACACCTTACGTCACATCAACAATTTCCAGTTCCCTGGCCCCTACCGCTTCCTCTTCACCATGGACGTCCAATCCCTCTACACCTCCATCCCCCACCAGGATGGTCTGAGGGCCCTTAGCTTCTTCCTCGAACAGAGGCCCGAACAATCCCCATCCACCACTACTCTCCTCCGTCTGGCTGAACTTGTTCTCACGCTGAACAATTTCTCCTTCAACTCCTCTCACTTCCTCCAAATAAAAGGTGTGGCTATGGGTACCCGCATGGGCCCCAGCTATGCCTGTCTCTTTATGGGGTATGTGGAACATTCCTTGTTGCAGTCCTACTCCGGCCCCCTTCCACAACTCTTTCTCCGGTACATCGATGATTATTTCGGTGCTGCTTCATGCTCTCGTCAGGACTTGGAAAAATTTATTAATTTTGCTTCCAATCTCCACCCCTCCATCATTTTCACGTGGTCCATCTCTGACACTTCCCTTCCCTTCCTTGACCTCTCTGTCTCAATCTCTGGTGATAGACTGTCCACCAATATCCATTACAAACCCACCGACACCCACAGCTATCTCGACTACAGCTCCTCACACCCCACTTCCTGTAAGGACTCCATCCCATTCTCTCAGTTCCTTCGCCTCCGTTGCATCTGTTCCGATGATGCTACATTCAAAAACAGTTCCTCTGACATGTCCTCCTTCTTCCTTAACCGAGGTTTTCCACCCACGGTCGTTGACAGGGCCCTCAACCGTGTCCGGCCCATCTCCCGCGCATCCGCCCTCACTCCTTCTCCTCCCTCCCAGAAACATGATAGGGTCCCCCTTGTCCTCACTTATCACCCCACCAGCCTCCGCATTCAAAGGATCATCCTCCGCCATTTCCGCCAACTCCAGCATGATGCCACTACCAAACACATCTTCCCTTCACCCCCCTTATCGGCATTCCGTAGGGATCGCTCCCTCCGGGACACCCTGGTCCACTCCTCCATCACCCCCTACTCCTCAACCCCCTCCTATGGCACAACCCCTTGCCCACGCAAAAGATGCAACACCTGCCCCTTCACTTCCTCTCTCCTCACCGTCCAAGGACCCAAACACTCCTTTCAAGTGAAGCAGCATTTCACTTGCATTTCCCCCAACTTAGTCTACTGCATTCGTTGCTCCCAATGTGGTCTCCTCTACATTGGAGAGACCAAACGTAAACTGGGCGACCGCTTTGCAGAACACCTGCGGTCTGTCCGCAAGAATGACCCAAACCTCCCTGTCGCTTGCCATTTTAACACTCCACCCTGCTCTCTTGCCCACATGTCTGTCCTTGGCTTGCTGCATTGTTCCAGTGAAGCCCAACGCAAACTGGAGGAACAACACCTCATCTTCCGACTAGGGACTTTACAGCCTTCCGGACTGAATATTGAATTCAACAACTTTAGGTCGTGAGTCCCCTCCCCCATCCTCACCCCCTTTCTGTTTCCCCCTTCTCTTTTTTTTTTTTTTTCCCAATAAATTATAAAGATTTTCCTTTTCCCACCTATTTCCATTATATAAAATAAAAAAAAAAAAACCCACTAGAGCTATACCTTGAGTGCCCTACCATCCATTCTTAATTAGCACATTCGTTTAGATAATATCACCAACTTTATCTTTAACACCTATGTGTTCTATTGTACTATTGTTGTTGACATCTTTTGATATTCTGCTTCTATCACTGCTTGTTTGTCGCTACAACCACACCAACCCCCTCCACCTCTCTGTCTCTCTATCTCTCCGCCCCCCACACACACACCTTAAACCAGCTTATATTTCAGCTCTTTCCTGGACTCGAACTCAAGTTCTGTCGAAGGGTCATGAGGACTCGAAACGTCAACTCTTTTCTTCTCCGCCGATGCTGCCAGACCTGCTGAGTTTTTCCAGGTAATTCTGTTTTTGTTTTGGATTTCCAGCATCCGCAGTTTTTTTGTTTTTATCCAATATTTAATACCCTGAAAGGAGATGGGCATTATTTAGTTAGTCTCAAAATACCTGGGTATTTATTCTTAGCTAACTTGTCTATTCTTCAAAATACATAAACATGACTATGGTATCCAAAAGCAGCAAGACTAATTTATTTTACAACTTCTCTGCCAGACAACTCAACATGGCAGGAGGTGTGTGAAAATCCAATCACCCAAATGGATAGTTTAAATATAATTATCCAATTGAATATTGTGAACCAATTATCCTGTTGTCCAATTTAAGAATGTTTTTCAGTTATAAAAGAAGCCAATATACCCAATCTCAATAATGACATGTTTGTAGATCAATTTAACCAACTTGCCTTGTCATCACAGTGCGCAAATGCAATTGCTCATAAACCCAATATGATCTACACCAGTAACTAAGTGCCCTATTGGGTATAAAAATACTTCCGCCTTTTATATTTGTAATCAATGTTTGTGCGGGGAAGTCAGTAGATTGGCCCGTTTTGTAATCAATTAAGAATGTTGTCAATACCCAGTCACATTCATTCTCAGTTCTCCTGGACATGATTCTGATAGTCTACAATAATTTAGGATAAATCCAATGTGCATACATTTTGCACCTAACAAGCACCCATAGAATTTTGAAGCACCAGATCTGTTATCTCTCAATCAAATATATGTAAAGTATTACCATAGATATTCTAGAGGTACCACTGGCTATACAAGAGGTTCAAATGGCAAGATTTCAGCAGTCCAACCAAGTCAGACACCAAGGGAAGAATTTTTAGCTCATCAGGTGGGCATGTGCCTGACCCGACCGAGCATAAAATGACATGCAAACATCCCGATGTCGTCACACACTTGCTCGATATTTCAGTCGGCGGGCACGTGCTCGAAGTCGGCAGTGTGCCGGCTGACAATGAAAAGGTCCATTAAGGCCATTAAAAAGGTAATTGAAAGAAATTTTTCACTGGCAAAAAGGCCAAGCGGCCTTTGCATTTTTTAGGAAACCTCATCCACTGGCAGGATGAGAATTTCCACCAGCAAATAAAAATAAAATTAAAATTTTAAAATTTAATTAATAGCATGTCCCTGCTAATGTGAGCGTCACATGAGGGGACATGTTTTATAACGTTTTAGAAATCTTTATATTTTATTTTGAAAATTGTTCATCTCCCTGAGGTAGCTCTGTGCCTCAGGGAGCTTTCCAATACGCACCTGTGCACATGCGCAAAATTCGTGTTCGCCCTCTTCCCCTTCCCCCACCACACAGGCAGCGCTGAGTGCTGTCCTTTCAAAGTTAGATATTCATGATGCAGCGACCAAGAGACAGAAATGATTTCCACCGCAATTTGCTCCTCTTCCACCCCTTTTAAAATTTCTAGGCCATTCTGGAATGCCATTTTCAGAACGATCTGCTGGCTCTGCGGTGGATTGTGAAATTGTTGACCCTCCCAGTTAGCCAGTGTTCTATCCACAGCATGAGGTGATTTGACATGATATGGGTGTTGTGATGAAACCCACGGTTTGAAGGACAAGTGAGGAAGCCTGTGCAAGGTCTTGACTGTTCAGATGGGTTGTCAAATGTTCTTGTGAGTGCACCGACTTTGGTTTCAAAGCCTGTATTTTTTGAAACAGTCCCGAACTGAAAGATGAACAAAGACTTCGGGTTTCTGGGAAACGGGGTTGTGACTCTGGGTTTCTAGCTGTTATACATCAGGGGCAGAATTTTATGGCCCCATTTCAGTGGGGACAGGGCCGTAAAATGTGACAAGCCATTATAAATCCCATTGACTTCAGTGGGAATGTAAAATCCCGCTGTCGTAAAATTCTGTCCGAGGTTTCTGTGAAATCAGACTGTGACTTCAGGTTGCTATGGAACCTGAAGCTGATTGAAACTGAAAGGAAAACAAAGAGCCCTCAGTTATTTTGAAGGGACCAATTAACTAGAGCTGGCTATTTTGATGACGACCATGCCCATGGAATTCAGGTTAGTTGAGAGCAGCCTCTGGAGGAGAATTGGGTGGTTAAAGCTTGTGTGGAGAAAGAAACTCCACCTGAGAAAGACAGAGTTTTGAGGACTTTGTGGCTGAATGTGGTGCCATATGTGCTAGGGGGACTGACAGTAAATCCAAGAGATCTATCTCTGTTGTATCAGCTAATTAAAGTGAAATTTACAGCTTATATTGAATACAATTTGCTTGTTAATTCATCTTTAATTTATGTTGATTTTGGTTTGATTGTTAAAGTAAAAGTTACTAGAAGTGAAATCGTGTCCATTGATTTTCTCCATTGGGTTCATTTGCTAAGTTCAATTCATTTAGTTTATTGGTCTCCATGGAGATCATAACAGTGTTCATTTTAACATCTAGCAAAAGAAAATGCTTGTAATCTTAATGGAAGACATTTCTATTACTGTTGGACAATCTCATCCGTTCCATTGCATCTTATGTTTTAACAGCCATGGAAATGAAAATATCTCTACATTGAAGGAATTAGTTTGTTGCCTGATCAGTTATTTACCTATTTGTGTATTGAATTTGACAACTATTAAAACCTTCACCATTTCAAACAGGTTTTTTTACTTTATTCATTCACAGGATGTGGGCAGCGATGGCTGGGCCAGTATTTATTGCCCATCCCTAAATGCCCTTGAGAAGGTGATGGTGAGCCGCCTTCTTGAACTGTTACAGTCCACGTGGTGTGGGTACAACCACAGTGCTGTTAGGGAGGGCGTTCCAGGATATTGACCCAGTGACCGTGAAGGAACAATTATATATTTCCAAGTCAGGATGGTGTATGTGACTTGGAGGAGTACTTGTAGGTGGTGGTGTTCCCATGCATCTGCTTCCCTTGTCCTCCTAGGTGGTAGAGGTCACGAGAGTTCAAAGGTGCTGTCAAAGAAACCTTGGTGAGTTGCTGCAGTGCATCTTGGAGCTGGTGTACATTGCTGCCACTCTGTGTTGATGATGGAGGTAATTAAAGTTTAAGGTGGAAGATGGGGTGCCACTCAAGCGTGCTGCTTTGTCATGGATGCTGTCAAGCTTCTTGAGTGTTGTTGGAGTTGCACTCATCCAGGCAGGTAGAGAGTATTCCATCACATTCCTGATTTGTTCCTTGTAGATGGTGGATAGCCTTTGGGGAGTCAGGAGGTGAGGTACTCCCTGCAGGATTCCCAGCTTCTGACCTCTTATAGCCACAATATTTATATGGCTGGTCCAGTTCAGTTTCTGGTCAATGGTATCCCCCAGGATGTTGATAGAGGGGGCTCCAATGATGGTAATGGCATTGAATGATATGGGGAGATGGTTAAACTCACTGTTGTTGGAGATGGTCACTGCCCAGCACTTGTGTGGTATGAATGTTACTTGCAACTTATTAGTCCAAGCCTGAATATTGTCCAGTTCTTGCTGCATTTGCTGTATCTGAGGAGTTGTGAATGGTGCTGAACATTGTGCAATCATCATTGGACATCCTCACCTCTGACTTATGATGGAGGGAAGGTTATTGATGAAGCAGCTGAAGTTGGTTGGGCCTAGGACACTACCCTGAGGAACTCTTCTAGGACTGGGACAATTGACCTCAAACAACAACAACCATCTTCCTTTGTGCTAGGTATGACTCAAACCAGTGGAGAGTTCCCCCATTGACTCCAGTTTTGCTAGGGCTCCTTGATGCCACACTCAATCAAATATGGCCTTGATGTCAAGACCAGTCACTCCAAACTCATCTTACCTTAACAGCACAAATAGGATTTCAGGGGGATAGGCTATACTTTTAGTAAGAAAAAAATAGGAAGAAAAAAAACAAGTGTTGAATGTGTTTAATATGAATTTTAACCAGCAAATGTTCCAGTACAATCTTAGTGCTTTGATTGAGGCATTTTTTGATGCTCTTTGGAGACTGAAAAATCACCTATAGCATCTGATATTCATTAGTGATTTGAAATAAGCGGCTGTCAGAGCTTGTTGGTTCATTTCTTCTATTTTGTGTAGAATTGCACTGAGGTATTCAACGTTTGGCCCTGACATTCTCAATAGCAAGTTGTATCTAAAACCTAGTAATCAATTCAATAAAAATTTGGCTTCTAAACCCCCTATCTCTGTAAGCACCTTCTGCTCCACAACCTTACAAGATCTTTGCACACCTTCACTTCTGGCCTCTTGTCTTTCATGATTTTTATCACTTCTTCAACTGCCAAGGCCCTAAGCTCTGCAATTCGCACCCTAAATCCACCCGTATCTCTACCCCTCTCTCCTCCTTTAAGACACCTCCTCAATCAGACCTCTTTGACCAAGGTCTTAGTTATCAGCCCTTTCTGCTTCTGTGACTCGGTGTCAACTTTTTTTGGACAGTGCACTTGTCTTGATACATTTTACTAGATAACTGCAAGTTAGTGTTGTTAGTGAATGCTTGTTGCTGTCCCCATCTTGGCCAGAAGAAAAAAAGCAGAATTTTTCTCATATCACCTCCTATTGTTATTGTCAAATTACATAATATCTGCAATTATGGTATATTTTCCACCAATTGACTGCTTTTCATTGCTTGAAAGCCTTAGCTTTTGTGTTGAAATTTGTGTCTTAGGATTTCTTGTACATACCATTAAACAAATGACTAATTTTTTTGGCATTAATTTGACTGCTCCTCCCTGAATAATTTACTGGATCTGTTCATATCTTTTGTGCGATTAAGTTCAGCTTGAACAGTTTGTAGAAGGAAATGCAATTTGTTTAATTGTGTCCTTGGACCAAAACCTGTGGTGGGTTGAAGAGGCACCATCTGTAAAAATAGCTTCCTCTATCTGCCACTAATTGCGTTTGGGGGCCATAGTCTTCAGTGACTATCAATAGAACAGAGTACTTGTCACAAAGTTCCAATTGCTAATACACATTCGTAGACAAACCAAACTTGGTGCATAAGTGAAAAGTTTTGCTATGATTTCAAAACAAAATGAGAGTTGAAGAAAAGTAAACAAAAAGCCTATGGTTCTGTGGGCTATAAGAAATCGTATAAGCTGGATAAATTACATATTGCTTATAGGCTAGGTAAATTACATAGTATTTATAAGCTGGATAAATTATGTATTATTTGAGCGTGGTATAGATTGAGTGATTCAGTGCTGGACGTGCTGTGTTATGGATGAGATACTAAACCATCTGCCCTCAGATGAATGTAAGTGATCCCATGGCACTGTATTAAGGAGAGTAGAGGAGACATCTTTGTGTGGTGGCTGGCATTTATCCCTTAACTTAGCAGCACCAAAACAGATACCTCTTAGTCCCCAAACCCCAAACAGCCGGCTCCTACCATCTTCCCAAAATCTATAAACAAAACTGCCCTGGTCAGCCCATTGTTTCAGCCTGTTCCTGTTCCACTTAACTTATACCATCCTATCGCAACTCACTTTTTTCTTCCCCGTCCGGTCTTCCTACCTACATTTGTGACTCTTCAGGTGCTCTACCTCACTTCAACAGTTTCCATTTTCCTGGCCCTAACCGCTTCCTCATCACTATGGATGTCTAATGACTCTACATCCCCGTCCCCCACCAGGATGGTCTGAGAGCTCTTAGCTTCTTCCTTGAACAGAGGCCCAACCAGTCCTTACCCACTACCACCCTCCACCTCTCGCCAGAACTTGCTCTCAATTTAAACAACTTCGCCTTCAACTCCACTCAATTCCCCTGACTAAAAGTTGTTCCTATGGATACACATATGGGTCCTAGCTATGTCTGTTTTTGTGAAATATATGGAAACTTTTTGTTTCGGTTCTACTCAGGCTCCTCCCTCAAGTCTTCTTCAGGTACATTAGTGACTGTTTCGGTGCCATTTCCTGTTCTCACCACGGACTGGAAAATTTCTTTGCCTTTGCTTACAATTTCCGTCCTTCTCTCACCTTCACCTGGTCTGCCTTTGACTCTTCCTTTCCCTTCCTTCACTTCTCTGTCTCCATTTTTGGGGATAGGCCATCAACTAACACTCACTTTAAGCCCACAGACTCCCACAGCTACCTTGACTATCCTTCCAAACACCCAACTTCTGCAAGGACTCTATTCCATTCTCCCCGCCTCTCAATCTCTATACATCTGTTCAGACGATGTAACCTTCCATACTAGCATGTCCAAAAGTCTTCTTTTTTCCTCAACTGAGGTGCCCTCACCCACCCTCCTTGTGTGGTTGACAAGGCTTCCACAGTGTCCAATCTATTTGACGCACTTCTGACGCCTTCTCACCTCTTCCCCTCCCTCTCAGAACCATGATAGGGTTCACCTTATCCTCACCTTCCATCTCACCTGCCTACACATTCAACAGACCATCCTTCATCATTTATGCCACCTCTAGCATGTTGCTGCCACCAACCACATCTTCCTCTGACCTCTCCTTTCGGAATTCCAAAGGGACTGCTCCCTCCGCAACACTTTGTCCACTCCTGTCACCCCTAACACCTCTTCCCTTTCCTACAGCACCTTTCTGTGGAAGCGTAGGAGATGCAGCACCTGTCCTTTCACCTTCTCTGTTCTCACCATCCAAGGCCCCAAACATTCCTTCCAGGGGAAACAAAGATTTACTTGTATGTCTTTCAGTTTAGTATACTGTATTTGCTGTTCACGATGTTGTCTCCTCTACATTGGAGAGATCAAACGTAGACTGTGTGACCGCTTTGTGGAACACCTCTGTTCAGTCCAAAGCATGATCCTGACCTTCCTGTTGCTTGTCATTTTAATTTTACACCTTGCTACCACTCTGACCTTTCTGTCCTTGGCCTGCTACGGTGTTCCAATGAAGCTCAACCCAAGCTCGAGGAAAAGCATCTTATCTTTCGTCTCAGCACTCTACAGTCTCTGGACTCAACATTGAGTTCAACAGTTTTAGATCATAACCTCTGCCTCCATTTTGTTTCCTTTTTTTGCTAGTTTGGTTTTTCTTGTTTCTTTCTTTAGCCCTTCACTTTGCGTTCAGTAGGCCGCTATCCAGCCATTCACGCCTCATCTGAACATATCTTTTGTTTCTTTGCTCTATTCATTACCATGGAACCTTTTGATATTTAATCTCTCCTGCCCTCCATCCTATTACAGGCCTTCCTTTTTGTTCTTCCACTGCCCCCCATCCTCCACCATGCCCTTTCACTTGCTCAAAACCAATTATATTTCTATCTTTACTTGGTTCTGATGAAGGGTGATCATCAACCTGAAATGTTAACTCTGTTTCTCTCTCCACAGCTGCTGCCTGACCTGCTGAGTATTTCCAGCATTTTTTGTTTTTATTTCAAATTTCCAGCATCTGTAGTATTTTGCTTTTGTAAAACACACCTTGTTTATCTCATTGCTGTTTGTGGGAGCTTGCTGTGTGCAAATTGGCTGCCACATTTCCAACATTACAACAGTAAGTACACTTCAAAAGTCCTTTTGGATACCCTTAGGATATGAAAGGTACTACATAAATGCAAGTCCTCTCTTTAGTTAAGACTGATGCAAAATAGTCTTGATGTGATCTAGCTAAAGAATCACCCAAAGAATCTAAGCCAGAAGATGTCAAATCACCTGCAGGAGATCATCAAATGTCACTGGATCTTTCATCCATTAGAGTGTAACTACATGTTAATGTGAAGCCAAGTCTAAAAAGAACCACATGGGAGTTTTTTGCAATTTAAAATGCTGACAGGAAACTATTGGGAGGCTCAGGCTCAACATCAAATTAGTCAGCACTCAGATGTGGCAACAAGGTAGCATGAGTGAAGCTTAATTCTTCCTTGGCAGAACCTCTGATACAATGAGAGTCAGTGACTTCAGACCACGGATTACATTACTGATCTGAGACTGCAATACTGATGTGGAACAAGTTTTTTTTGAGTACATAGTTATTAATTCAACAAGCCTTCCCTCACTGCAGCACAGTCACTTCTTCAACCATTTTCCCAAAAACGACCAGTGTGCCTCTCAACTGATGTCAGTATTCATATAGTATCCATCCTTTCCACCCCTTCACACCACCATGATAACAGCCAGGAAGACATTTCAAACAGAAGTACACATATGAATGGAAGCCTTTAGATACAGGGCGAGATTTTCCGGCCCGCCCACTGCCAGAATCGTCTGGTCCCGCTGAAAGTCAATGACTTTTGGCCAGCCTGCCACATCCACCCCCCCAGCCCCCCCCGGGTGGGTCCTGCCATAGCGGGCCAGAAAATCCAGGCCAAAAGCTTCTTACAAAGAATTAACAGCACAGAAACAAGCCATTCTGCCCAACGGGTCTCTGCTGATATTTATGCTCCACATGAGCCTCCTCCCATTATACTTCATCTCACCCTGTCAACATATACTTGCATTCCTTTCCCCCTCATGTACCTATACTTGCCTTCCCCTCCAATACATCTTAATTGTGCTGGCACTGGCAACTTGGGACAGCCATCTGGTGACTGGTTACCATGACTCACATGGAAAACAGTTAAGATTTCAAGTATGAACTGACATAGTGATTACGGGCTATCAGGGATGCACTGCAGTTATTTACATTTTCTATCCTTGACATATGTTTTAGACTATTAATAGTTTTACATGGTGGCACATTTTGTATTAAAAGGCAAGACCAGAAATCATAGTATACATGGGAGAAATCATAGTATACATGGGAGTATTTCAGGTTGAGAGGTTGTGTATTCTCAACCAGAATGTAAAAAAGTCATCCACATTCCCGTAATTTACAGGAAGTGTCCACATATAGTAATGTTAGTAATTTACAAGGGTCGTCTGCAGTATAGTAATATTCGTAATTTACAAAGACTGTCCACATTCTTGTAATCTTGGTAATTTACAAAGTGCATTCACATTACCGTAGTGTTGGTAATTTGTAAGAGGCATTCACATCACCGTAATGTTGGTAAGGTAGAAGGTGCATTCACATTACCGTAGTGTTGGTAATTTACAAGGGGTATTAACATTACCATAGTGTTGATAATTTACAAGGGGCATTCACATTACTGTAGTATTTGTAATTTAAAGGGGCATTCACGTTACTGAAGAAGTGTCATATTTGGCTCGAAACATTAGCTCTGGCCCAAATCTTCCCATCTCCATGTCATCGGAGATGGAATGTAAGATGGAGATGTGCATCAGGACCTTATGGAAGTCCTGATGCACAGACATACGTTGAAATTGCCTGGGAAGTTTAAACTTCTGATGGGCTGATTTCTGCTGCCCGGGACCCTCAGTGACAATTTCTGACCCTGACGTCAGGACAGATATGTGGGACATACCTGCATACTTACCCTGAAAATGTTACACAGTTTAACACCTGGTCCAAGTTCTGTGTAAGAAAACCAAACAACACAACTGCCCCACCCCTCTGAGCTGACCCGACTAACACCCTCCAACCGCCTGACTACACTCTTGAGCATCCAACTACCCCTCAACCACCCAACTAACCCCCAACCACCAGACTACACCCCCGACCACCCGACAACACCCCAAGCCACCCCAAACCACCCAACAATTGCCCCGACTGCCCAATTAACATGCCCGACCAGACCTGACTACCCCCGATCACCTGACTACCCTCCCAGCCACCTGACTAAAGCCCCAACTCATCAACGACCCCACCAACCAAATCTGAGTACCCACTGACCACCTGAATACCTACTCACTTGCTTATTATTTCACCCACCTCACCTCACCACCCTACCCCCTTACCTATTCATTCACTCAACTACCCATTCACGCACTCACTCACCCATTCACTAACTCATTCGTTTAGTGAAAGACTTGGGCCTTTAAAAACTTACCTGAATGTGGCAGCTAATGTCATGAAAGGGGGCGTGTCCACTGCCACATGATGAGATCAACCAGGGAAACCCAGTGGCTTCCCAGCAGGGTTCTTTGGGGGGGGGGAGGACAGAGGTTTGGAGGCTCCTTTTTGGGAACTGAATGGCCCAAAGAGGTGCTCCTTGATGGAACGGCACCCCCCGTGGCAAGGACCTGCCCTCAGCGATCCTCTGGGTGATCATTCGGGCCTGCCTGTCTGGTTGCAATGTCAGTAAAGGCCAGCAGTAGTGGGGGCGCTGTGGAGCTGTTGATTGGGCTGGCAGCTCTTGGCACGGTGAGGGGGGTGCAGAGGGTGTGGGCTGCTGTGCTTATTAGGATGACAGCCCCAACAGCCACAAAACTGACCTTCGTGGGTACTGCTGCTGGGCTTCAGCCTCTGTGCTGCCATTCAGGCCAATGTTTCAGGCAGATGACCTTTCATCAGAACTGGAGAAGTCAGAAATGTAATAGCGAAGACAGTGAAGAAGAGAACAAAAGAGAAGATCTGTGATAGGAAGTCAGGAAGATTAAATGGCAAAAGGGATGGTAGTGCAGGGCTGAATGGAGTGGTAATGGGGCAAGTAAAGAAACATTACTGTACAAAAAAATTGCTGTAATGGTTAATTGGGAGCCACATTACCGTAATGCACCATGAGTTACTGTAATGTGACTGCAGGTACTGTAGCTGTCTCAGAAACTCCCCTCTCTATTTCCCAACCTCTCCACCTTCTTTTTGGGAGTTAGTACTGAGTGCCCCTTCCCCCTCAGATCCTGGAAAATAATTCAGCATTGCTTCCTTGTTTACTGGAGAACTTTACAAGGCAATGTAAAAAAGCAAAAAAAAATCTTAAAAATATAAAGAATAATAATTTAGCTGGCTTTTTATTCTGCAATTGCCTTCAAGTCGTTCTGTGTGGAATGTATTTGGAATGTAAAATATATTATTTCTTTGCAATGATGCTTGCTGCTGTGTGTGTGGTTTGCACCATTTGTGAGAGCTGCCCGGGTTAGGGTGGGGATGGACTGAGCGGCTGAGGCAAAGCAGCCGCTTTAAAAGATCGTGCTTGAAAGCAAAGCACCTGAATCTTCTAAAAGCGACACTCGGCCTCCATCTCTCTGTGTCTCTCTCTTCCCTCCTCACACTCTCTCCCTGACGATGCACCTTGTTGGTTTGTGTGTTTAGTTTGCGAAAGAATCCCTCCCTTTCCCTCCACCCTGCTCCTCCTCCCCGCCTGCAGCAAAAGATTTCCCCCTCTTGCAACTCGCTGATGCTATCCGTTTCCACGGTGCACACACACACTCTCCCTGAGGGAAAGCTCCTAGAGTGAGACTCCAGGCTGGAGGTAGCAGCAAATAGTCCATTAACATGACTGCACGTCGGCTTTTCAATCAAGCAGCACGGGTATTGCTTTGTAAACAGTAATGAACAATGTATCTTGTTTGTATCCAGTGGAGATGTTACAATGATTTCTGCCCTTTCTCTCTCTCTCTGTGGGTGAAATGTTACTGTGCGCTTGACTCCCCTCCCTTCTCTGTCTCTCTCTGACTGTCCGTCAAATCTAATGTATTCCTTCTTCCAGGAACGAGTCGACCGGCGCCTGGTCCACTCTGGGATGTAAAACTGTGCTTACCGATGCATCCCATACCAAATGCCTGTGTGATCGTCTGTCGACATTCGCCATTTTGGCTCATCAACCCACAGAAATAGTAAGTAACCGGGGGGAAAAAAATCATCATTAATAAATCCCATTTTCTTTGAAACTGTGGCAGAGATTATGAATTTTTCACCTTCTGTTTCTCTCTAAAGCGGCTGTGTAAAGATGAGCCTTGCTGCATCCATATCCTCTTGTCATGTTGGGGGGAGGGGGTGTTAATAAATAATTGAATATTGTTTTACACTGAACAAGAATAATCTGGGGAGAAGGGAGAGGAACTAGTCAACACTTTATGGAAATGAAACCTAAATGGGATTAACTGCTCCTGCTTCCTTGATGAGAATGTGCCATTTCAAAATGACAATAGAGTAATAAATGTGCTACTGAGAATGGTAACATTTATTGTTGTTGGGGAGTATTGGTATGTATTCGGTTTGAGATCAAACTGCGATATTTTAAATGCCTTTGGAAAGTAAACGAGAAATTCCGCCACATTGTAATGGAGACATTGTATTTGGAAAGGTGCATGTGTGTGTTGGGGTACCGTTACTCGTACTGAACCCCCGCCCCTCCTCCCAGTGAATAGATAATTCACGCCCTGTTTTTTAAAAAAGAGAAACTAGTTCGTTTTACGTGTCCGGGAATAAAGACTGGTTGGCCAGCGAGACCTTGCACCTGATTGATCACCCGTCCAAAAGGCAAGGCACAAGCTCCCAAAAATTAAGTCGAGGTTTGTGGGAGCTGCCTGAGAGAGTAAATCTGCTGGGAGCACCTGTCCCCATACTCTCCTGGGTGGTGTCTAAAGGAGGTGGGTGTACTGGTCCCATCAGATCTGGTGTGCGTTATATGTGTGTGAGAGGCACTGATAAATGTTACACTGTTCACTTTCAGACTAGCAGAGACGAACTGTCCCAAAGGTGCCCAGTTGCAAGGCGAATTTGACATTTGTTGTGGCGTGCTATTTGGTGCTGCCACAATGCCATAACTGTGCTGTAAAACACTGATGGATTTGCACTGGTGTGAATCTTGGCGCCTTTAAGAGTATTGGTTGGGAGTGAATGGTTAGGGGAGGATAACTAACTTTAAAAAAAAATGATCTCTGGCTGTCAATCACACTGTCCTTTGCTTTCTGAAGATTCAGAAGAGTCAACTATCTCGTTTTGTCTTTGTCACTAAAATAGAACCTCAGTGGCAGTAATTGGGCCCGACCTCAGTATCCAGGAGCGGGACACTGCCTGCTCCACATCAAGAGTGATGGTAGTGCCAATGACACCTCCCACTGCCATCTCAGTGCTACAACGGTTGGTGGAATATGCATTGACCTAACTATACAAACTGTGATTTAAGGAGTCAGTATCAGCTTTGGTTTGGTTGATACTGGAGTGTTTGAATATATTGATAAATATTATGAATATACTTTGGTAATAAGGCCCAAGCGAAATGCTGCAAATAATTGATGATTGGGGTGAGACCAGTTGGGTACAGCATCAATCACCTGTATTAGTACTGCGAGTTGCAAATGGCCTTGCTTTCCACAGAATGGAAGGACAATGTTGTATCACTTTGGAATTCAAATACTTTTAATCTGGTGACACAACCTCAGTCTCTTGCCCATCGGTGGAATGCGGTGGCCCTTTCTAAGGAATTAAAGTAGACTATAAAATAGAGTCAAGGGAGGACAAAGGAATTATATTTGCATCCGAGTTGCAGGGATCCTTTCCTAATAACTATCTGGCTTCAATGAATTCCTATCTGTTTTGAACTGTTGGAAATGTCCCATTTTGTACCCATTGTATTTAACTGGGAATACCACTTGGAGATAAGTAATGGATTGCCTGTTTATAATATTGATGGGGAGCAATATTGACATTTACCATTTGCTGCTCCTCCCTATCAATTGACTCCTGAGCCATTGCCTTCAGTTCCTCACTATTTCTTCCATGACACTAGCACCTCCCCATCTGAGCTGCTGCAAATACCACTTCCCCATTTTGGCAACATTTCACTTTTCACAAAAAGCTGGAAAATATGAAGTTTACCATTTGAATTTCTATACTCCTTTACATTCCTAAATTAAAGGTATGAAGGTTATTGCATGCACATCACTGTACAGTAACACTCCTGTCAGTTTACATTACTTTACTCACCAGATAGTTTTGATGTGTTGATAATGTTACGGACAGGGATGAGAGAAACCTGAAACTCCTGTTCCCTTCCCTCACTGTCCATAATCAGTACGTTTTCTTTTTTTCCAAAAAGGAAGATAAGGGTGTTTCTTAAGCCCTGAATGTAAAGTCAATTTGAATAACCAGCAGCAAGCTGTTTATGAGTTTAAATAGAGTTATTTATGCATTCACTCCAAAAATCTTACACGACATCACTCACTCACCACTCACACACACACAAGGAAAATGCAGCTAAATGTACTTTTACAAATTACAAACAAAGGAATAGTTTAAGTCATGTGACAGGCTTGTATCAATGCAGGTCTGGTGAAACGGAGGTTCTTTTTCACTGGTGAAGTGTAGCTAGGTGAGTACAAAAACCAAAGTTGTAAATCAAGGTCATTGCAGGATTCCCTCAAAGAGTTGTGAAGTTGTTTGTAGACTTATTACTAGAAGGTCGGTTTTCTGCACTGGTGGACTTAAAAGGGAACAGGCTTGGAGACCTTTCCATGTTGTAGTCTTCAGTTTTAAGGCATAGATGTTTCTGCCTTTGCTGCTGTTGTTTTGACTGTATTGTTTGCAGACTGACGGGTTTCTTTCTGTTATTTGTGGTAATAAGATTTGTGGTCAGTTTTGGTCATGTGACCACATGATCAATACTTTTGTTGTCCATCCAGAATGATTTGAAGTTGGAAGCCATTGATACACAATGGGGGCTGGATGGTGGACATTCACACCTACTTCTAATGAACTGGTTTCTCTACAGCTCTCATTTTGATAAGTTTTGCGCTCGGAGACAGTAGACCTGGGAGACCACAGATTCTTGATTTATGGAAGTCCACAAACAACAGGAGGTGTTAATTCCATAAGTAGTTTTGTCATGATATGTACATTCAAAGGGGGCAGTCCACCCAAGATCATTCAATTAGGACCTTTCAAGAGACTTGAGGTGATTCTGAGTCTCTGCAGAAATTAAAAAAGTCATCTGACCCTCAGCAGCTATCTTAGCAGTTTTTTAATGTACATCTTTTAAAAGAAAAGGCAGATCTAGAAAATGCTGTACTGAATACAGTCCATGTTTAAAGTTATGAATATGACATGTCTTTACTGAGCATGACAACAGAATAAAATGCCAGGCACTCCTGTTGTTCTTTCGTGTTTGTGCTCTTGTTAGATATTCTTAAAAGAAGAAAAACACCGCAGTCAGTAGAAAATATCTATATACAAGTCTAGACACCTATGCCAATAAAATTGTGACTACTGGAAGAAAAGTCACTTGTTTTCCCTTATCCCTGCAGAAGATACAACCATGAGTAATGCAATAAAGTAGCATTTGGCAGCTTGGTCTACTTAAGTCGCACTCTCAGACAGAAGGCTTTAGATTCAAGCCCCGCTCCAGGACTTCAGCACATAATTCAGGCTAGGCGTGACCTGTGATGCTATAACCACATTAAGCCCCTGAACCCTGAAAAGCCCAGACAGACATCTCTGGTCTCATTTGCCCTAACGTGTCATATTTGCTAGTTTGTTGTTTGAGTTTTGTGGGCCTCGAAGTTTGTAAAGATGTGTTTGTAATAATGTTGCCTCACTGGTGCTCAAAACCTATTTAGGAGCACCGAGACCTGTTGCAATGAGCAGCTTGAGGTGTATGCTAATTAGTGGAGACTTTCATTTAAATAGCACCTCATAGTTTGTGGTAGAGGCAGAAACCCTCAACTCATTTGAAAGGTGTCTGGATGTGCACCTCAAGTGCTGTAACCTGCAAAGCTGCAGACCAAATGCTGGAAAGTGGGATTATGCTGGGGGTTGGGGGGGCTTGATTTTCGGCTGGCACAGGCACGATGGGCCAAGTGGCCTCTTTCTGTGCTGTAAACTTGCTATGATTCTGAAAGCTTGGATACCTTGATCTAGATTGGCATTGCGTTGTTGTGAGGGAGTGCTGCACTGCCGAAGATGCTGTACTTCAGGTGCAACATTAACAATAATAACTTGTATTTGTAAAGCACCCTTAACTTTTTTTATTCACTCAAGGGGTGTAGGCTTCACTGGCTGGGCCAGCATTTATTGCCCATCCCTAATTGCCCTTGAGAAGGTGGTGGTGCGCTGCTTTCTTGAACTGCTGCAGTCCATGTGGTGTAGGTACACCCACAGTGCTGTTAGGGAGGGAGTTCCAGGATTTTGACTCAGCGACAGTGAAGGAACAGCAATATATTTCCAAGTCAGGATGGCAAGTGACTTGATGGGGTACCTGCAGGTGTTCCCAATGTAATATTGTAAAACATCCCAAGCTGCTTCACAGGAGCATTATCAAACAAAGCCTCACACTGAACCATACAATGAGACACTAGGCAGGTGACCAAAAGCTTGGTCTGAGAGCTAAGTTTTAAGGAGTATCTGAAAGGAAGTGGGGAAAGGCAGAGAGAACTAGAGAGGAAATTCTAGAGACTGGAGCCCAGGGAGTGTGTACAAGGCCAGAACTGGAGGAGCATAACTCAGAGGGTTGTTTTTTTTATTAATTCATAGGATGTGGGCATCCCTGGTAGGCCATCATTTATTGCCTATCCCTAATTGCCCTTGAGAAGGTGGTGAGCTGCCTTCTTGAACCGTTTCACTCCCTATGGTATTAATACACCCACAGCGCTGTTAGTCCTGGAGAGAGGTTACAGAGGTAGGTAGGGACCAGGTCATGGAAGAATTTGAAAACGAGGATGAGAATTGAACAAAGGTCCTTAGCTGTCTCTTTTTGCTGGATGTTAAAAATAGCTGGGTATTGTTTTGTGGAGCACAATGAGTTGTCCCAGTGTCGTGGCATGCAGTCCTCCCTGAAAAATATTACTGCCAAAAACATAGTGACTGGCCATTCATCACATTGCTATACGTAGGATCAGGTTGTTGAAAACAGAAGCTATGTTTGCCTACATAACAACCGTAACTACGTTTTCAAGTAAATCATGGTGCCTGTCATGATTTGAGGCTATGGTAAAGTGTTATATAAATGCAAGTTACCTTTTTACTTCTACACAGTCAATGTCACATTGAACACCCACTATAACAAGTGTTTAGTGAGGGAGGCTGCTCTCATTTTCTGCTTCCTCAATATCTACAAAGTGCCCCATACACAACGTATTCAAAAATTGGAATTAAAATGCCTGCTTATAATGAGACAGACTTTAGAAACTGAAATTGTAACAGTATTTTTGTCATGTGCTATAAAGAGCCAGTCCATTCCTTTGGATCACCTGTACAATTGATTGGTATGTGACTTGCCAAGCATATCAATCAGTGCTTCTTTTCATTCATCATCAAGAATCTACATGTTATCATCTTTACCCACTCATGTATCATGTCAAAACTGATGAGGAGCTTCCACTCTCACACCCCTTGTTCATCCCCATAGACAGCTATTATTTTGAATACAGTAATATATTCTATTTGGGGAGATTAACCAGTGTCACTTTAGTTTGGTTTGTGGAATTCTCACCTTTGAGTCAGAAAATTGCAAGTAATCTGGGCTGATACTTCAGTGTGGAAGCGAGGGAGTGTTTCATTGTTGGAGGTGCCGTCTTTCACAAGAAGCTTCAAGCTGAGATCTGATGTACGCCAGGTGTATGGAATATATCCCATGACATTATTTAGACAAGAGGAAGTTGATCTTTCAGTGTCAAGGCTGCCAGCATTGGTCATTCTTTATGTGCTATTGTGGGATCTTATGTGCAAATTTTCTAAATGGTTGTGCATGTGATGGGAGTGACTGCACTTCCCTGTTGATTAGACAATGTTGGAGATGTGATGAGGGTGCTAGATGGATGAAGGTTCATTCTGGATGCAGTGGCTGCATATTTGTCAGTAATGAGGAGCATATATGTCCGTGATCCCACAGAAACCATAGTACAAGATAATAGAGGAAAATCATTTGCCTGTTCTGACATTTAACTATCCAATTAATAAGGCTATAATGTCCATAAAGTAGATAACCTACAGCTTTGGATCTTTTTTTACTTGTTCAAGGGCTGTGAGAATCACTGGCAAAGCTAGCATTTATTGCCCACCCCTAACTGCCCTTGAGAAGGTGGTGGTGAGCTGCCTTCTTGAACCACTGCAGTCCATGTGATGTAGATACACCCACAGTGCTATTAGGAAGGGAGTTCCAGGATTTTGACCCAGTGACAGTGAAAGAATGGCATTATATTTCCAAGGCAGGGTGGTGTGTTCCTTGAAGTGGAACTTATAGGTGGTGGCGTTCTAGGGCTTTTGCTACCCTTGTCCTTCTAGGTGGTGGGGGGCTTAGAAGGTGCTGTCTTGGACCCTTGGTGAGTTGCTACAGTGCAACTTGTAAATGGTAGATACTGCTGCCTCCGTGTGTCAGTGATGGAGGGAGTGAATGTTGAAGGTGGTGGATGGGGTGACAATCAAAGTGGGCTGCTTTGTTCTGGATGGTGTCAAGCTTCTTGAGTGTTGTGGGAGCTGCTCTCATCCAGGCAAGTGGACAGTATTCCATCACACTCTTGACTTGTGCCTTGGGGACAGGCTTTGGGGAGTCACGAAGTGAGTTATCCATCGCAGGATTCTGAGCTTCTGGCCTGCTCTTGCAGCCACAATATTTATATGGCTAGTCCAGTTTGGTTTCTGGTCAATGGTAACTCCCAGCATGACCGAAAGTTGTTGGTGGGGGATTCAGCAATAGTGATGATAGTTGAGCACCAAGGAGACATGTTTGATTCTCTCTTTTTGGAGGTGGTTGTTGCTTGGCACTTGTGTGGGCATGAATATCATTTGCTACTTATCAGCTCATGCCTGAATGTTGTCGAGGTCTTGTTGCACGAGGGGCATGGATTGCTTCAGCATCTGAGGTGTCACGGATGGTACTGTGCAGCCATCAGCAAACATCCCCACTTCTGACCTTAGGATGAAGGTAACATCATTGATGAAGCAGCTGAAAGTTGTTGGAGCTAAGATACCACCCTGAGGAACTCCTGCAGCGATGTCTTGAGACTGAAATGATTGACCTCCAATAACCACAACCATCTTCCTTTGTTCTAGGTATGACTCCAACCCTGATTCCCATTGACTTCAATTTGCTAGGGCTCCTTGATATCACACATGGTCAAATGCTGCCTTGATGTCAAGGGCAGTCACTCTCACCTCATGTCTGGAATTCTGCTCTTTACCTATGTTTGGACCAAGGCTATAAAGAGGTCTGGACCCAAGTGATATATCACAAGAGCTTTTCTGTGTGTGATGATAGCTAGGCATATGTATGAATCTGTAGACTCATGGATAAATTTATATAACATATACTGCATGTAAATTTTTCAAGCACTTTCTTGTTGTCTTTGTACTGCTGGAGCATAATTACATCAGGATCTTTTTGTCTGCTAGCAAGATTAAAATGTCAAGTTCGGAAAGTTTTGTTTGAGCATTTCTTAAATAATGACCTTTGAACTTACTCACAATTGATGGAGAGCAAAGTAGCCTAAGACATCCTGAGGCCCATTAGGCATCATTTAATGAAGTTGACAATCGTTCTGCCTTCAATTCCAGGGTATATTGGAGTCACCAGGATAAACGTTCTCCAAAAACTCCTTTATAATTCTGAAGCTTTTGGCTCCACTTACCAGTATATTTTTTTCAGAAATTTGCAAAAGATTTCCAAAAGAGATATTATAAAGTGTCACATTATATGCTTGTTGGCAAAGTTGAAATCCATTGAATAAAAGAGACAGTTGGTTATGAGTTGGCTGAGTAACATGAAACAGAGAGTTGTGATGAACAGTTGTTTTCCAGACTTGAGGAAGGTTCCCCAGGGACCACAACTTTTCTTGGTCCATATTGTTGACTTACACCTGGGTATACAGGGCACAATTTAAAAATCTGTAGATGACACAGAACTTGGAAGTATTGTGAATCGCAAGGAAGATGGTGATAGACTCTCAAGAGGACATAAACTGAAATAGGTGAAATAGGTGAATTTGAATAGGCAGATGAAATTTAATGCAGAGAAGTGTGCAGTGATACATTTTGGTCAGAAGAATGAAGAGAGGCAATATAAAATAGAAGATACAATTCTAAAGGAGGCACAGCAGCAGCAGGACCTGGGAGTATATGTATACAAATCATTGAATGGGGACAGGACAGATTGAGAAAACCATTAAAAGGCAAACAGGATCCTGGACTTTATAAATAAGAGAATAGAATACAAAAATAAGGAAGTTATGGAGAACCTTTATAAAACACTGGCCCAGCCTCAAATGGAGTATTGTGTCCAATCCTGGGCACCACACTTTAGGAAGAATGTGAAGGTGTCAAGAGGGTGCAGAAAAGATTAACATGAATGATTCCAGTGTTGAGTGACTTCAGTTACATGAATAGTTGGAGAAGCTGGAGCTGTCCTTCTTAGTGAAGAGAAGGTTGAGAGGAGATTTGATAGAGGTGTTCAAAATCATTAGGGGATCTGGACAGAGTAGATAGAGAGAAACTGCTCCTGTTAGTGGAAGGGTTGAGAGATTTATGTTGATTGGCAAAAGACCAATGGTAACAGGAGAAACTTTCTTACACATTGCTTGGTTAGGTTCTGGAATGTACTAAGAATTTTTTTTTTCATTCATTCATGGGATGTTGGGTTCACTGGCCAGCGTTTATTGCCCATCCCTAATTGCCCTTGAGAAGGTGGTGGTGAGCTGCCCTCTTGAACTGCTGCAGTTCACCCACTGTGCTGTTAGGAAGGGAGTTCCAGGATTTTGACCCAGCGACATTGAAGGAACAGCGATATATTTCCAAGTCAGGATGGTGAGTGACTTGGAAGGGAACTTCCAGGTGATGGTGTTTCCATGGTCTGCTTCCTTCTTCTTCTAGATGGTAGCAGTCATGGGCTTGGAAGGTGCTGTGGTGGAGGCAGAATCAATCATGGTTTTCAAAAGGGAAATGGACAAGCACCTGAAAAAAAAAATGTTTGCAGGGCTATAGGGAGAGGGCAGGGGTGTGGGACTGTCTACATTGCTCTTAAAGGTGGAGTCAACAGGCCAGATGATCTGTGCTGTAATCTTTCTATGATTGTACTTGGATTTGAAGTGGTTAAGTGTTAATGTTAAGTTAACATTGTGTCACATTTCTCTGTTGATCTCAAACAAGGTATCTGAACACTACAAAGTTTCAACGATGCTGCAAAAAGTTGGTAACGTTCCAAGAATGTTCCAAAATGTTTGTCAGGAAATTGTTACTTTGTGAAATCTTTTGAAAATATTCCTCTGATCCTGTTCCTCAGTTGTGTGCTGCAGCAAGGATATGGGATCACACTTAAATGAGAAAATTTTGATGGGAAAACCAATTGGGTTTATTAAAAAACAGGTTGCTGATTTCTACTTTCATTGAAGAACACCATCAGTTTTCTGTTGGTGTTGGTGAATTGCGAATGGAACATCCTTCTCAGATGGAAAGGACCTATTTCCATATTTCCAGATGGGAACATCTTAAAACTTTGATTGGATACCTATAGAAAAATACATCTAGATCCTTGACAAATCCCAAAAATCTTTGGGCAAATTTTCTTTTTTGTTGCCTTATTGGCAAACTAGCAGAGCGAATTTCCTTCCAGGGGCTCAACCAGACTGCCATACAGGTAGCAAGAGGAAAATTCATCACCTTGTTTCTTATCGCCATTATGTTCACCGTGAACGCTGAAATTGTGGAACTTGCTACCCCATGGAATAGTTGAGGCAAACAGCATAGATACCTCTAAGGGGAAGCTGGATGAGGGGAAAAAAAAAATTGAAGGATATTCTGATAGGATTGGTGTTGTCGAATTAGGTGAATATGGATGTGAGGAGATCATGTAGAGCATAAGTACTGGCACAGATCATTTGGGCTCAATGGCCTGATTCTGTGCCATACATTGTATGTAACTTCACACTTGACATCTTTGAAAAGTGAGATAAAAGATTAATGGTGATGGCTGTTTTCGATAACTTTATCACTGACTGATTTTAATTTTTATACTGGAAGATCAGCAGTATTGCAGCTCCTTTGTTACATTTGTATTATCCATTGAAAAAATATCACCGACTAAGAATCATGAAAATAGTCACAAAATCAATAATTTAAAACCCAATGCATCATAATCACTATTTAGGAGCATAAGTAAAAGTTAGTGGGGTAGGCCTTGACTTTGATCAGTGGTGTAAAATGGGTGTTAGAGAGTCAAAATCTCTCTCCACTGACTTCAACAAAAATAAAAATCAGTAGAGAGGTAAAACAGGCTGCCAACTAGCTGTACCATTTTCTGCAATCTCTCAAAATCCAGATCTGGCTCAGTGAGTGTTGTAGCAGCAGTTTACATACATCTCAGGGATTCTTGTAATAATGAAGATTGTTTGAGCTATCTTCCAGAGTTTAATGTACGCCATCTGAGACTTCTGATCATGTAATTGCTTTACAACAAATGCAAGGGAAGGGACCTTATCTCTTTGTACTTTCTGAAATTTCTATACAGAGTAATGGGCAACAGGGAGTAGATTTCAGTGCTGTAACCTAATTAAGAGGTTCAAGTGGTATCATAAACCATGAGCATGAAGCTCAAGTCTTTTATGAACCCCTCAATTAGATTATAGCATTGATATCATTCCCTACTGTCCATTATTCCACACTATATGCCAGACAGTTCTTGTAAGTAATTGCATTGGTAACTCTTACAGTACTTAGTTGGAGGTATGACACTTTTATTCTATTCCAAGTTCACAAAGTGAACTAAGAGTTGGCAGTCATACTCTATAACATTGACCAAAGCAATAAACATCTTTGATAGTTTCTTGAGATTTATTGATAAATAATTTGCAATTCATGACTGGAACATTTCGTACTTAGTATATATACTATATCCGTTAAACTACACTTTCTTGTGTTTAAAACATGGCAGTTATTTTTTGCTAATTCTGCACAAGTGGTTTCAGACTCCCATGGTGCTGTTGTATTAATGAGTTCAGAGGGACCTTGATCTTAATGAACAGGGACATTCTTACTGGTGCCACACACTAAAGTTCCACAGCTTACATAGATGGGGAAAGTTTCTTCTATATGTGTTCAAAAAAGTCACAGGTCTGAATTAGAAATAGTCTCTTGATTTTTAAAAAATTCATTCATGGGATGTGGGCGTCGCACCTAGGCCAGCATTTATTGCCCATCCCTAATTGCCCTTGTTCAGAGGGTATTTTAAGAGTCAATCACATTGCTGTGGATCTGGAGTCACATGTAGGCCAGGCCTGGTAAGATCAGCAAATTTCCTTCCCTAAAGGACATTAGTGAACCAGATGGGTTTTTACAACAATCGACAATGGTTTCGTGGTCATCGTCAGACTTTTAATTCCAGATTATTATTGAGTTCAAATTTCACCATCTGTCGTGGCAGGATTTGAACCAGCGTATTACCATGGGTCACTGGAATGCCAGTCCAGTAACAGTACCCCATGCCACCACTTCCCAAAGGAGTGGGCATTAAATTAGAGGGACAGGTTGTACCTGGGCTTGTATTCCCTTGAGTTTAGAATTTAAGGGGGGCAATCTAATTGAGGTGGTTAAGGTGATTAAAGGATTTGATAAGGTAGATGGAGAGGAACTGTTTTGTCTGGCGGAGGAGTCCAGTCAACCAAGGGGCATAAACTTAAAATTAGAGCTAAGCTGTTTAGGGGGTGATGTCAGGAAGCACTTCTTCAAACAATGGGTAGTGGAAATCAGGGACGCTCCCCCCAAAGAGCAATTGAGGCTGGGAATCAATTGAAAATTTCAAAACTGAGAATGATAGATTTGTTCAATAAAGGTATTAAGGGTTTTGGAACAAAGGTGGGTCAATGAATTTAAGATATAGATCTGCCATGATCTAATTGAATGGCAGAACAGGCTTGAGGGGCTGAATGGCCGCCTGTTCCTATGTAGATTTTCTTCTGCTTTTCCAAATCTAGTTCAATATGTATTAAATATAATTAAAAAGATTGCATCTAGCAAAACACTTTTTATTCATTCATTTATGGGATGTGGGTGTCGCTGGCTAAGCCAGTATTTATTGCTCATCCTTAATTGCCCTTGAGAAGGTGACAGTGAGCTGCCTTCTTGAACCCGCTGCAGTCCATGTGGTAAATTTTTAATTCTCTGTTTAATTCTATAGGCTGCAATCCAGAAAATAGATCTGAAAATGTGCCCCCGTTTTACAAATGTCAAGTTACACTCAAGCATCCTCCCAATCTCATTAGAATGCATCCAAACTTAAAATCCAAACATAAATCAGTGTAAGCTACCGGGGTCCATCATAGCTATGCCACAGTGTTTTTTCTTTGAATCTAAAAATTGAAGTTTTAACTCGGTTCACCCATCATTCATACATGTTTGGTGCAGTAGTTCTAAGAACCTGCAATGAAGGGAACTTAGGAGCTTTTCACTGCTACAACAATGCAGTAAAAGAAACAGAAAATGCAAAATATGTCTTGGTGGGAAATTTTATTTTTAAAATAACAAAACTGGCAATTAAAAGCTCTGGTTCCTCCAACTGCAGTGTTGTAAGACACACCCCCCCCCCAACTAACATTCTCAAACACTTATTGTGCGTTTTATTTTATTCTTCCATGGTATGTGACATTGCTGGCAAGGTCAGCATTTGTTGCTCATTCCTAATTGTTGTTGAACTGTGTGTCTTGCTAGGCCATTTCAGAGGGTCAGTTCAGAGTCAGCCACATTGCTGTGGGTCACACATAGGCCAGACTGGGTAAGGACGTCAGATTCCCTTCACTCAAGGACACTGGTGAACCAGATGGGGTTTTTCCAACAATTGATGATAGTTTAATGGTCATCAGTACTGAGTCTGTCTTTCAATTCCAGATTTATTAATTGAATTTAAATTCCACCAGCTGTGGAATTAACAGTAGCCTGGGCCTCTGGATTACTAGTCCAGTGACATTACCACTAAGCCAAAGTTGGGGTACAGCCAGTTTTATGGATGGATGAAAAAAGATCAACAAGACGTGGGTGTATCATAGTCATGAGGGAAACTCACTTATGCCTAAATTTCAGTGATCTTTTCAACCAGGTAATTAGTTGAGGCCCAGATTACATGTATCTTTGAACACAAATGCGGAGGAAACTCCTGCCTGTTAGGGCAAATCTATCGGGTGCAACATCTGCAGGCTTAATTAAATCCGTCTGGAACAGAACAAAAACGTCATGTGTCATGATTCTGATTGGCTCAGAGAAGCAACATGAGTAAATTTCCGATTCACATACATACATAAGCAAAGATCACAAAGATTATTGCAGAAAATTGAGAGACTCCAATTTCTACTCTGATTTTACTTTTGACAATGATTTCAGGCAATATTTTAATTTCTGACTCTGCTGAATTCATAGCCATATGAATATTGCTCACAACCAAACAAGCACGACGTAGATAGTTAAACGAGGTTAGGACTGTTTTCCTTGGAAAAGAGAAGCTGAGAGGAGATTTGATAGAGTGAATCAAAATCCTGAAGGGACTGGACTGCCTGGGAGTGTGGTGGAGGCAGGTTCAATCGAGGCATTCAAGAGAGAGGTAGACTGTTCCCTGAAGAGGAAGAATGTGCAGGGTTACGGGGAGAAGCTGAGGGAATGGCACTCAGTGAATTGTTCTTTGGGAGAGCCAGTGCAGACAAGTTAGGCCAAATGGCCTCTTCCTGTGCTGCAACAATTCTGTGATTTTGTGATAATTGCTCCTAATATTCTTAAATCTACTTCTGTAGTTGCCCATATTGTATTGCACATTTGTGTACGTAACATTTCCTTCCAAGAGCTTAACTGTCTTGAGGGTTCAGTTTAGATCCTCGACTCCAAATTTGTTTCCTGATCTGGGTTTTCTTTCTGTTTTGCTCTTTGTTCTTTGCTCTGGAGAGCAGAGCAGGGTAGTATTCATCCTCGTATCTGTGATGATTGACAGAGCATTAGATTTTCTTATCTCCCTCTATTTTCCATCATTGCTTCATTACCACACTTCTCCAAATTGGATTTCTTCATATTTCCTATTGGTATACAGATGTAGGATCTCTGGGATCATGTACATGTGAGGCATGTGTACAAAGAGTGAGTTGCATGCTTACCCAAGGTTGGGCCTTGCATTTATGAAGTGAAGAATCACAATAAAAATCAACAATCATTCCTGACGCATGTGAGTGCCACTTGTTGGAAAATATCCACCAAATATCTAGATGGCACATCATACATATGCGCACTCAAAGGGTAAGATTTATTGTTTGAGAAGGAGCATATCATTTCAAAGTGTCTTATGATGCACAACTAAAGGGACAAAATAACAGAAGTGCAGCAGATCATAGTGAAACATAATGCTCACCATTTTACAGATCTGCAGGGAGTGAGGAAAGTATCTTGTTTATATCTATAATAAGGATCATTTTCATGGTGAACAACACCATGAAGAATGATCTGGCTGGCTGCATTTCCAACCCTGTGCATCGTACAAGTCATGGTACCACCTTCATTCCAGGAACGCCCAGCTGACATGTGAAAAGGTGTCTACACAGATTATTTGACAAACAAATCCCACTTTTCCTCGTTTCTACCAAATACCTGTCAGAGTCAAGTAGTTCTTCCTAAAAAAAATGAAGTTAGAGTAAGGAAATGGCTGTTACCAGCAGTGTGCATTAGCAATTTATAATCTGAAGAGGAAAATACAGTTGGATTGAAGTGCTAATGCTACTGGCTGGTTTTGGGGCATTACTCTTGTGACAGGGTGTCAAAGAGTAATGACCCATTTCAGACTGCATCACTATTGCTTTGGTAACCGCTCTATCTTTCTGTCCTCCTTTAAGATGCTCCTTAAAACCTCTCACTTTGACCGAACATTTGGTCACCTCTCCTAGTTCTAAATGTGACTCAGTGTCAGGTTTTGCCTGATAAATTCCCCTGTGAAGAACCTCGGGACGTTTATTACATTAAAGATGCCATATAAATGCAAGTTGTTGTTGTAAGTAATCTTCAGGGACAGCTGCTGTTCCTATGGCAGTACTTGCCAGATGATGAAATATGGTGTAAACCATATTGCTAATAAACTCATGCATTTCAAATCCTGATTGAGCAATTGACAGAATGGAATAATGCCAATTAAGCGATAGCTCTGTTTGTGCAAAAGCAAGTAGTATGGGAGTGACTTTAACAGCTAGAAGTATTGTGAAGAGATCATGCTAACTGTCTCATTTAACCACACATCCCTATTCCTGCCACTCAGTAACATTGAAATATTATCATGCACATTAATCTAGTGTGTCCTGCTATCAAGTAATGTGTATGCAGATGCAATCTGAAGCAAAGTATTGCAGTCCCCAGTGACGGACTGTATTATCAAAGCGTTAACATGGCACGGTTCCTATTCCCAGACAAATTAAAAATTCAATTAAGAAATGAATTTCCGGTTTTAGAAAATGTAGGAGTTAAATGTTAAGCATAGGAGCAAAATTTGATGTGTTCTGTGAATAAGTCACAGGGTGACATCAGGATATAGATCACCTCATGAGGCACATCATTTAACTTTTTCAATGCCTGTGCCAGTAACAAGCTGTTATGTCCAAAATAATTTTTCGCTTATTTTTTCTGTTATCCTTTTGCTGTGTATCCAATACATTCCCCATTTGTGCTCTGGATGTTGTTTTTCTTTATTCATTCTCAGGATTGTGTTTGTCACTGGCTGGGCCAGCATTTATTGCTCATCCCTAGTTGCCCTTGAGAAGGTGGTGGTGAGCTGCCTTCTTGAACTGCTGCAGTCCATGTGGTGTAGGTACACCCACAGTGCTGTTAGCAAGGGAGTTCCAGGATTTTGACCCAGTGACAGTGAAGGAACATTGATATATTTCCAAGTCAGAATAGTGTATGACTTGGAGGGGAACTTCCAGATGGTACTGTTTCCATGTATCTACTGCCCTTGTTCTTCCAGATGGTAGAAGATGGTGCTGTTTCCATGTATCTACTGCCTTTGTTCTTCCAGATGGTAGAAGTCATGGGTTTGGAAGGTTCTGCTGAAGAAGTTATAAAATGTAAAGAATACACAGAAATTTTCTCATGCAAAGTTTTCTGAAGAAACTGATTTTTTTTTTACCTCCCCCAGTTTTGCTGTTAGCTTCATTCCTTTATGACATTGTACAAGCCTCACATTTGACTCAAATATATTTAAGAAATCTTGATGTATAAAAGAATTAGCTCATTGTGAAGAACAAAGGTTTTGTTGTGTTGTTGAATTGTCTCTGCTTTTCCTCTGCAGAGTATGGAGAATGCTGACATGCCTTCAGTCACTCTAATAGTAGGCTGCGGTCTGTCCTGTATGGCCCTCATCGCTCTAGCAGTGGTCTACGCTGTGCTGTGGAGGTGCGTACCTTCAAATTCAACTTAATACCAGTATTGCTCCAATAGCTTTTGTTAGGGTGCACCAATCCTGGCTGCACAATCATTACTGATTGTATTGTCAAGCTATTTGAATGTTACAAGGAGAGAGGTCTTATTTATTTATTCCTGTGATGTGAACAGCGTAAGCAAGGTCAGCATTTATTGCCCTTGGAAGCAGTTAAGAGTCAACCACATTGCTGTCTGGAGTCACGTGCAAGTCAGACCAGGTAAGGATGGCAGATTAGTTTCCCTAAGGGGCACCTGTGAACCAGATGGGTTTTTCCAGCAATGGTTTTATGGTCACCATTACTGAGATTAGCTTTCATTTCCAGACTTCGTATTCCACGATCTGCCATGGTGGGATTTGAACCCATGTCCCCAGAGCATTAGCCTGGGGCTCTGGATTGCTAACAACTGGATTGCTGGATGTTAACAAAAAATGGCTTCACTATTTATAATGTTTTGTCATCCAACCTATCAAATACATTTCCATACTGTGTGGAAAATGTAGATTGGCTCAATGAAAGCTAGAATGTTTGATTTACAAGGATACCAATATTTAATTATTTTAATTTCGCACATAAATACTGATACCCCTTGTACCAATTCGAGCTGTCTCCACCCATTACCACGACACCACCATCTCCCCGATAATGATACTGATGATAGTAATCTGTATGGTATCTTAAAAATGCTCTTTGCAACTCATGACAGACAGTGCCGTAGAGGCAACGTCACCAGGCTAGTAATTCAGAGGCCTAATCCTCTGGAGACATGGGTTTAAATCTCACCACAGCAACTAGTGGAATTTAAATTTAATTAATTAAAAGAAACCTGAAATCTAGTCTGAGTAGTGAAAACTATCATTGATTGTCGTAAAAAACCCTCTGGTTCAATAAGGTCCTTTAGGGAAGAAATTGTCGTTGTTTTAAAGAGACAGAATGATTGCAATGAAAGTCTTCAAACAAAAAGTTCCATCTGTATAATCAGTTGATCAATCTTATGCGGCAAATCATGTAATAATAGGGTCTTTTGTTTAGGACAATTAAGCAGAAGCATACAGAAGACAATTTAGATAAATAAAACATGACTTGCCAGTTAGAGTTATATTGCATCACTTGCTATTAAACAGTTTATTGTTTCATGCATATTGCTGTGTTTTACATTTAGCTTTGTGTAGCTAAAGGTATAAATAATTATTTTCATCACTTTATACCTGTTTCCTGTGAAACCGTTGTGTACTTTCACCTCTTTTGATGCCTTTTCAGCATGGGTACATTGTTATTTGAGTTAAATACAAAATTGCTAATTACAAAAATAGAACTTCATGCCAGATGATTTTCATGATAATTAATTTTTGAGATGCTATTAATTCTCTTTCCTGCGCATCCCAATTACAAAATAGGCCTTCTGTTGTGTTTGCGCAGGTACATCCGATCAGAAAGGTCAATTATTCTGATAAACTTCTGCTTCTCCATCATCTCCTCCAACATCCTTATCGTGGTTGGACAAACGCAGACTCGTAATAAGGTACCAAAGTCAACCATTTGAGATCGCTGTTTTTTAAAACATGAAAATATCGGACACCCAACAGAAAATGATTGCATGACTTCTATGCTGTCTGTGTGGCCCCTTCAGGCTAAGTGATGCCACCAGTCTGAGCCAATGTTGCCTGATAGTTTGTAGTGTGCTAAGTCAATAAGCTGCATATCACTGAGTTGTATGGCACAGGCTCTGCAGAAGCAAGTAATTTGCCAGTAACTTGATTGATATATGACTGAAAGAAACACGGTCAGTGTCTCCTGTTGTGAAATAAAAGTTAGTATGACAGTAGTGCACACTGTACTTACAAGGAAACAGTTCCGATTTTTCATTAAGAGTTACTAATGATATTGGTTGTCTTGTGTCACTGCATGGCTATAATGTGTGAAAGTCTTCACTTATCATGGGTTACTTAACGAAGTTGAGCCTCAGATGCTGCTTTCCTTGGAAGTTTGAGCTGCTAGACTATTTGGTTGCTAGGTGTTGCATGTTAAAAGTGCGGGAGACAGTGCAGAGGAGAGTCACAACGTTTGTCCCCCGTGGTCTGTGGTCTGTGTTCTGGTGGAAAACTTGGAGAGATTGGGGCCTTTCAGTGTAGAAAGGAAGCCTCTCATCCTTAGGATTGATATTGGGAAGTTCTTCACATAGACATGTGGAGCAGACTTCCACTTGGAATAGTAAAATCACTGGAACCGGTTTACAAAACCACTTGGATGCTGCAGTGGGTTAGGGTGAATATTAGCATCACTCTGGATTATTATTATTATTATATTTATCCTGTGATCTTGTTGAATCATTTGAAATTAATCATGTTTGGGTCTCCAGAATTGCGGGATAGTAGTGCATTATTTTGTACAGAATAGTGGGCTGAGTTACTGAAATATCACAGGAGCTTTTCCACTGCATGCAGGCTTAACTGCAGACATAAAAATGCTCATAAATGCTCCCATTCAAGACCAGTCTCACTCGGTGCGTTTTATTTACGGAGAAAATATTGAAATACAGAGTGGCTCTGTCAGGAACAGAGAAGAGAAAAGATGGACTCTGCATCCCAGCTTTTGATATAAAGGTTCATTGTCTGAAACACTAACTTGTCTTTTCTCTTTATTGATCAATACTACCAAGAGCCACTGTGCCTTTGCAGTATTTTGTTTTATGCATCCATAATTTGCAGTTTGTATGTTGTAATATTTTATCTATTTCTGGTGTAGATAAAGAAACTAACATGTAAAGATTTTAATGCAAAATTCTAGACAAACCCCCAACCCCTGCAGTTGAAGAACTGCAAGGACATTGTTTATTTGAAAAATCATTAATATGATGCATATAGCTCTGTTTTGTTATTTTTAAATGTCATTAAGAAGGATGACTCTCGATATATTTGCCAAACTCACTAGGGCTTTAGGCAATAAATTCTTTGATACTTTAATATTCAATTGTCTGTTACCACAAACACTGGGTGTGATTTTACCACAGGCTTCAGCACCTCGACATCAGGATCAACTGGGGATCCTGAGCCCACACTTGCCAGCAGCAGGACCAACTCAGCGATATTCTGGGAGCCGGCCTCCGAATGGGATGCCTCCGGGCTCTCTATTGCGAGTCCTGATGCTGCCAGCTCAATGGCACTACAGAGGCAGTTGGGAGAATGCGAGGGTGCCTCAAAATAAAATGAATAAATCAGAGTGGCCAAACTGGCAGACTCTTTGGATGCAAGTTGGAAACCTTCTGGATTGGTCATAGGCTTGCCCGCAGCCCTGTCAGTGGGATATGGAGCCTTCAGCTCTGATGGGCCGCCTCGACTGTCATAGGGAAGCCACCTCCATGGAGCTGGCAGCCTCCCCATGTGGCTGGGGGGTTGTGGTGGCATTTGCCAGCAAGCGGGAAAGATGGCTCTTAACTGGGGCCTTATTTATTTCAATTTCCTGCCTGTCTCAGTGGTGCGGCAGGAATTCCGTGCAACCATTCCAGGTTATTTTCACCTTCAGTGCCTGGGCAGTGACTGGAGGATCATATCACCTGATTGTGGAATTCATCCCATTTTCACCTTATTGATTTTGAAAGAATGAAAATCAGGTGATTTATATAAAGACTAAAAAGACTGAAGTCTGCTCCACCATCATATTGCTGAGGCAGTGATGGTGAAAATTACCCTTGGTGTGTTTTGGTGCTTTTCGAGGTAACTTGTCACACTGTGACACTGTGGCTGCAATTGGTTCCAGTAACTTTCCACATTTCATGAACAAAAATCAAGATTTTTAAACAGTTCTGCTCAGAAATAGCTGGTCCTGGTCTCTTTCCAACATAATTCAAACAAAGAGCAAACAAATCACCCATACTCAGTGAAGGAGGCAGTAACAGAATATTTCACTGATGTCACATTTGTGGCACTGATTCACTTACTGCTCATGTCCTCAATGAATTGACAGCTCATATGCTTAACGTCCAAGAGCCAGCAGCAAATGCCAAAGGGATTGAGCTGAAGGCAGATTTGTAAGTAGCTGAGAGACAATGTGGAGAGATTTATTTATCTATTTTGTTTGGCAAGGGGGTGAGGGATGGGGTAGCTGTGCTTATCCAGTGAAGCCTGTGAGCATTGAAGGACTTGGAGTTTTTACATTTTCTCCTTTTTAAATTTTCAGTGTGGTGTACATCCACGTCAGGTGCAGCACCATTTAGGAGCAAGTCCCTTGTATTATCAGTCAGCAATTGGCCTCACACTACTTTCAAAATGAAGATCTTCACACCCTATGTACTCTCACATCAGGTTGAATCCAGTGTTGAGTTTCCAGCAATGAAGCTAAAGCCAAGTCAGATGTGACTGCATTAAGAGGTGACAGTCTGCTGCCATTATATCAACTTGGCTGGAACATGTTAGGCTGGGGAGATATGCATTACAATGGATTTATGCACATTGGAATTGCCTTTACCCATATAACTAACAAAGCAAGACACCTAAAGCCTGGAGAAACCTCCGTGGGTAAGGAGGCTGGTAAACCAGACAGAATGCAGTTTATTCTGGGATGCTCGAGTAGGAATTTAAACTCCTGGACGGAAAGCCATTATAATGGCCCATCATTGTTTAGATACAATCACTGCCATTCATTTAAAATAAAAGCAGCCAATACCTGAATCAGCTCGGCGTGCAGCGGTTTTTATTTATTCATTGTTGGGATGTGGGTGTCGGGGCAAGGCCAGCATTTTATTGCCTGTCCTAATTGCCCTTGAGAAGGTGGTGGTGAGCTGCTTTCTTGAACAGCTGCAGTCCATGTGGTGTAGGTGTAGGGAGGGAAGTCCAGGATTTTGACACAGCTGCAAAGAGAGAAGCAGAGTTGATATTCTCAGGTCTACAACTTTCACTACATCTAGGTGCTCCCTGACTGGCTGAGCTTTTTCTGACAATGTCTCTTTTATTTTTAAATTTCTAGCATCTGCAGTATTTTGCTTTTTTACAGGCATTTATTCATCTATTGAAAACATTGCATGATAAATTCAGCTAGTCTGTGCTCTCAGAACAGAACCTCACTTGGTGGTGTGAAGAATTGTGCACTAAGGCCAGTGCACACCATTCACACTGTTCCTTCATTTTTCTGGCCAAGGCTCCTTTCTGCCCAATTTTTTGTCATCTGATCAACTGAAAAATATGACATTCATGCTTTTGTTACCATGAGACTTAATTATTCCAAAGCACTCCTGTCCGGCCCACCATCTTCTATCTCCTGTAAACATGAGATCTTAACTCCGTGCTTCATTCACCCATTACTTCTCTGTTTATTGACCTACACCAGACCTGCAACACCTTGACTTTAAAATTCTCATCCTCATGTTCAAATCCCTCCTTGTCCCCACCCCTTCTTACTGCAGTGACCTCCTTTAGCCCCTCAACCCTCCAAGAACTCTTGCAATAATTTACCGCTGGTCGTTTTTTATATCCCCCCAATTGCATTGACCCATACTTGGTGACTGTGCCTCAGCTGCCTGAGCGCTAAGCTCTAGAATTCCTAAATCTCTCTCCTTTTTAAGACACTCCTCAAAACCTACCTCTTTAACCAAGCTTTTGGCCAGCTGTACTAATGTGGCTGCCTGTGTCTCGATATCAGTTTTCTACTGCAATATGCTTTGGGATACTTTACTTCATTAAAGGCACTATATAAATGCAAATTTTTGCTGAAGCACTGTGTCTCCATTGGCACAGTGGATAAATGCACCATATGGTGTAGTGCTGAGACACACAAATCAGAAGCATGTCAGCTTCAGTTTCCAGTTTGTGCTGAATGATCTGAACTGGCCCAACAATTGGTCTTGAAACATAAGCTTTGCTATGGGTTTCTAAAGGACAGTATTTTGGAGCAGGAACCGTGACTAACAAGCCTGTCCCTTACATAAACTAACTGAGTCAGTGAACCAGCAATCCAATCAATTGGATTATACTCAGAGGCAAAATGAAGTGGATAGGTGGGCAATGGTTATATCCCCACCAAAGAGGAAGCAAGGTATGGTCTTGCCTTTCTCACTTCCTCCGAGGAGTAACATCATTTTGTGAGATGAATGCCATCAGTTGGTTAGTGATGAAGGTTTGGACCTTCTATTAATGTTCTTCCATGAACTTCACAAGAAAGATGATCTATTAAATGCCCATGAGGTATGGTCAGAGTTTGATAGATGTCAGGAAACGGATGATCATTCCGTGGAAGAATATGAAAGTACATGTATGACAGCTCAACCTTCAGTCAGAACTCACCATTCACAGTTTGACTTTGGCTTCAGATAACGTTTGGACATTGTACTGAAAATGACTGAAAGCCACCATAGTCCCAGAGGACCATAGGGTGCCCTCTCATCAGACAGAGATGACTGGTGGTGAGTTTAACCTGAGGGTCACTACATCTTAGGCGAGGGGGTGAGGTTGAGAATGCAGGACCTTTATGGATTGTACTCTTCCCTATTTAGCCTCACATTAGACATTCACTGCCATTCTGTGTAGCTTACTGTTGTATTTTCTGCTTTGACTAGGAGCATGGGCAAGTGTAGTCCCCATTGTGAGTGTTATATTCTGGAAAATGAGGCAGTGAAAGGTGGAAGGGGAGTCCTTTATCTGTAGAAGACTTTTTTTGTCATACATGTACTTTCATATTCTTCCACGGAATGATCATCTGTTTCCTGACATCTGTCAAACTCTGACCATACCTCATGGGCATTTAATAGATCATCTTTCTTGTGAAGTTCATGGAAGAACATTAATAGAAGGTCCAAACCTTCATCACTAACCAACTGATGGCATTCATCTCACAAAATGATGTTACTCCTCGGAGGAAGTGAGAAAGGCAAGACCATACCTTGCTTCCTCTTTGGTGGGGATATAACCATTGCCCACCTATCCACTTCATTTTGCCTCTGAGTACATCAGAGGCTAATAATACCCCAACAATTTACACTTGCTTTCTGCCATTTTCCAAAATGGCCACCAGGGTTTTAGTTTTCTGTCTCAGAACTTTTTTCTTCATTTCCAACCTTCACATTTTGGCAACTGTCCCCTGCTATCATGTTAGAATCCAGAAAGCTGAATCATTATAAGCTTTTACTCACTTATTAGTAATGTGTATCTTTGTATCTCCAAAACCCAGCTCAACCACAGTTTCAGTCTGTGCCTGTTAACTCTTTCGAGTACAAACACGTTTCCATCTGTTCCTATTCAGATGAAGTTACATTGTTTCATAGTTTGCCATTGTGAGATTTGAACTCTTGATAATCTTTTAAATGAAAACCAAATCAACAAAATTGGGATAAATCAGGCACAGCCCCTAATTCAGGTCAGCTGTAAAACCAAGAAAAAAAGTTTAAAGGAAACTTACAAACTTTAAATCAAAATGTGATTAAAGGGGTCAACAAAACACCCCAGTCCCCGCGGTGCCCACCGAGCATGGAAGGCCTCGAGAGTGCCAGCAGACACCGCGTGCTCCTTCTCCAGGGACATCCGGCAGCGAACGTAGCCACGGAAGAGGGACAAACAATCGGGCGGGACTCCCCCGTCGATCACCCGCTGCCTGGACCTGTTAATGGCCAACTTGGCCAAGCCCAGGAGCAGGTTCACGAGGAGGTCCTCCTCCTTCCCGACCCCCTTCCGCACCGGGTGCCCATAGATCAGGAGCGTGGGGCTGAAGTGCAAACAAAACATCAATAAAAGGTTTTTCAAATAACTAAAAAGGGAGTGCAGCCTACAACACCCTATGTATACATGGTCCACGGACTCCACAAGACCGCAAAAAGGGCATGTGTCCTGAGAGTCCGTGAACCTATGCATCCTCTTATTATAAGGGACTGCTGCATGCAACACCCTCCAACCCAGGTCCCCGATAGAAAGGGGGAGGACACCTCCGTAGAGGGCCTCCCATCGAGGGCCTCCGCCGCCGGATGGCAACAAGGCACGCCAGGGCGTGTCCGGTCGACGGACAAGGGCGAGAAAATGGAAGGTGTGCAGCAGCAGTCCGTACAAAAAGCCCCTCTTTGCCGTGCCAAAAGGCACAGAGGGCATGTCCCCGAGGCGGCTCATATTGCGGGGCACCAGCACCCGAGGGAGGGTTCGGGGCTTGGGGCCAATGTGGAATTCCGTCCGAACAGGGGAACGCTCAGACGGAAGACCACCGCGCACCTGGGCCACCTCAAGACCCAAAATAACGTCGGGTCCGAGCACGACCGTTCTCAGGTCTTGGATGGCATCGGCTGCGACCTGGACACTCACAGACGCGCGTCGCGCCAACTCCTGCGGGAGCATCCAGCCCAGTCCTCCGCCACCCAGCACGTCCCCGATCCTGGTCACCCCTGCGGCCACAGCCCTCCTCTCCGCCAACCACTGAAAAGGACGGAGGGGCGGATTCCTGAGCAGCGGCTCTCTGGCGATAGCCGCTACTCCTGACGGGGGAGAGCTGCGTCGCGAGGCGACCACTTTCCAGACTTTGATCAGGTCCTGGTAAAAGACGGGCAACGCCTGCAAGGAGCCACCGAGGCCCAGCTGTTCTATAAACAGGAGCTGCACGTCATAATTCAGGCCGTGCACCTGACGGAAGAAATACGTCATCAGGGCACACCATCTAGGAGGAGGCTCGACGTAGAGGTATCGCTGCAGGGTCTGAAGGCGGAAAGTCGCCACCTGTGTGCGTAGGCACACTAGCGCCTGACCACCCTCCCTAAGCGGGAGACTCAGAACCTCGGCAGTGACCCAGTGCAATCTTTTGTCCCAGAAGAAGTCGACTAACAATCTCTGGATTCTTGTGACAAAGTCCGGGGGAGGGGTCAAAGTGACCAGCCGATACCACAACATGGCGGCGATCAGCTGGTTTATGACCAGAACTCGACCTCGGTAAGATAGCACTCGGAGCAGTCCTGTCCAGCGCCGCAGGCGAGCGGTGACTTTCGTCTCCAGTTCCTGCCAGTTTGCTGGCCAGGATTCCTCAGCGGGGCAGAGATGGACCCCCAGGTAGAGGAGGCTGGTCCTGCTCCAGGTGAAAGGCCTGAGCTCCTCGGGTAGGGGATCCATCTGCCACTGACCGACCAGGAGTCCAGAACATTTACCCCAGTTGATCCTGGCAGAAGAAGCGGCAGAGTAGACCTCCTGGCACTCGCGCATCCTCCGCAGGTCAGCCGGGTCACTAAACATAAGGAGCACGTCATCGGCGTAAGCCGAAAGGACCACCCCGATGCCCGGCCCGCGCAGAACCAATCCCGACAACCCCCTCCGCAAGAGGCGCAGGAAAGGCTCCACGCAAATAGAATACAACTGGCCAGACAGGGGGCAGCCCTGACGTACCCCTCTCCCAAAGCGAAGGGGCGCCGTCAGGGACCCGTTAACCTTCACTAGACACTCCGCGGCGGTGTACAGAAGTCGGATCCGGGCGACAAAATGCGTCCCGAACCCGAAAGCTCGCAGAGTTCCGAGTAAGTATTCGTGATCCACCCTGTCGAACGCCTTCTCCTGATCAAGAGACAGGAAGGCGCTCGACAGACCAGCCCTCTGGGAATGGTGGATGATGTCCCGGACCAGATGGATGTTATCATAAATGGTTCGGTCCGGGACGGTGTAGGACTGGTCAGGGTGGATCATGTGGTCCAGCACGGTGCCGAGCCGAGAAGACATGGCTCGGGCGAAGATTTTGTAGTCCGTGCTGAGGAGGGAGACCGGGCGCCAGTTTTTAAGAAGGCGGAGATCCCCCTTCCTCGGCAGCAGGGCAATCACGGCCCTGCGCCACGAAAGGGGCATCTCCCCGGTAGCAATGCTCTCCCCCAGGACCCCCGCGAAGTCGCTCCCCAAGACGTCCCAGAACGCCCTGAAGAACTCCACGGTCAGCCCGTCTAGTCCCGGGGTTTTGCCCCTAGAAAGACCGTCAAGTGCGCCAGTCAGCTCCCCCAGACTTATAGGGGAGTCGAGCTTTCCGGCGCACTCCGGGCCGACCTGCGGCAGGTCCTCCCACAAAACTCTGCAAGCTTCCTCACTGGACGGATCCGGAGAGAACAGGGCAGTGTAGTAATCTCGGGCAATGGCCCTGATGCCCTCCGGATCCGAGACAAGGGATCCGTCGTCGGCCAGCAGCGTAAAGAGCTGCTTACGGACCCCGTGCCTTTTTTCCAGTGAGTAGAAGAAGGGAGAGCCACGGTCCATCTCCTTAAGGAAACAGATCGGCGACCTCACGAACGCGCCCTGAGACCTGACCAGTTGCAGGTCCCGCAGCGCGCCCTTCTTCTCATCGTACACCGACCGCAGGGCCGGGTCCGCGTCGGGCTGACGGAGACGTGCCTCCAGGTCGAGCACCTCCTTCTCCAACTCCTCGACCCTGGATTTGCGTCTCTTTGTCGACCCCTTCGCGTACTCTTGACAGAAAACTCGGACGTGAGTCTTGCCCACGTCCCAAAATGTAACTCTTTCGAGTACAAACACATTTCCATCTGTTTTTATTCAGATGAAGTTACATTGTTTCATAGTTTGCCATTGTGAGATTTGAACTCTTGATCTTAGGGTTACAAGCCCAGTACCATAACCACTTGGCTATTTAGGCCAAGCTCTGTGCCTGTTAATTGGAACACAAATAAGACCCCAGTTAATGTGCACCACATGCACACAATAAAATACAATTACTTTGCAATTAACAGAGGGGTGTATTGCCTCTGTAAGTTTACCCTGTTTGTGGAGTGGTATGGGTGAGATTTATAGTCCTGCATAACTGTGTTTCCCAACACATCTGAAAAACCTCTTCGGATTCAAAAGCAAAATACTGGAAATCTGATATTAAAACAGAAAATCTGGAAATACTCAGCGTGCCAGGCAGCGTTTGTGGAGAGTTACATTTCAGGTCGATGTTCTTTCATTAGAACTGGGAAAAGTTAGAGATTCCTTAGGTTTTAAGCAGTTGAAATAGGTGAGAGTGGAAGAACAAAAGGGAGTTTGCGTCAAAAAGCAGAAGAGATTCAATGATGAAAGGGTTGGTGGTGCAAAGACAACGGGAGTAGAAATGGGACAAGTTAAAAAAACAAATGATGTGTCCAGAGGAGGTGTGAATGGTAGAATAATGAACAGCTGATGTCCGAAAGCAGAAACAAGAAAAAACAAGATTAAGACTGAAACATACAAAGAAAAAGAAACAAAATGGGGGCAGAGATCATGGTTTGACATTGTTGAACTCAGCGTTGAGTCTGGGGTGAGTGAGTAGGGAAGATATTTCCAAAGTGATATGTCATTTTTTTTAAATGTATGGATTACTGGATCTTTCACAGATATGACAAGCAATGGGCACTGACCTTTTCAGAAAATTCAACATCCGAAGAATTAGATGCATTCCAAAACCCCACCGTTGTGTTAGCTATTGCCAGCTGCTTCTGGCTAGTTATAAATAAAAGTTAAAGGGGACATATCAGGTCAACAGGGCAATGTGATAAATAACTCCAGCGGTGAGAGTGACCAGATTATTTACAAGTGGACATATTTTTCATATTCTGACATACTTTGTCACATTCTGTTCCTAACACTTGTTGTATGCGCTCAGCTAAACAGAATGGATTTGAATGACTGTCCTAATAGCTTTTATATCCCTCAAAGTCAGAATAAACCACTTTTCAAAATCACTCTGTCATTGTGTCATCATAGCTTTGGAAATAGACATTTTCCCCACATGAAAATAAAGAGAAATTATTTCCTTTATACATTTGGCAATGATTGATTTAGAACACAGGGTCACGGTCTCTGAATAAAAGGCTAGCAGTTTAGGACTGAGAGGAGGAGAAATTTCTTCGTTCAGTGTTGTGAATCTTTGGAATTCTCTAAACCGAAGGGTCATGAATGCTCAGTCATTGAGTATATTCAAGACAGAGGTTAATAGATTTTTTGGGGGTACTAAAGGATATGGAGATAGTGAGGGAAAGGTTGAGTTGAGGTAAAAGATCAGCCTTGATCTTGTTGAATGGTGGAGCAGACACATAGGGCCGAATGGTCTACTCCTTCTCCTAATTCTAATGTTCACCCACTTCGTAAACTATTTCCCTTCTTCAGTCCATTACTTGAATTTCCCCATACTAGACTTTCCAAGAAAGGCAAGGAGACGAGATGAAAAAGCTCCTAAGGGTGTTATCCAATACCCCCCTGGGAGGGCAGAGGTGGAAGGTGGAGTATAATGGGGCAAGAATTTTCAGGTTCAGGAATTTATTGCCTTCCTGAGTCCAGCTGATTAAGTCAGAGGTGGGAAGGGTCAAGAATGACCTTTGTGCCTATAGATCGATTGATGCCCTTAAGAGCCTCAGCCTGGTGCCACTGTTGTACCAGTGGGGCTTGGGGGGGATAGGGATTCATCATATGGGCAAACCACCAGATATATCTTGACGGACATGCCTATGGCCTGATTGGGGATGGAGGGTGTCCCTGGGTAGGGACCCAGGCACAGCAGAAAGAGTTTCCCCTGTGGGAAGACCCCCGTCCTGTACCCTTTACACCGACATCCCCCTCCCTGCTCCTTGTTTGGCCCCTGAAGCTGCCCTAGTTCCCTGTGTTCTAGGGCTCCATCCTTCACTGCAGTACCGGCAATGGCCACCCCTCCAGGTGGTGCTGCTGGTACCTAAGACCTGCTGACCTCGCATTGGTTAACATCTCTTAGAGGCAGGACATCCACCCTGCAGGACCCAGGAATCCCAGTGCTAGCCAGGCTGGTGCCTGATTGGCTTTTAATCACATTAGGGCTCCTATAATTGGATATTGTGTGTTGCCACCTGCTCTCTAGCCAGTCGACGGGTCCAATACCACGGCCATTAAATTCCGCCCCCGATTTCTGTCACTTCTGCTCTGAAATTAACAAAGGGAATGAATGAAATGAGTTTGAGAATGAACAGCTCTCCCTCTAGTTTATCCTCATTCATTTTGGGGAAAGTATCCTGGTTTCCTCACATAGCAACTTGGCTGACTGCAATCATCTGCTATTCTCTGGTGCAGCTTGACAACTGCCAACTGCAATGTCCAACATCACCACACCCTCCCTAATTTACCTCTATGGTGAATCTGTAATCTGCATTATGCACATTGCCAAGCGAGTGTTGGCCTAGAGTGGGAGAATACCATTAATACTTGTGTAAAAGGTGAATTTTTGAGACCAGAAGTTGTGGGGTCGATTTTTACACTGTAATGTTTTCGAGGGATTGTTGTGTGTGCTTGATTTGGGCCCAAGTGACCAAAAAGACCATCACAATGGAATAAAGTAAAACCCAGCATTACTGAAGAATTCATATTAATTATTATCCATAATCTGATCAATTCAATAACTTGAAAAGATATAAACAAATTCTAGACATATAAATGTTTGAAGTATTTATTTACAGGGAGTCATTTTCATTAGTATTTATACATTTACAAGGAAATCAAACCATCAAAACCTGCAACATTTTACTTTGGCCTTTGATTTCTGAAAAGCTAGGGTTGACTTTTACACAAGGTGTATGAAAAATTGTGGGTTTTTTAGGCCTCAAATCATGGGGTCGACTTCTACATATGATCAGCTTTTATATGAGTATATACGGCACTGCACAGTGCTCAGAAAAGAAAATCTATGGTTTTATGGTGATTGATGATATGTCCATGACCTGGATTGTTTGGCTCCTTCTGAAATTCAGGACATGGCTAAACATGATGGAAGATCGACCAAATCAAATTACAAAAACATCTGAGCATTGAATGTGAAACAACCGTTCAGCCCATCAAGCTTATTCCTTCCACAGGGGATATTTAATCTGCCCCGCTAATGTCCCTAAAGCGACCAGAGATCAGAATTAATTGACACGATGTTCTTTTTCTTTAAAAAAAAGAGTAACCTGTTTATTCTCCAAAGAGAATGCTATGCAAAGTTTATACTTGCACCTCACAAAGATCACTTGATCTATAAGGGGATGGTAACAAAGTGGTAATGTTATTTAAGTAATCCAGAAGCCCAGGCTAATGCCCTGGAGTTATGAGTTCAAATCCCAGCACAGCAGTTGAGGGAATTTAAATTCAATAAATTAATAAATCTGGAGTAAAATGCTAGTCTCATTAATAATGATCATGAAAACCACTGCATTGTAATAAATACCCATCTGGTTCATTAATGTTCTTTAAGGAAGGAAATCTGCCACCCTTACCTGGTCTGGCCTACATGTGACTCCAGACCCACAGCATTGTGGTTGACTCTTACTTGCCCTCTGAAGTGGCCTAGCAAGCCACTCATCCGTAGGCAACTGGCCATCGCCTGCTCAAGTAAAATTAGGGATAGATAATAAATGCTAGCCTAGCTAATGATGCTCATATCTGAAGAACAAATTAGGGAAAAGGCAAATTGCCTGAATATTTGTCACACCATTGTTCTGTGTGCCTCCCCAGCACATAACCAACAACAACCTGCATTTTTATGGCATCTTTAACATCATAAAACATCTGTTGTCAGTCAAAATATGACACCGAGACACATAAGGAGATATTAGGACAGGTGATCCAATGCTTGATCAAAGAGTCATATTTTAAGGTAATTAAAAATAGAAAATGTTGGAAAAACTCAAATCAAGGAGGTAAAGCTCTTGAATTCTGAAAAAGTCATATGGACTCGAAAAGTTAACTGTTTCTTTCTCTACAGATGCTGTCAGACCTGCTGTGTTTTTCCAGCATTTTCTGTTTTTGTTTCAGATTTCCAGCATCCGCAGTATTTTGCTTTTATCTCAGTCATGTTTTAAGGTCCGTCTTAAAGGAGGAGAGGTAGAGAGGAATAGAGAAGAAATTCCAAAGCTTACGACCTAAGCAGCTGAAGGCGTGGCCAGCTATGGTGATGCTGAAGAGTCCAGAATTACAGGAATGCAGAGATCTTTTATGGGTGTGGGGCTGGGAGAGATTACAGAGATAGGGAGAGGTGAGGCTATGGAGGAATTTGAAAACAAAAATAAGAATTTTTAAATCTTGGATGTTCGGGGCCACGGCCTAGAAGTACCCAGTTGCATAAGTTATACTCTTGTATGTAGGATGATCTATTGATATTATGGGCCGTAACTGATTTTAATCAGCTTTAGATGCTACATTATCCACAGATAACACAAATATTGCTTTGTTTCAAGAACAAAGATTCAAGCAGCCTTCAGTAATCACAAAATATGGATGTTACTGGTATCCAGTTGACTTCATTCGCCAGTGAGAAGGCTCATGTTGCATAATAACCTCCCATTGTCAGCAAGAAGTCCCATGGAAAGTGTGCAATCCTAAAATAACCTCCAGTTGGGAATTCATTTGTATCTTGCCTTAATTTTTGTGAGGGGAAAACGTTTTCTGTTCATCATGGGGACTTTGCCCAGTTCAAGATCAAGTAGGTCATGTGCTAAGAAAGAGCCTGTCAAAACATTGTTGTAAGCCCAGGCTCAGAAAACACTCTCACTGTCACAGAGCCATTTTGCATTTCTCACATAGACAGTTCTGGCACCACGCATGTGTAGAAATACCAATTCATTCTGAACAATGAGAATTTTTGTGCGGCACACCCTTGTTGACCTATGACTGGTCAAATTTGTTGCAGTTACACCCTTGAAAGAGTGAACGACTGAAATAGGAGGTCTCCATTCCAAAGGATACACTTGCATTGGAGATGGTACAGCGAAGGTTCAGTCAATTGGTTCCTGGAATGAGAGTTGTCCCATGATGAGAGGCTGAGTGAATTGGGCATACGTTCTCTGGAGTTTAGAAGACTGAGAGGTGGTTCCATTGAAACGTACAAAATTCTGAAGGGATTTGATAGGGTGGACACTGAGAGATTGTTCCCGCTGGTTGGGGAATCTAAAACACGGGGACACGTTCTCAGGATAAGGGGCCGATCTTTTAGGACTGAGATGAGGAGAAATTGCTTCGCTTGAGGGATTGTGAATCTTTGGCATTCTCTACTCCAGAGGGTTGTGGATGCTCCATCGTTGAATATATTTAAGGCTGGGATAGACAGATTTTTCGTGTCTCAGGGAATCAGGGGATCTGGGGAATGGACGGGAAAGTGGAGTTGAAGCCCAAGATCAGCCATGATCGTGTTGAATGGCGGAGCAGGCTCGACAGGCCATATGGTTCATTCCTGCTACTATTTCTTGAGTTCATATGTTCCATTAATCTTCACTATATGAAATAAAGACCCCGTCAAAGTGAAAGGACAGCCTCATTTACATGTAAGAGAGTACTGGGAGCAGCAGAACGAAGACTATCAGATATCGTTCTTAACCCTGCATCCCCCCACCCGTACCACCCAACCCCACCCCCCCTATCAGCCACCAACCCCCAAGCAATTTTTGAAAGTATTTATGACTGTGGCCTTACCTTTAGCGATATGCCCCAAAATATTACAGTTAATTATTGGCAATTTGAGTATTGCTGAAAAAGAGATTTTTTTTTTTGTCAAAGCTTTTCATCTTGCACTCATCAGGACCATCAGAATCACAGAATCGTTACAGCGTAGAAGGAAGCCATTCAGCCCATCGTGTCTGCACTGGCTTTCTGAGCATTTTAACTTAGTGTCTCCTGCCTTTTCCCCATAACCCTGCACATTGTTTCTATTTAAATAATCATCCAATGCCCTCTTAAATGTGTCAATTAAACCTGCCTCCACCACACTTTCAGGCAGTGCATTCCAAACCCTAACTACTTGCTATGTAAAAAAAAAAGTTTTTTTCTCACCTCGTATTTGCTTCTTTTACAAAACATTTTAAAACTGTGTCCTGTGGTTCTCAATCCGTTTATGCGAATTTACAAGAATTCACAAAAATAGCAAGAGTAAAGGGAACAATAGTTTAAACTATATGAGAAGAGAGTGCGGATTGATTGTCAAGTGGACTCTGATTGTTAGAGGCATTGCCAGTGAGGATGCATCAGTTGATGGTGAGTGACAGTTAACAGCATATTTAAACAATTTATTTTTCAATGAAGGACCAATATGTTGAATATCCTGTTTCCTTACTCGAACCCTACAGGCCCTATGATTAATAGTAGATTCCTCAGTCAGACTGATACTTAAGTAATGGACCATGTGTGTGGCATTTTCCACACATTTCACGTTAGTATGGTTAGCTGAACAGAAAACAAGAAACAGGAATAAATGGGATATTTTGGGGTTGGCAAGCTGTGACTAGTGACAAGGATCAGTACTTGGGCCTCAGCTGCTTATAATCCATAGTAATGACTTAGTTGAAGGGACTGAATAATGTATCCACATTTTCTGACAATACAAAGTTAGGTGGGAAAGTAAGGGGTGAGGAAGATGCAAATAATCTGCAGAGGGATATAGACAGGTGTTGAGTGGACAAGAATATGGCAGATGGAATATAATGTGGGGGAGTGTGAAGTTATCCACATTGGTTGGACTATTTTTTAAAAGCAGAATGTTTTTTTGAATAGTGAGAGACTAAGAAATCCGTGCATTCAGAGGGTCCTGGGTGTTCTTGTACAAGAATCACAGCAAGTTAACATGCAGATACAACAAGCAATTAGGAAGGCAAATGGATCACTTTTGTTACAAAGGGTTTGGAGTGTAAAAGTAAAGAAGACTTATAATAATTATACCAGGCTTTGGTGAGTCCACATCTGAATACTGTGTGCAGTTTGGGTCACCTTACCTAAGGAAGGACATACTTGCCCTAGAGGGAGTGCAATAAAGGTTCACTAGACTGATTCCTGGAATGAGGGGATTGTCCTATGAAGAGAGATTGAGTAGACTAGGTCTATATTCCCTAGAGTTTAGAAGAATGAAATGTGACCTAATTGAAATATTATATAAAATTCTTAAAACGCTTGACGGGGTTGCTGAGAAAATGTTTCCTCTGGCTGGGGAATGTAGCACACAGGGTCTCCTCTACGAGTAAGGGGTGGGTGGCCATTTTTTTAAAAGTTCTTTCATGGAACATGAGCATTGCTGGCTAGACCAGCATTTAATTGCTCATTCCTAATTGCCCTTGAGAAGCTTGTGGGTTGTTTTTATTCATTCATGGGATGTGGGCATCACTGCATTTATTACCCATCTGTAATTGCCCATGTTCAGAGGGCACTTAAAAGTCAACCACATTGCCGTGGGTCTGGAGTCACATGTAGGTATGGATGGTAGATTTCCTTCCCTAAAGGGCATTAGAGAACCAGATGGGTTTTTATGACAATAAGCAATGGTTTTGTGTTCATCACCAAACTTTTAATTCCAGATTTGAACTGAATTCAAGTTGCACCATCTGCGTGGTGGGATTCGAACCCGGGTCCCAAGAACATTATCTTGGGTCTCTGGAATACTAGTCCAGTGATAATACCACTATACCACCACCTCCCTGTGAGCTGCCTCTTGAACCGCTGCAATCCATGTGGTGTAGGTGCACCCACAGTGCTGTTAGGAAGGAAGTTCTAGGATTTTGACCCAGTGACAGTGAAGGAACGGCGATATATTTCCAAGTCAGATGGTGTGTGCCTTGGAGGGCAACTTGTAGGTGGTGGTGTTCCCATGTGTGTTCTGCCCTTGCCCTTCTAGGTGGTAGAAGCCACAGGTTTGGACGGTGCTGTTGGAGGAGCTTTGGTGAGTTGTTGTGGTGCATCTTGTAAATGGTACACACTGCTGCCACTGTGGGTCAGTGGTGGAGTGAGTGGATGTTGAAGGTGGCAGTTGGGATGTCATTCAAGTGAACTGCATTGTCCTGCATGGTGTCGAGCTTCTTCAGTGTTGTTGGAGCTGCACTCATCCAGGCAAGTGGAGAACATTCCATCACACTCCTGACTTGTGCCTTGTAGTTGGTGGACAGGCTTTGGAGAATCAGGAGGTGTGTTATTCGCTGCAGGATTCCTAGTCTCTGACCTGCTCTTGTAGCCACAGTATTTATATGGTTAGTTCAGTTCAGTTTCTGGTCAATGATAACCCCCAGGATGTTAATAGTAATGGTGATGGTAATCATTCAATGCCATTGAATGTGAAGGGATGATGGTTTGATTCTCTCTTGTTGGAGATGGTCATTACCTGGCACTTGTGTGGCGCAAATGTTACTTGCCACTTGTCAGCCCAAGTCTGGATATTGCCCAGGTCTCACGTCATTTGGACATGAACTGCTTCAGTATCTGATGAGTTGCGAATGGTAATGAACATTGTGCAATCATCAGCAAACACCCTCACTTCTGACCGTGTGGACAGAAGGTCATTGATGAAGCAGCAGAAGATGGTTGGGCTAAGGACACTACCCTGAGGAACTCCTGCAGCAATGTCCTAGGACTGAGATGATTTACCGATTTAGAATGAATTTGAGGCGAAATGTAGTCACTCAAAGGGAATCTTTGGAATTCTCTACTCATGGGAACTGTGGATGCTCAGTCATTGAGTATATTCAAGACAGAGATGGATAGATGTTCTAAGGAAATTTGGGGACAAGGGGATACTGGAATACTGGATTTGAGATGGAAAATCAGTTGTAATCCTGTTGAATGGCAGAGCAGATTTAAAGGGCAAAATGGTCCACTTCAACTCTTATTTCTTCTATTCTTGTATTCTTATGTTCTTATACTTACATGTATTCTTTGCAGAACACCCTCTTAGCAACAAAGCACTTTCAGTGAAGGCTTAGTAACCAGACTAAATCCTTTCATGTTTACTACCATTCCACATGACTATCCTTTCACTATGCACACATGCTTCTGCAGCTGTTCCAGTAAATCTAATCTTGCAGTCATTTTCATCTAAGTCCATACTACATTTCTTAGCCCATTTATTCCATTGGCTCACATTCTTTTGATTAGATGTTTCCTTATTCAGACTTTGCTGGGAAAATTGTGTGCTTGTGTGTGTGCATGTGTGTGTGTGCGCGCATGCATGCATGCGTAGCCCAGTCTCCAACCATCGTGGACAAATTCCCCATATACATGTGTACCTGTGCACATTGTGAGCTATTTACGAGAATCCCTCCCATGGCCAAAATTGTCATGTGTTAGCTAGTCTTTGTCAAACACTCTACAAATGTCACTGATATGCCTCCTTGTATACTTGTACATGAAGTAATTCTTGCACAGGGGAATTTGTTAATATTTTTCAAACATTCTAGATTTGTAACAATTCATTTCGCTTGAATTTACAGAAGCCCTGTCAAGGTGAAGCAGTTTCAGCTAAAGCATGTTGCTCCAAACTTGTAGTGACAGAAATCCTAAACAATTTTTTGCAACCCATTAAACTCTTGCATGAATATTCCCAACACAGCAATGCTGCTGTGTTAACATTCTTTGTACCAGAAAAGGTTTTCAAATGCTTGCTCACAAGCGTAATGAGCAATGTGTGATTCTGTCACGTTACAGCCAATTCCGAGGGCTACACTTCACTTCAAAATATACCTGTGTCTAAAGCAACAGCCCCTGCTAAAATGTAATTGGTAATTATGGTCTGTGCAAATGGTAAAAAAAATTACGGTTGAGTAAGGTTTTATTTTTGGGATTTTTTTTTTGAAGAAAATCTTCTCCTTTGCCTATAATAAAAGAAGTAGGAGCAGGAGTGAGTCACAAGGCCCCTCGAGCCTTCTGCACCATTCGTTAAGATCATAGCTGATTTTTTACCTCAACTCCACATTCCTGCACTGCGAACATACAAATTAGGAGCAGGAGTAGGCCATTCAGCCCCTTCAGCCTGCTCCACCATTCAATAATCTGATTATGGCCTCAACTCCATATTCCCCTCTACCCCACAATAACCTTTGACTCCCTTGTTAGTCAAGAATCTATCTACCTTTACCTTGAAAATATTCAATGATCCTGCCTCCACCGCGTTCTGGGGAAGAGAGTTCCAAAGACTCACGGCCCTCTGAGAGACAAAAAATTATGTTCATCTATGCCCATATGCTTTGATTCTCTTAAGAGTCAAAAAATCTAGCTTCAACATACTCAACGCTGTCAGGGGTAGAGAATTCCACGGATTCACAAGCCTTTGAGTGAAGAAATTTCTCCTCATCTCAGTTCTAAATGGCCAACTCCTTTTCCTGAGACTCTGACCCTGTGTTCTAGATTTTCCAGCCAGCAGAAACATTTTCTCAGCACCTACCCTTTCAAGCCCTGTAAGAATTTTATGTTTCAATTAGATCACCTAAGCTCCGGAAAAAATAGGCCTGTTCTAAGTGATACCTCCTCAGAGGGCAACCATCCCATTCGAGGAATCAGTTTAGTGATTCTTCATTGCAGCCCCGCTGAGGAAGGTCTGTCCTGTAGGTAAAGAGATCAAGACTGCATTGTCCCTATAAATAAGTTTTTATTCAGCCATTATCTAACAGAATGGTGGAACAGGTTTGAGCAGCTGTTACAGTCAGCAGTTTGCTTTGAAAAACAGGAAAGGTTGGTAATTCCCAAAAACCAAAGTGTTACTCTTCCAACACAAACAGAAAGGTCAGTTCAATCATATGTCTGCAATAAGGGAACTATCAAATCCTTGCTCCTGTTGTCATGTATTAGACAGAATATGTCTCTCTTCTTCTCCAAATGCAATGGAAAAGGTTATTCTGGGAAAGATAGACCATCTAATCCATAGATAGTGGGGTCAAAAATGGTCTTTGTTGTGGTGACATTGATCATGGACAACTTTCAGGTGTCTAGGGTGGCCGCCATCACCGTTGTTTGGTCTTTTAAATGCGCTAATGAGCGACAGGTCCCAGCTGTGTTTCTAAATTGTGCAAGGATGTGTGTGTATGTGTGTAGCTTTCAAACTAGGCCTGGGGACTCCTGGTTGGGGCATTAATTGTCTGAGCAGTGCCCATTCTGGGAGATTTCTCTCCCTGGCAATTGACGCTGAATCAGACTGTTCAGAATCTCGGTGTAGTACTTGACCCTGAGGTGAGTATTCAACCATTCATCTGCCCTGTCACTAAGACTGCATATTTTTGCCTCTGTTTGCCTCTGTAACATCTCCAAACTTTGCCCCTGCCTCAGCTCTTCTGCTGCTGAAACCCTCATCCATGCTGGACTTGACTATTCCAACATACTCCTGTCTGGTCTCTCACATTCTACCTTCCATAAACTTGAGGTCATCCAAAACACTACTGCCCATGTTCTGACAAGCATTAAATGCCGTTCACAAATCATTCCTGTTCTCATTGACCTGTACTGGCTCCCATCTAAACAATGCCTTTGTCATGCCCAGTAAAAGGCATGTCATATTCATAATTTCAAGAATGGACTATGTATGGAAGCTTCTGGAACTGCCCATATTTATTTAAAAATGGACACTGATAAACTGTTAAGATGGCTGCCTAGAGGGCCAGGTGACCTTTGCAACTTCACCCCAGTCTGTCAAGTTTCCGGAAAGTTCTGAATTGAATTATAATGGGTGGCAATCTCCCCTTGAATGGCCATGTCTAGACAGCACTTCTTTGTGGAATTCATGCCTGCTACTAAAAAGCTTACTCAAAAACACAGAGTCAATAGACTCCAGACTCTGTCTCCATGTTTGCAGTGTAACAAAGGAAAGCTGACAAGTGCAGTTATCGACAAGTTTTGTTAAAGACCACCATCTACCTTCCATTGTACACCAATGGCTGTTGACCATGTGACTGAAGCTAGCTCTTTCATACTGAAATACTTTGTCCCAAAACTCAGACCAGGGTCAGTTTATAAAATAATGCCAACAAGACAACAGCTACCTTTGCCTTTTGAGAACTGAGAGGCATAAAAGTCTTTTTAAAAGTGTTCTAGCCTAATTCCAAAGCTCTGAGTTCTCCTGTAAAGAACTTGGACCTCCTGATACAACAGCTATGAGTGCCTGACTTAATCAGCTGCCAAACATTTTTCTCTTCTAAGTAGTCCTGATATCCAACCCCTCGCCATCTGAACTTAACTGAGCTACAATTCGAGAGAGAGAAAAGTTTCCTTCATTGGACTGTCAAAGACATGTGAACTGTTTGGTTTAGTAGTTGTAGAACTGCAATATCCTCTTTAAAAATATCTTTCTGGAGTGTGTGGTGTGTGACTGACAGCATTTAGATCTTTTGGGGTGAAATAATCCTCTTTGTTTAAACTCAAAAGTCTGCTGCTGGATCACACATTAACATAGGGATTTTCAAAAATAAACCACACTGGTTATGGACAGAAGGGAAGGGAATTGGGTGGGTTGGTGGGTGGGATGGTTTCAGTTTATCTCTCCTACCCTGTCCATAACACCTCAATTTTAAAATTTTCATCTCCCTCCATGGTCTGGCCCCTCCCTATATCTGTAATCTCCTCCAGTCCCACAACCCTCTAAGATCTCTGCACTCCTTTAGTTATGGTCTCTTGAGCATTCCTGATTTTAATTACTCTACCATTGGTAGCTGTGTCTTCAGCTGTCTAGGTCAAACTCTGGAATTCCCTCCTTAAACCTCCACACCTCTTGATCTCTCTCTTCCTTTTAAGACACTGTTTAAAAGCTTTTGATCACCTGCCCTGTTATTGTCTTACATGGTTTGGTGTCATACTTTGTTTTATAATGCCCATGTGAAGCACCTTGGGACGTTTCATTATGTTAAAAATCACTACTGATATATAAGTTGCTGTTGAAATCACACCGTCGTAAGTTTCCACTCTAATGTCTGTCACGGAATTCAGAAAAGCACAGAATCGTTACAGCACAGAAGGAGGCCATTCAGCCCATTATGTCTGTACCGGCTCTCCGAACGAGCAACTCACTTAGTGCCATTCCCCCGCCTTCTCCCAGTTACCCAGTGCATTCTTCCTTTTCAGATACCAATCCAATTCCCTCTTAAATGCCTTGATTGAACACGCCCCCACCATGTCCCAGGTAGTGCATTCTAGATCTTAACCACTCTGTGTGAAAAAGTTTCTCCTCATGTCTCCATTGCTTCTTTTGCCAATCACATTAAATCTGTATTCTCTCGTTCTCAATCCTTACACCATTGGGAGCATTTTTTCCCTATTGACTCTGTCCAGATTACTCATGATTTTGAATACCTCTTTCAAATCACAGTCATAACTTGGGAGAAATTCCAATGATGGTTGAGGCACTTCTGAATGGGTTTGATCAGTTGTTATGGAGAGGGGAGCTGAGCTGCAGCATAAAAGGAGGAAGATTAACTTAGGAAACACAAGTGGAATAAAAAACTTTGAAGAGTGAAAAGTGGTTCCCCCACTGCCATTCATTATCAGGGTGAGAAACTAAACTAAATTTCAAACAGTTTCTAATGCAGTGAATCTGTACTCTGCTGCTGTGTTTAAAAAAGAATTGGCCAGATTATTAAATCAATAGTCAGTAGAAAGATAGAAGAGTCATTTAAAGACTGGAAAAGAGAAAAAAGATTCTGTGTGAGTTCTGAACAAAAGCTTTAAATGATAGGACAATGTTCCTGCCTTCCTTCTACATGTTCTGCAGTTTCATTGGTTACCTGTGGGAAGTATGTGGCAAAAATAACACTTGTTTACTTTGCCAAGAAGTTTGACCAATGGGTATTTACCTCCTTTTTATTTATTCGTTCTCGGGATGTGGGCATCGTTGGTTAGGCTGGTATTTATTACCCATCCCTAATTTCACTTGAGAAGGTGGTGGTGAGCTGCCTTCTTGGACCGCTGCAGTCCCTATGGTGTAGGTATATCCACAGTGCTGTTTGGGAGTGAGTTCCAGGATTTTGACCCAGCGATGGTGAAGGAACGGTGATATATTTCCAGGTCCAGATGGGTGTGTGGCTTGGAGGGGAATTTGCAGGTGGTTGTGTTCCCATGTATCTGCTGCCCTTGTCCTTCTAGGTGATAGGGGTCGTGCATTTGGTAGGTGCTGTCGAAGGAGTCTTGGGGAGTTTCTGCAGTGCATCTTGTAGATGGTACACACTGCTGACACTTTGGGAGTGAATGCTTAAGGCGGTGGATGGTGTGCCAGTCAAGAGGGCTGTTTTGTCCTGGATGGTTTCGAGCTTCCTGAGTGTTGGTGGAGCTGCACTCATCCAGGCAAGTGGAGAGTATTCCATCACACTCCTGACTTGTGCCTTGTAAGTGGTGGACAGGCTTTGGGGAGGTACGTTACTCATTGCAGGATTCCTAGCCTCTTGGCTGGTCCAATTCAGTTCCAGTTAATGGTAACTTCCAGGATGTTGATAGTGGGGGATTCAGTGGTGGTAAATGTATTGAATGTCAAGGAGTGATGGTTAGATTCTCTCTGGTTGGATATGGCCATTGCCTGGCACTTGTATGGTATGAATGATACTGCCTCTGATCAGCCCAAACCTGAATAATGTCCAGGTATTGCAGCATATGGACATGGACTGCTTTAGTATCTGAGGAGTCACAAATGGGGCTGAACATTGTGCAATCATCAGCGAACACCCCCACTTCTTACATATGATGGAGGGAAGTTCATTTATGAAGGAGCTGAAAATGATTGGGTCAAGGACACTACCCTGAGGAACTCCTATAGTGATGTCCTGGAGCTGAGATGACTAACCTCCAACAACAACAACCATCTTCCTTTGAGCTGGGTATCGAGCAGGAAGCTCAATACCACCCAGGACAAAGCAGCCCACTTGATTGGCACACCATCCATTGCCTTAAACATTCACTCCCAAAGTGTCAGCAGATTGTACCATCTACAAGATGCACTGCAGAAACTCACCAAGACTCCTTCAACAGCACCTACCAAACCCGTAACCTCTACCATTTAGAAGGACAAGGGCTGCAGATGCATGGGAACACCACCACCTGCAAGTTCTCCTCCAATCAGAGTTTCCCCCTGACTCTGATTGACTCCAGTTTTGCTAGGGTTCCAGGTTGCCCCACTCAGTCAAATGCTGCCTTGATGTGAAGGGCAGTTACTCTCACCTCACCTCTGGAGTGCAGCTCTTTTGTTCATGTTTAGACCAAGGCTGTAATAAGGTCAGGAGCTGAGTGGCACTGGCAGAACCCAACTGTGGGTCAGTGAGCAGGTTATTGCTGAGTAAGTGCTGCTTGATAGCACTGTTGATGACCCCTTCCATCATTTTGCTGTAACCTTTTAAAGATATGTAAACAGTGTAGTGCCTATGGTATGTGCAAACTGTTTTACAATTTTCTGAGAGAGCAGCTCAATAGGTCAAATGGGCTAAATTTTTGCTCTGAGGTACTCTATTGTGCCCTGATTCAGGAATTTGCCAATATTGTCTTTTGGCAGTGGAGATTTGGTTAAGAATATTTTACTCCTCATGATGTTTATTTTCTTGCTGTATTTGTTATTTATTTGTCTGTTTTACTTGATTTGCATTTCAGCATTTAAACTTATTTCCCTTGTTTTGTACCACCGTCTATTGAGAGATCAAATGGCTGAGCTGCTCCCAACATCTGCCACTTTCACTTCTCCGATTACCACTGAAAGGTGTACATGAGTAGCCTGCAGTGATTCCAATTCCTTTGCTGTTGTTGGGCAAAGCACATTGACTCCACAAGGAATCCCTGCCCACTCTCCACTTCCTCCAGCCTATAGTTGCCTGGGATGAAGAGAATGGGCAAATTGTAGCTGTCAACACATATTATCATCTTCTGGCACATTGTGTTAATACACCAGCTTTTCAAGGCATGTGTAATTTGTCTTGTTTAAGCAGTTTGTAACATTTAAATTGGAATGTATTATTGATACAGGGGGTTTGATTTTCAATTTGGGTTCAGGAATGCTCCACCTGGATTGTTTCTGGGTCCTGAACCTGTATCATGCTTGTGTCGCTGACGCGATGCTATTTCAAAATACAAAACCCCAAGATGCGCTACTGGTGCCCAATAGTTGAGGCAGGAACTGGCTCTGGAGTTCAATGCTCAAAGGCAGACAGGAGCCATGACTAGGCAGGAAGGCCAGCAGCCTCATGATCCATGCAAGTGGTTAAGCAGTTGCTCCTAATGTACTTGAGCTGCTCTGTTTTTGAATCATCCATTTCTCCTAACACTTTAATTCAGCAGCAATATCACTTTATGGCTCTTGGCAGTGCATCTGCTAGGTGTGCACCAGCTTGCACCATACTGTTCACTTTTCCTGATCTTCACTTTGAGAATCTCCTTCTGGTTTTCTCCAGCCCATTAACAAGCTTTTCAAGGAGCTTAACAGGCCATTAATTGGAAGTGAGAGGCTTGTCTGCTCCCCGCCCCTCGTCAGCAATCGGAGCACGTTCCGGAGATGTCGGAAGACTGATAGGCCCATCTGAGTGCACTTTTTCAAAGTGCAGCTGCACCTAACCTCACCCCCATGGCAACTGAAAATCCAGCCTAGGCTATCTTTAAGAATTCAGATAGATTTGGGAGCAGAACTCACCGATTTATGTCGCAAGAAATTTATTTTGGTAATCCATTGATTTGTTTTTTCATGTATTTCCACAGTATATATTTTCTTATTCTCAGATGGCAACACTTCATATTCAATTTTCATATTATGGCACTGAGATAGTGAAGCATAGTTGTCCAACTGAGTCTGATGCAGCAGTGGACAAGATTGCTGATGGTGCTAGGGAAATGCAGTTTTCTTGCAATGAATGCTGCACAGTCCAAGGTAGTATGAGAATCGAGATAGACACCCTTGTGCTGCTTCTGGATTTGGGCATTCCTAGCGAATAATAAGTGTTACGAACCAGAGGGGGATTAATTTAAACAGCCCTGATTTTTCCTCTCACTACCCTTGCAAATCAATATTCCATTTTGGAGGCTGATGAGGGTGCTGGTTCCTCCAGGGAGTGCAGACAGAGCCAAGCATCTGGCATCACAGGAGGGGAGGAAGGGAGAAAGAGCAATAGTAATAGGGGAATCTATAGTCCAGGGAACAGATAGGCGCTACTGTGGCCTTCAAAGTGTCTCTAGGACGGTGAGTTGCCTCCCTGGTACCAGGGTCCGGGATGTCACTGAACAGCTGCAGGGCATCCTAAAGGGGGAGGGTGATAAGGCAGAGGTCATGGTACATGTTGGTATCAATGACATAGGTAGAAAGAGGGATGAGTTACACAGTAGTCTAAAAATCAAGACATCTCTGGATTACTCCCTGTGCCACGTGTTAGCGAACTCAGAAATAGAATAGCACAGATGAATACGTGGCTTAAGAGTTGGTGCAGGAGAGAGGGTTTTAGATTCCTGGATCACTGGGACCATTTTTGGGGAAGGTGGGGCCTGTACAAGTGGGACGGTCTACATCTGAACCAGAGTGGGACTAACATCCTTGCGAACAGGTTTGCTAGTGCTGTTGGAAGGAGTTTAAACTAATTTGGCAGGGGGAGGGACACAGAATGTTAGCAGAATAGGGACACATCATAATACAGTAAAACAATCAAGTCAGAGGGAGTACAGCTGCATTAAGTTTCAAGGGAGTAAGGCAAGGCTGGACGGCCTCTACTTTAATACCAGGAGTAGTACACATTAAAAGGATGAGTTAAGGATGAGGATTGACATGTGGAATTGTGATATAGTAGCCATCACTGAGACATGGTTGAGGGAGGGTCAGGATTGGCAGCTCAACATTCCGGGATATAGAATCTTCAGGCAAGATAGGGGAGGGGGTAAAAGAGTAGGAGGCACTGCATTATTAGTTAAGGAGTCAGTTACTGCAGTGAGGAGAGATGATATCTTGGAGGGGGCATCGAATTGTTAGGTGTTTATTATGGACCCCTAGATAGTCAGCGGGAAATTGAGGATCAAATATGTGCACAATTTGCAGAGTGTGTAAAAACATTAACAATAGGGTAATTATATTAGGTGATTTCAACTTTCCCAACATTAATTGGGATAGACATAGTGTTAAGGGCTTGGATGGAGTGGGTTTCTTGAAATATGTACAGGAGAACTTTTTAAGTCAATATGTAGAGGGTCCAAAAAGGGATGGCGCATTGCTGGACCTAATTCTGGGGAATAAAGCCGGACAGGTGGCTGAGGTGGTGGTGGGGGAGCATTTTAGTGATAATGACCACAACATGGTACAATTTAAGTTTGTTATGGACAAGGAAATAGACAAGTTGCCAAAAAATGTTTTGGATTGGGGGAGAGTGGATTTTAGTAAAGTACGGCACGATCTGGCCAAGGTAGATCGGGAACACTACTTGTGGGGAAGCCTACAGAGGTGTAGTGGGGGGCGTTCAAAAAGGAAATGGGGAGGGCACAGGCTCAACTTGTTCCCTCTAGGGTGATAGGAAGGAGTAACAAGCCCAGAGAACCATGGTTGACCATAGATATTCAGGTTATGATGAGAAGGAAAAGAGAGGCTTTTAGCAGGTACAAGGGAAGCAAATCAGCAGAGGCATTAGTGGAGTACAGAAAGCGCAGGGTGGAGCTTAAGAAAGCAATTAGGAGAGGAAAGAGGGGATATGAGAAAGCTCTGGCTGGTAACAGTAGGGAAAATCCCAAGATATTCTGTAAGTATATCAAAGGGAAGAGGGTAACCAGGGAAAGAGTAGGGCCCATAAAGGACCAGGGGGGCAATCTATGGGTGGAGCCAGAGGACATCGCTAGAGTGTTGAATGAATATTTCACATCCGTCTTCACCAAATAGAATGAGGATGAAGGTATCGAACTCGGAGAGAGAGACTGTGATGTTCTTAAGCAAATTGATATAGGGAATGACAAGGCATTGGAGGTGTTGGCAGGCTTAAACATGGACAAATCTCCAGGTCCAGATGATTTGTGTCCCAGAATGCTAAGGGAGGAGATCGCAGGGGCTCTGACCCAAATTCTGAATTCCTCTCTGGCCATGGAGGAGGTGCCAGAGGACTGGAGAACAGCTAATGTGGTTCCACTATTTAAGAAGGATTGTAGAGATAAGCCAGGCCAGTGAGCCTCACATCAGTGGTAGGGAAACTATTGGAGAAAATTCTGAAGGAGAGTATCTATCTCCACTTGGAGAGGCAAGGCTTGATCAGGGATAGTCAGCATGGCTTTGTCAGAGGGAGGTCATGCCTAACAAATTTGATTGAATTTTTTGAGGAGGTGACCAGGTGTGTAGGTGAAGGTAGTGCAGTTGATATAGTTGATATGCAAATATCAGTTGAAATCAGCAAAGCCTTTGACAAGGTCCCACATGGGAGACTTATAAAGAAGGCAAATGCACATGGGATACAGGGTAATTTGATAAGGTGGATTCAAAATTGGCTTAGTTGTAGGAGACAGAGGGTGATGACAGTAGGATGCTTCAGTGACTGGAAACCAGTGTAGAGTGATGTACCACAGGGATCTGTGCTCGGTCTCCTATTATTTGTCATTTATATAAATGACATAGATGACTATGTGGGGGGTAGGATTAGTAAGTTTGCGGATGACACAAAGATTGGCCGGGTGGTTAACAGTGAGGTTGAGTGTCTTGGGTTACAAGAAGATATGGACGGGTTGGTCAAATGGGCATATAAGTGGCAGGTGGAATTTAACCCTGAAAAGTGTGAGGTGATACACTTTGGAAGGAGTAATTTGACAAGGAAGTATTCAATGAACGGCATGGCACTAGGAAGTTCTGAGGAACAAAGGGACCTTGGTGTGTGTGTCCATAGATCTCTGAAGGCGGAGGAGCATGTTAGTGGGGTAGTGAAAAAGGCATATGGGACACTTTCCTTTATCAATCGAGGCATGGATCACAAAAGTAGGGAGGTCATGCTGGCATTGTGTAGAACCTTGGTGAGGCCACAGCTGGAGTACTGTGTGCAGTTCCCGTCGCCACATGATTGCACTGGAGGGTGTGCAGAGGAGATTCACCAGGATGTTGCCTGGGATGAAACATTTAAGTTATGAAGAGAGGTTGGATAGACTTGGGTTGTTTTCGTTAAAGCAGAGAAGACTGAGGGGCGACCTGATCGAGGTGTACAAGATTATGAGGGGCATGGACATGGTGGATAGGGAGCAGCTGTTCCCCTTAGTTAAAGGGTCAGTGACGATATGACATAAGTTCAAGGTGAGGGGCAGGAGGTTTAGGGGGGATGTGAGGAAAAACTTTTTTATCCAGAGGGTGGTGACGGTCTGGAATGGGTGGTGGAGGCAGGCTGCCTCACATCCTTTAAGAAGTACCTGGATGAGCACTTGGCACATCATAACATTCAAGGCTCTGGGCAAAGTGCTGGTAAATGGGATTAGGTAGGTAGGTCAGATGCTTCTCACGTGTCGGTGCAGACTTGATGGGCTAAAGGGTCTCTTCTGCACCCTGTGATTCTGTGATACCCATCCACAAACAGAAAGGTGTTTTTGATTTCTGATTTCCTCCTTGATGGTGGCAGCATGTTTTCTCAAACCCTTCAGTTTGGAGTGATCCAACCTCCATTAATAACCCCACAACAAACTTGAGATGAGGTAAAATAAGAAGGTCGGTTTATATAAAACACAGGAAAGAGGTTTTGCACCATCCGCCCCTTTTTGCACTCATACAATAAAAGAGGGATAAGGGAAAGAAAGGGGTGCAGGGCAAGACCATGATAAAAGTAAGAGTTATGGTTTCACATGAGTCCAGAGCCCAGAATTAAAAGTCCAGTGGTGTATTCCTTCATGCTGAAACTGTTGCCAGGTGATCTGACATTCCAGAATTGAGGACTTCCACAATGGGAGAAGGCACATAGAGATGAATTAGTCTTGAAGGCACAGATACAGACGTTCCAATGTTCCAATAGTTCACAGTGTAGATGAGGGCCAAGCACTTCACCTGGACAGAGCTCTTTCTGCTGCTACCTGTTAGATGGTAAAACGGTAGACTGCCTAGGTTCAGTCCCACATGGCAATATTACAGCTTGTAGCAGCTTGGGGGAGGTCACGTGACATATCTCGCATTTTTCTTGGGTGTTCGATAAAGGATGTATTTTCCCAGGTCTGGAATCTTGAGGTGTTTTGCTGAGGAGTCAGAGTCCTTTTTGTCCTTTGCAGACGCGTCACCTCCATTGGCTGGAGCTCTGCCTTAGAAATATAAAGGGGGTTGGTGCATTTCTTTGGGATTGTCAGCAGTCACAGAGGGCATTAGCACCTATTTGAAGATAACAAGGTCCCTGCTGGTTTCTGATGGTTAGAATTTCCTCTGGTATTAGTCACAGTTAGTCAGGGTAAAGCTCTGTCCATTTCTAAAATAAAAATAATAATTTTGCAAAGTAGCCATCTTCCTGTCTTCTCCCTGCAACCCCTGGATTTATCTCTATTACAATGATTGGGTAGAAAATCAGGCACAATGGGGCCAAGATAGCCTGACCTGCACTCCCTGTGAGTTCTCCTTGCAGGAATGTCAAACCAATGAATCAGACCTCCACCTAATCAGAACTAGCATGTCCCTGTTTTAATAAACCATCTAGCTATCACGTTAACTTAAAGCATTAAGTTACTTTCAGTTGCATGGGTTGTACTCTCTGGAATTCATTCCCTAAATATCTCCACTGCTCTCCAGCCTTAAAAATGTTGTCAAACCTCCATCTGTTCAACAAAGCTGATTGAAATCTCTCCTAACCACTTCCTTCCTGTCTCCATTTTCATTATTTGAGCAGGGGTGAAAAGAACAATATGTGTGTGTTACTTATTTGAACTTGGGACACCAAGGCCCCATAACCAAGGGTGAGGAGAGCAGAAAGGAAGCAAAGATAAGCCAAGGACCTGTTAACAAACAATTATCAAGGGCTGGATTTTCACTACAAGGGCGAGTAGCTTGAAACGGGTAATTTCCCAACGCAGCAGATCCGCGCACGGTTTAAATGGCCCTATTAAATCCAATTTTCACAATGGAGAGGAGGGGGTGAGATTGAGTTGGGCAGCAGGAAGGTCCCGGAAGCAGATTCAAGCCCGTCACGGGGGCAGGTGAGTGCTGATACGGACTGTTAGAGGGCGTTAGATGATTGTTTCTATTCAGATAATGCGTAGGGGTACGGGGAAAAGGCAGGGCAATGTCACTAGGTCATAATGCTCATTCGGAAAGCCGGTGCAGACGTGATGGGCTGAATGGTTTCCTTCTGTGCCGTTAAAATTCTATGATACTGTGAAGGCCCATCTGGGTTCTCAGGGACTTCATTCCCAGTTGCTTTAGGAGCTGTTAGGCCCTCTAGCCTTCACACTTCATCCACCCCCTTTCCACCTCCATGTCAACGATTGCCCCTTGCTCTCACCCACCCTTCATGGCCCCTTATATCCTCATGTCACCTCCCTAGCCACTCACCCATTAACCACCATGGGCAGACTTCTGGAGCCATGTGGAGATGAAAAAAATAAACTTATAACAATCTAATACAGCTCTCATTCAAGAAACTGATTCAAAGTTTTTAAATGTCCACAAGTGATTAATCTCCTATAAGTAAATTGTTTTTTGGGCCTCATGTCAAAGACACCTAATCCTTTAATAGCTCCTTTATACTGCCAATCAAAATATGAATGCAGACCCCTCCCTTCAGTTTTGTTAAGGCGGGAAGGAACCTTTTACGCATTGGGGCACCCCCCCCCACCCCCAACACCAAAAAAGATGTTACCCGCCTTTGATCCCCCACACCTGGCATACAAAATGGGCCCTCCCACTGTCCTCATCCCCCACCCCCCCCCCCACAGGCTGCCTGATGCTTCCCTGTCCAAGACTCCTGACTTACTTGGGTACACATGCCATGACAGTCTTCTTTGTGGGCCTGTTTGCAGTCCCAGCAGTGCCCACTACTCAATTCCAGCACTGCTGGGGCTGCCAGAGCTGCCAACCGATCAAATTGGCCAGCAACTCTCATGGGCGGGACTTCCTCCCACTGAGGGGCAGAAGTCTCACTCAGCCTGTTCAGCCTAGCAGCAGCGCGCTATGGCTGTGGGGCAGGCTTTATTTTAGTGTGTCGGCTACCGTAATGGGGCGGGTAGGTGAGCAGTCTGCCCCACCATGAAATCCATAAAATCCGGGTCATAATAATAGCCTTTTGGGAAATGTCAACAAAAAAATTATCATGAAACTGCATGACCAGATGATAATGTTTATTTGTAACCTACACTGGATGGCCTGTCAAAGAAATTCAGCAGAAGGCCTCATTTAACTCTCATTGCCAACTTCAGCCTGTTTTATTTCATGTTTAAAGAGTGGCAGTTTTAAAATACTTCAGACCATGGCACTTAAACAGACCTTATCTGCCTTTCAAGAATGTGTGAATCCATGAATTTGTGACTCCCACACTGTGAGTTGAAGCCTTTCAACAGCCACTGTGGGGCCTATTTGTACTCAGCATAGAGTTCAAATGGCCCTGCTGTGTTTGAGATTTCCTCCTTTTTGATTCATGCCCCGCCCCCTTCCCCATGTTGGCAATGTTTTGATCTGTTGGAAATTTGGGAGGCAGGACTTCTGCGCTCGGGTCCTGCCCGTCATTTTTAAAGGTTTGCAGTCTTCCCTATGTTTGGGCTTGAGGAGCCTTTAGCTTGTCAGAGGAAGGATCCAGGCAGGGGGGAGGACTTCTACAAATTGAGATTCTGAGAAAGAATAAGTTCGATTAGGAGATTGTGCATTGAGCGCAGAGTTGAGCACTGTACAGAAGAAGAAAGCATGCAGCTTTAATTGATCAATGTTTTGCATTAAAATTAATATTACTCTTGATGGGAAAAGGACAAAGTATAAAACATCTATTGCCTCCAGAATTAAGCTGAAAAATGCATGTGCTTTTCATAAATTTATACAAATTCTTCTTACTGATGTCTGTTTAAATGTTAGAAATGAAACAAGGTGGAGGATGGCTGCTTTTTTGTTCAATGTTTAACATTTGAAAATATAACTGACTTACAAACATCCAAAAGTCAGTATCCAAAGTAGAGCTTCACCAGGAGTCATACAAAATGCTTATATACAAATACTAATGGACAGACAGACCCTCCAGCCTGCCCCACATAGTTGTAATATCTTGTGTATAACAATATATGTAGCTGAATGTCAAACCACCCGGACGGCACGAAGATCCAGCAGGCAGAACACCTGCTAAAAATAGCTCTTGAGTACAGTGAGTTTTGGTGAGTTCCGACCATTTCACATTCAACTTACAGTCAGCTGCACAAGATAAATCTGGCAGCATTGCAGGTCTTGTTCAATGTCAAAGCAGCTGCCATTTCCTCAGGCAGGGTTTCTGCTTAACACAGCCACATAACTTTCTTTCCATCACTAGCTCAACTACAACTTGCATTTATATAAACCCTTTAAAATTGTATACCGTCCCAAGGTGCTTCACAGGAGGGGTGATCAAACCATATTCAACACCCGGTGGCTGCATGAGGAGATGATAGGGCAGGTGACCAAAAGCTTTGTCAAAGAGGCATGTTTCAAGGAGCATTTCAAAGCAGGAGAGTGATGTAGAGAGGCAGTGAGATTTAGGCAGCAACTTCCAGAACTTGGGACCTTGGCAGCTGAAGGCATAGTCGTCAATAGGGGAGCGATTACAACTGAAGATGAACAAGAGGACAGAACTGGAGAGGTTTTGAAGGGTGACAGGGCAGATGTGGTCACAGAGGTAGGGAGGGTGGTTGCTGGAGTGATTTGAAACCAATGATTAAAATTTCATCAACCCGTTTATTATAAATATGTTAATGGTTGCAGTAAAATAACCCAGGAAGGAATTTTATGCAAATATGTTAAGCAGAGGGAGTTAAACCCAGCAATGGTGACGATCTGATTCTGCAGTCATGGTTCTGCTAAGTTATAACATTCACTTACCATATAAACAGTTTTGAGCTTTTTATTTTTTTAACTGAGCACCGGTGGCAATGCTCACAGTGTGATTCAGAGGATCTGCTAAAGTGTCCATGTGAATGAAGCATAATAGCCACAGTATGACATGGAGAAAGTGTAATGTTTACAAGAAGAAAATGTGATGGTTACAGGAACGCATGCAAGCCCATTAATATATTATTGATATTTATGGCAAAAGAGGAAGTCTTGTGGTGGATAGGTATAGTGTTGTTGCCTCTGAGCCTGAAGCTCTAGGTCAAGTGCAACTCCAAGACTTGATGGGAAAGGAAGGTGCATTCATAATGTGTTATGAATGGGAGAGTTTCCTGGTCAGCCATACTGCAGAAGGCAAGAACAAACCACTACAGTACTTTATCAAACATAATCATGGACCAATCCAATGGAAAGCCATGGTCACCAATGCGCTCTTAGGGCACGGTACCTGGCAGAGACGGAGGATGGTAAAAGAATATCCAATACTCTTATGCACCAAATAAGCATTTTTCCTCTCTCTGTCTATATTTTACCACTTATTTATTCCTTGAGAGTAAAGAGTTAACTGAAGCCTCTTCATCTGACATAATCCTGATGAGTTCCATGGAGATATGCTAGCATTCTTGTAATCGCCTTCACAACAAGTGCTATGTACGTGTTCCCATAGCAACTGCATTGATCCTGGCTGTATATTCATTAGGACCCAAGGGGAGCAGTTGGAAGCATTTGATTTTTTTTTGTGTGAGTCAAGTTTGAACAGTTGAATTTGACAACTGCTTGAATTCTGTAACCATAACACTGAGGAAAAAGGTCTGAAGAGAGACTTGTGAAGCTGTGAATGTGTTGGCATCCTAAGTTTGGTTAACAGAGGCTGAATGAACAAAAGCAAACTTTCTGTCGGTAAAATTCTAGTTTCTTTTGAGTATGTTGTGTAGGCTACAAACCCGCTAATTTCAAACATAAAAGCCACAGTGCACTAATTAAGAAGCAGCTTTTAGAATTACTGTTTAACTTAGTAGAACAGACCTTGAGTATTGCCGAAAGAAAGAGACATGGTTTCAAAGCTTTTTGTCTTGCACTCATCAGGACCGAATCGCAAGAATACCAAATCTCAAACTGGATCAGCAATTTATTATGCATGAGAAGTGAGTGCTGATTGGTTTGCAAGTGGTCTCTGATTGGTAGATGTGTTGCCATGGAGAATGTATCAGAGAATAATTATCCCCCATATGCAGGGCCCTGTCCTTTACAAATAGTATATGTCCAGACATTATGCCCTTTTCAACTGAACAAAAGCTTGGGGGACAACAGTTACGTGGTGCATTGTTTACCGATGTCTCTACCAATCAGAGTCTTTGTATGGTTTTTCTTTTAATTTTAAGTTGTCTGTTACCTCATTAGTCTGGTTCAGTGAGGTGAGAGTGATTGTCCTTGATATCAAGGCAGCATTTGATTGAATATAGCATCAAGAAGTCCTAGTAGAATTGAAGCCAGTGGAAATCAGGGGAAAAGGCCTTCACTAATTAGAGTCACACTTGGCATAAACTAAGATGGTTGCTGTTTTTTGAGGCCAATCATTTCAGCCCCGAACATTGCTGCTGAATTCCTCAGGGCAATGTGTGAGGCCAAAACATCTTTCCTCCATCATAAGGACAGAAGTGGGGATGTTTGCTGATGATTTCACAATGTCCAGCAACATATGTGGCTCCTCAGGCACTGAAGAAATCCTTGCAAATCTGGACAATATTCAAGCTTGGGCTGATAAGAGGCCAGGCAATGACCAGTTCTCCAACAACAGAGAATCTGACCATTTCCTCTTTGCATTCAATGGCATTACTGTTGCTGAATCCCCCACTATCAACATCCTGGGGGTAACCATTGACCAGACACTGAACTGGACTAACCATATAAATACTGTGGCTACAAGAGAAGGTCAGAGCCTGGGAACTCTGAAGCAAATATACCACCTCCAGTCTCGCCAAAGACTGTCCACCATCTACAAGGCGCAAGTCAAGAATGTAAAGGAATACTCTCCATTTGCCTGGTTGAGTACAGCTCCACAACACTCAAGAAGCTCAACGCCACCCAACAATCCACTTGGTTGGCACCCCATCCACCAACTTAAACATTCAATCCCTCCACCACCGACGCACAATAGCAGCAGCATGCACCATCTACAAGATATACTGCAGCAACTCACCTAGTCTCCTTTGATAGCATCTTCCAAACCCGTGACCTCAACCATCTAGAAGGACAAGGGCGGAAGATAGATGGGAACACCACCACCTGGAAGTTCCCCTCCAAGCCACTCACCATCCTAACATGAAAATATATCACCGTTCGATCACTGGCACTGGGTCAAAATCCTGGAACTCCTTCCCTAAAGCACTGTAGGTTTATCTACACCACATGGACTGCAGCAGTTCAAGAAGGCAGCTCCTCACCACCTCCTCAAGGGCAATTAGGGATGGGCAATGATGTCAAAGATGTTTGCATCCCATGAATGATTTATAAAAAAATCATATCTTTGTTTGGGAAATAGAACTCTTAACCATTAGAGGTGTGAACTAGTTCTTTATCATATCCTTTTATGAATACCTCCCACTGATCTTTTAGTAAAGCCTGCTCCTCACCTCGAACAGGTGCTGTTTCTTTGTATATGGAAACATGGGGCCTAACCCTTTTGATGCTGCCTTTGAAAAACCCATTTGCGGCTGGCTGCACCACGTGGTCAGTATTCTCAGGTGTTCAGCAATCCTGTAGGCAGGCTTTGAAATAGCGTCATAGGATCTTTAATGACAAAGTCCACACCACTTATAGTGGCAAGTTGGTGCTTTGTGACTTGCCCGCTACTCAGTTTGGATAGTTTTTACATGTTGTTTGTCACAACAGTAACTACTGTTCAAGAAATACTTTATTGGCTGTAACATGTTTTGGGACATCCTGATTTTGTGAACGGCACTATATAAACACAAGTCTTTGTTTCTTGATATATGTTATGCATGTTTTCATTTTCAGCCTTTCTCGATTGCCTCACAGCTCTCAACAGAATGGGTTGGTTTTGTTCTGTGGTAGTTTTTATTGAGCGTACATCACAGCCCCACTACCGTCACAGTACCATCGTAGCTCTTTTGTTATTGCTGGCATGTTTTTGATGCTGCTGTGGCCTTCTTCTGGTTGCCATGTGAGAGGATGATGCTGAATGAAATGAAATAGGGTTATAGTGAGACAGGCAGTAGCTGCAATTATTATATTGGAAAGAAGAGGCTTGCAAGGCTTCCACCTACTGCTGGCTGCTGACCTCTTGAACACACAATGTGACTCCACAAGTTCTTTGAATTTCCTGCCGGAGAGGGAGAATGATTTTTGTCCTTGTGGGCATATAAGTTCTGAAATACATTTAAGCCACTTCTGAAACTTCTGTCTGAAGTAACTGTTTTGGTGCTGTCCTGTGAGATTATTATTTTATTCAACCTTTAGCAGGGGGTGGAATCTTGTCCCCTGCCCATGGCGAGTCTGGTGATGGAGAGGCATTTAATCGGGTGGTAATGTGATGGTTGGAATTCTGCCATTTGCCTGCCTCCACCCTGCGTAAGTCCATGATGGGAAAGCCCGTTGTCAGCCTTCCCATCCCACCGCCAGTTGAGATCCTTAAGTGGGCCTTGTCCTGACGCCGCTGTTATTAACCCAATAGTAGTGGGGGATGCGGGGTCTCAACACACTCAAGGCAGGACAAGTAAACCCGTGCGAGGCTGCTGACATGTTCCCAGTGAGGTCGCTCATTCAAAGGCACTCAGTGCATGACCAAGGGACCCAGTATCAGGAATGGGGAGCCCACTGACAGCCAACTTCTGCACTTGCTGGTGAGGACCGCCCACCGGCCCCTTGCCTTTCCCCAACACGCCTACCACCCCTGCCTGCCCCTTGAACCCCACCCCATGATCTTCGTCCCATCATCATTCACCCATGGCCTGGGATCCAGTGAAAGTACTTGGGCGGGTGCAGTACTGGCAGCTGCCACCACCTCCCTGGTGGCGATGCCACTCAAACGTACTGTTGGCTTCTGATTGGACGGTAGTTCTTGGCCGCCTGGACGTCCAATCCTGGGGTCCTTGGTCACAGGAGTAGGCCTGCTGAAAGCTGTCAGAGTGCCTGAATGGAAAAAGATGCAGCATGCTTTCCCCAAAAGAGGCGACGCAGGGGTCTCGCTAGCTAGAGAGCCAGTGGCCGAGACCCCGTCACCTTTATAAGATTCCATCCAAGGGCAGAAAATAGAACAAACCAGATAAAAAATAAGCTGAAAAGAATAGTGGAAGGCTCTGAATGTAAATGATTTAACATCTTAAATCCTGTTATAAAAATCTCAGGTGAAAATTTGGTCTTCACTACTTCAGAAAAGCAGGTTTGATCTCACCCTAATGCTGCAGGCTGCCAGTTTTGAATCAGTCCTCCATACAGTTAGACTTTCCTTTCATGAATTTATTACAGCACCATAGTAACCAGTCATGAAAGATTTAAATAATGACTGTATCCTGCAAGCATAAAATGGTTCCTGCTGTTGGAAAGTGATACAGTTATCAATCCACCAATATCTTTTTTTATTGAAAACAGACATTAGTTATGCCAAAAATGAAGCATGACGTTCTTTAAATATTTATGCTGATGAATCTAAAATGATCTAGGGATTCACAATTAGCTGAATAATACAATATATAAAATTGAATGCACTTTTTTCCATTTATTAGCAGTGCCCATTATTTTTCTGCGTTCATACGAACGTACGACATACGAAATAGGAGTAGGCCATTCGACCCTTCGAGACTACTCTGCCATTCAATAAGATCATGGCTGATCTGTTTGTGTTTCTAATTCCACATTCCCATCTACTCCCGATAACCTTTGATTCCCTTGCCTAACAAGAATTTATCTACCTCTGCCTTAAAAATATTCAGCGACCCTGCCTCCACCGCCTTCTGAGGCAGAGAGTTCCAAAGTCATACAACACTCTGAGAGAAAAAAAATTCTGCTCATCTCTGTCCTAAATGGGCGACCCTTAATTTTAAAACGGTACCCTCTAGTTCTGGACTCGCCCACAAGAGGAAACATCCTTTCAACATCCACCTTGTCGAGACCATTCAGGATCTTATGTACTTCAATCAAGTCACCCCTCACTCTTCTAAACTCCAGTGGAAACAAGCCCAGCCTGTCCAACCATCCCTCATAAGACAAGCCACTCATTCCAGGTATCAATCTAGTAAACCTCCTCTGAACCTCCAAAGCATTTACATCCTTAAATAAGGAGACCAAAGCTGCACACAGTATTCGAGACGTGGTCTCACTAATGCCTTGTATAAATGAAGCATAACACTTTTACTTTTTTGTTCGATTCCTCTCATAATAAAGGATATGATTCCATTATCCTTCCTGATTACATGCTGTACCTGCATACTAACTTTTTGTGACTCATGCACGAAAACACCTAGAGCCCTCCGCACCTCTGAATTCTGCAGTCGTTCTCCATTTAAGTAATACTCTGCTTTTTTTTATCCTTTCTGCCAAAGTGAACAACTTCACATTTTCCCACTTTGTACTCCATCTGCCAGATTTTTGCCCTCTTACTCAAATTATCTATATCTGTCTGCAAGCTCCTTATGTGTTCTTCACAACATACTTTCCTACCTATCTTTGTGCCATCTGAAAATTTACTACCATACCTCACTCTACTAATCTAAGTCGTAAATGTAAATTGTAAAAAAGTTGAGGTCCAAGCAGGACCCCAATTGTCACATCCTGCCAATCAGACAAAGACACATTTATACATGCTCTCTGTTTTCTGCCAGCCAGCCAATCCTCTATCCAGGCTAATATGCTACCCCTACACCATGAGCTTTTATTTTCCACAGTAATCTTTGTTGTGGCACCATTTTCACTGTTCGAAGTACTCATGTGCTGTTCACTTTGGAAGATGCAGCTATGATAGACAGACAGACAGATAATTGGTTTATTGAAAAATCATTATGGTGGCAGGTGGCAAATAGTGATGATGATACAAAATAAAACAAGTAATCATAATTCATAACATAGTTATAGACAATCATGAAAATAAAAATAAAGTATAAAATGATAAAAAGATTGCATAATTATGAACATTTCAGTGTACAAATAATTACAATACATTGCAAAATACAAGTCTCCTTAACTTGCAGAATAGGAATGAAAGATCTTCTGAATTCTGCATTTTGTATTAAAGTCTATCGATCATATGTTGTCAGGTTGAATACATTAAATTCTCCATCATTTACATGCTATTTATGAGTTTTATGAAGTAGGTGATCAGGCTGTCTCACAGTCTATTCGTTCTATGTCTTATTTGTGGAACGGTGTCTATCCTTCTTAATTCCATCGCATATAACTTTTGTGTGGTTGTGATAAGAGATAGTGGCAATGGGAGGTGGGATTCCAGAGTTTTCTATTGAAGCCCAGACAAAGCTTTTTCCACCTTTCAGCTGGGGATCACATATTCAGTTGTTTGATTGTGTCAGAGTAGTTTTGGTACGTGTGACTGAGGATCAGTTTCAGTGCTCGTTTCTAAATGCTTTCGAGCTTGTTTACATGTTCTTTGGTAAGTCCAGCTTTCCAAACAGACACTGCGTATTCAACACTGGGATTTACATAACTATTAAACACAGTGAATTGGTCAGTTTGAGATATATTGTGATGCTTGAGAAGCCGTAGCCTGTGAAGTCTTCCATTTGCTCTCTTAAGCATTTCATGCTCTTGGTAATCCCATTTGAGATCATTCTGAATGTAGATTCCTAATAGTTTAATGCAGGCTTGTTTTGCAATCTCAGCATTGTCTAAGATGATGAGGGGGATCAGGAGGGTTGCGTGTGAAACACAATTCCAAAACATTGTACTTTTGGGGGTTCAGTCAAATATATATATATATATATATATATATATATATATCAATCATGTATTAGGGTTTACTGAAATAAGATAATTATAGTGCCCGATTAATGCAGCTAATGCCAGTAACTTGATTCATTTCAACAGTTTTATGTGTTTTTGAGCTGTGCAAGGTAAGCAATGAGCAATTCTAGGCACCCCTGGGTCAGGTACTGCAGGTTGCATGTGGATTACATCTCTTTCAGCCCTGTCTCAAACACTGTAACTTGGGCTTTAGTTCTGAAGAGAATCATTGCCTCAGATTCTGTAGGCGGGAGTGATGGCAGCTCGGAGCAGCTGGTTATTGGGCTGTCGCTCGGTGAGGGGCGCATTGCTCCAGTGTGGTCAAGTCTGCAGAGCTGCTGCCAACGGATACACCAAGAAACCCCCTGTCAAAGGGAAAGGTAAGATGGGAGTTAAAGAGGCTCTGCAAAGTCCAGAGTTTTGGAAGGATCCTGTCATTCTGACCATTCACGCTGTGGGAGTCAATATCTGCCAGCAAGGCAAAGACCCAGAACTGCAGCCAGACACTGAATACCCTGAGCGGTTGTTTATGCTGAACCTTGGACCCCCAAAGAGTCTGGATGAACTGGACTCAAACTTTTGGGAATACTGGAAAAGGTTAAGAAAACAGCATATGTGGCAACACCACAAAGTTCACAAAAGAAAGAAATTCTAGGAAAAACATAAGGACAATGCGGCCCAAAGATCTATTTCCCTAAAATGAAGACTGCAGTCTGAGGAGAGAATTCGAATCGCAGCCATCCAGTGCCACTTATGCTTCAAATTAACAGTGCACAGGGCAGTGCTGTGAAGGGATTGAGTCTGGGTTCCTCAGCTGTGTGTGATGTGACTCAGACAATGCTACCCAGGAAAAGCATGTTTAACATTTTGATTTACTGGTGAATAATGTATAAATAAATAAAATAGAATAAAAGTAGCAATTTTCTAAAAAGATTCTGTGACCTCTGAGTGAGATGGCAGATTTATATAGCATTTTCACGACTCTCTCTCTTTCCCCCCCACAGACAGACACACTCTCTCTATCACTCTCTCTCTCTCTCTCTCTCTCTCTCTCTGTCTGTCTGTCTATCTGTCTCTCTCTCTCCCTCATCTCGGGGAGGGGGCATATTTCAATATTTTTGTCACTCAAGGGGCCGATGAACAAATTTCAGAAAGATAAGATTTGGCACAACATTAAACATGAATTTCAAAATAAGGTTTAGGTAGGAAGAAAAGAAACAATTTGCTGACAAAAATTAAGCAATGTCAAAGCGTTAAATTGACAATTTTAAAAAAAGAGTAATTAATAAAGATCACCATCCACGTGTGAGAGGTACAGAGTGTGTTTGTCTGGCTTCTTCCAATCTCCGATGATCACTCACTTTCCCCTCACCCATTGTGTGTGGGTGTGATTGTGTGTGGGTGTAATTGTGCGTTGGTGTGTGGGGGTGAGGGTGAGTGGGAATCCTGAGACTGAGTGAGCCAGATACACACACACACACACACAATACCACACTTGCTCACTCTCTCTCCCTCTCCAATATTTGCTCACTGTCTCACCTTCTCTCTCCAACACACACTCTCTCTCTCTCTCTCTCTCTCACACACACTCTCTCCCTCCCGCTCTCTCTCTCCACAACCCCGGGCAGCAAAGCTCTTCACCCTTACCATGTACGCACCACTGCATCCAGCCTCTTCCGGCCCAGCACAGTCTTCCTTGCCCCACCCGACCTGGCAGCCGGCCTCTCCCTCCCCCACCTGGCTTAGCAACCAACCTCTCCCTTCCCAGCCCTCCCGGTCAGCCAGCCTCTCCCTCCTCCATCCCGTCAGCCAGCCTCTCCCTCCTCCATCCCGTCAGCCAGCCTCTCCCTCCTCCATCCCGTCAGCCAGCCTCTCCCTCCTCCATCCCGTCAGCCAGCCTCTCCCTTCCCAGCCCTCCTGGTCAGCCAGCCTCTCCCTCCTCCATCCCGTCGGCCAGCCTCTCCCTCCTCCATCCCGTCGGCCAGCCTCTCCCTCCTCCATCCCGTCGGCCAGCCTCTCCCTCCTCCATCCCGTCGGCCAGCCTCTCCCTCCTCCATCCCGTCAGCCAGCCTCTCCCTCCTCCATCCCATCAGCCAGCCTCTCCCTCCTCCATCCTGTCAGCCAGCCTCTCCCTTCCCAGCCCTCCCGGTCAGCCAGCCTCTCCCTCCTCCATCCCGTCAGCCAGCCTCTCCCTCCTCCATCCCGTCAGCCAGCCTCTCCCTCCTCCATCCCGGCAGCCAGCCTCTCCCTCCCCCGCCTGGTCAGGCAGCCTCTCCCTCCACTGCCAGCTTGTAGGGAGGGGCCTGAGAGTCCCTTTCGGAGTCTCACTTAGGTTCAGAGCCATTTTCTGGACATACCGGGGATGAGCGACAGTGATAAGTAATGTGTTAAAACAACAATTTTATTGAATACTGAATAATGATTATAAGAATAAAACAATAATAATATGACATTTATAATTGATAGTATATTAACATATATAAAAAATAAGTAAAAAGAAAGATTGCTTTATTGAAAGGAGAAAGCACTTTATATATATCAGAACAAAAGAACAAAGATAGATTTCTCTAAAACACAAAGAATAATCCCGTGGAACTTGGTCTGTTCCACATCAGCTCCCTAAATTGGTACATACATTTCCATCTCCTTGGTACATACATTACCAAGTCACTGAGTAACCTATACATGGACTCTACAGTCAGTCACTCCATTCCTGGACCTTCCTCCCATCTTCAGTGGTGACTATTCCACTATGGCTACAGCAACGAGTCCTTGAAGCAACGTTCCTTTTAAGCCAAATTTCTGGCTCCATTCCAGCCTTCCGAGGCCTGGTACAGTCCTTTCCCAAAACAAGTCTCAGTTCTTATCACTTCCCCTCATGGGCTCTGCAAGGCCGTTCAGACTTCACAATATCCAATTTGTTTACGCATCTTTTGATGGTGTCTCCCCAACTGTCATCCTTCAAGTGTTACATCCATCAATCAAACTTCATCTTCTGGTAACCATACTAGGTGACTAGCATAAGGTTACTCATCGCCCTGGACTGTAGTCCAAGGGTCACTGGATGGAGTTAGAAAAAAGATAAACAAAAGACAACTTATTTTAATATTCTAGTTTAAAAAATGGAAAACAAAAATGTAGTCTAAATACTGGCTGTGCATGGCCTGTATGGATAAAACAAGGTCTGGGAAAACAGATCACTACTGAATATCGGCAGAGAAGAAAAGAGTTGACGTTTCGAGTCCTCATGACCCTTCAACAGAACTGATCTTTCTTTACAAGGAGAGGGAAATATAAGCTGGTTTAAGGTGGGGCTGGGGGAAGTGGAGTAAGGGGGGGGGTGTTAAGATAGGAGCAGATCATCAAAAGATGTCACAGACAAAAGAACACAGAGGTGTTGAAGTTGGTGATATTATCTAAACAAATGTGCTAATTAAGAATGGATGGTAGGGCACTCAAGGTATAGCTCTAGTGGGGGTGGGGGAGCATAAAAGATTTAAAATAATGGAAATAGGTGGGAAAAGAAAAATCTATATAAATTATTGGGAAAAAAAAGGAAGGGGGAAGAAACAGAAAGGGGGTGGGTATGGAGGAGGGAGCTCAAGACCTAAAGTTGTTGAATTCAATATTCAGTTCGGAAGGCTGTAAAGTGCCTAGTTGGAAGATGAGGTGCTGTTCCTCCAGTTTGCGTTGAGCTTCACTGGAACAATGCAGCAGGCCAAGGACAGACATGTGGGCAAGAGAGCAGGGTGGAGTGTTAAAATGGCAAGTGACAGGGAGGTTTGGGTCATTCTTGCGGACAGACCGCAGGTGTTCTGTAAAGCAGTTGCCCAGTTTACGTTTGGTCTCTGCAATGTAGAGGAGACCGCGTTGGGAGCAACAAATGCAGCAGACTAAGTTGGGGGAAATGCAAGTGAAATGCTGCTTCATTTGAAAGGAGTTTTTGGGCCCCTGGACGGTGAGGAGAGAGGAAGTGAAGGGGCAGATGTTACATCTTTTGCGTGGGCATGGGGAGGTGCCATAGATGGGGGTTGAGGAGTAGGGGGTGATGGAGGAGTGGACTAGGGTGTCCCAGAGGGAATGATCCACCCTGCTCTCTTGCCCACATGTCTGTCCTTGGCCTGCTGCATTGTTCCAGTGAAGCTCAACGCAAACTGGAGGAACAGCACCTCATCTTCCGACTAAGCACTTTACAGCCTTCCGAACTGAATATTGGAATCAACAACTTTAGGTCTTGAGCTCCCTCCTCCATACCCACCCCTTTCTGTTTCTTTCCCCTTCCTTTTTTTTCCAATAATTTATATAGATTTTTCTTTTCCCACCTATTTCCATTATTTTTAAATCTTTTATGCTCCCCCACCCCCACTAGAACTATACCTTGAGTGCCCTACCATCCATTCTTAATTAGCACATTTGTTTAGATAATATCACCAACTTCAACACCTCTGTGTTCTTTTGTTCTTTTGTCTGTGACATCTTTTGATGATCTGCTCCTATCCTAACACCACCCCCCCTCCACTTCTCCCCCATCCCACCTTAAACCCCTCCTTGTAAAGAAAGATCAGTTCTGTTGAAGGGTCATGAGGACTCGAAACGTCAACTCTTTTCTTCTCCGCCGATGCTGCCAGACCTGCTGAGTTTTTCCAGGTAATTCTGTTTTTGTTTTGGATTTCCAGCATCTGCAGTTTTTTGTTTTTATCACTACTGAGTATTATTGATTAATTAATCAAAGCACAATCATAGCTGGATTAAGATCAATGTAAGATTTAATACAAAATAACTTTAAATACTCATTATAGGCTTAAAATCAGGAGTAAGGCAGAAATAAAATGCAAACAAACAAAATTGCAAAAATTAGTGGTTGCCAGCCTGCAGGCCTCAGGCCTACAAGCTCCTCTCCCACCAGGCCTGACAGCTGGCGTCTCCCTCCTCCAGGCAGCCTGGCAGCCAGCCGCTCCCCTTCCCACCCCTCAGCAGCCAGCTGCTTCCCCCCCACCCCAAGCCTAAGCTCTAGCCCCAGCAGCCAGTTCCTTCCCCACTTGGCCCGGCAGCCAGCTCCTCCCCCACCTAGCATGGCAGCCAGCTTCTCTCTCTCTCTCTCTGTGCGTGCCAAACCTCTCTTTCTAGAGCACAATCACTGTTAGTGTTGCTGCTTCTCCAGTCGCAGGCTGCTTCCTTCCAACATCCGCTACTGATAGGCTCACAGCAGCAGACATGGGAGAGGAACGACCTGTGATTGGTGGAGCAATTTCATTCAGAATCCACTACTCTAATTACCAGGGTCCACACTGGGGGCTTTTTGGGCCTCATCCAACTCGTGGACTGTGCATTCGACAAGCTTGGAATTCCTTCTCTGAACACCTACATCTTCTACCTCTATCTATCTCTCTCTCTCTCTCTGTCCTCCTTTAAGATGTTCTATAAAACCAGCTTTTTGACCAAGTTGGTCATGTGCCTGAATACATATGTGGCTTAATGTCAAATGTTGCTTTATAGAATTCTGTGAAGCAAATTGGAACAATTTACTACATTAAAGGCACTATATAAATGCACGTTGTTGTGTTAGGGACAGCTTTAGGCAGTGGACTCATCCAGATGAGGTCTCACAAACTCATTTTATATATGGCCTCTCAGACCCAGATGGAAGCGCAGCCTTTTCTCCCATTGGCCGAGGCTCCGTTTAGACTCAAACCCCAGAATGAAAAGAGTGTGGAATCCAAAATAAGGCACTTTTCACGAACTGCCTAGCTGTCTGTTTCCGTGGCTGACTAAGATCTCACCAACGATTTAAAATGAATCGCAAAATAGCCAGAAGGGAGGTGAGCATTTATTTGTTACACAGAAATGGGGGCAGAATGTCAGAGATGGATCTCAAGTAGTCCTGCGAGAGATGGGTGGAAATTAGAAGCAAAGTTGATAAAGTTTTCCAATTCAGGGCAGAGCAGGAAATGGCCCCAATACAGTTATCATTGTACTGCAGAAAGAGTTGAGGGAGGGTGTCCCCGAGGAGGACTGGAAGAAGGAATGCTCCACAACTCCTACAAAAAGGCAGGCATTGCTAGGACCCATGCAGGCATCTGTACCTTCACTCTGCGACACCCTGGTCTGCTCCTCAGTCATCCCCAATACCTGCTCATCTCCCCATGGCACCTTTTCATGGAAGCACAGGAGATGTAACACCAGCCCTTTTATCGCTTTTTCCTCACTGTCCAAGGTCCCAAACACTCCTTCCAGGTGAAGCAGCGATTTACTTCTTTAAATTTAGTATACTGTGTATTGCTGAAAAAGCCATCTTGTTGAAGCTTTTCATCTTGCACTCATCAGAAGAATACCAACGTCGGGAAGCAACAACTTTTATACTATATGAGAAGAGAGTGCTGATTGGTTGGCAAGTGGACTCTGATTGGTAGAGGCGTTGCCATGGAGAATGCACCAGTTAATGATGACTGACGGTTAGCTTTCAAGCATTGTTTGAAATTTAAACCAGGCAGCTTGACTCTGGTCAGGGCATTGCTCTGAGGAATGAATCAGCGAATGGCTATCACTTATTTTGTTCAGCTGCAAAATGTACACAGGTGCAAAATGTGTACATGTTCTTTCTGTTTGCAAAGAACAGAGCTCTGTGTATTAATATATGTAGCTTCCAGTACACACAAATGCATCACATTGCGAGACCGACAAACAACCTTGGTTGTCAATGTAACTGTTAGCACACAGGAGTATTTAGCAAATGTTGTCCAATCGCAGAATCGCATCAAATGTTGGACACTGTGTTTTGAGTTTTGCAAGCATGGGCTCGTTTAGTACGGTCTGAACTTTGCCCGTTGTGAAGAGTAGAAGGGTCATGCTGTTTGTTACAATCCGCCAGTCTTTGGGATGTATGTCCTACATACCTGGCATCACACTGGCACTGAAATTCATATACCACTTAACTCATTTGTGTAATAGGCAGAACGTCTTTTTGGCTGGACGGCAACATCCTGTTAGTGGCGTATACCACTTGTTGCTACTGCATAGTAGCAGCGTGAAACATCTAACTTCACCTGTTGCTGAAATTTTTGAGATACCTTGCCCTTCCAGGGTGATCTGAGATAGACTGGACATTTTTCAGGGCCACAAGAGACGACTTTAGGCCTGTTCATGAGTTTGTGCAATGTGCAGTGCAAAATGATCTGATCAGGGTAGCCATTATCCTGCTGGATATCTTTGGTGCACCCTATTTCAGCATCAAGCTTACACGGTGAGCAAATGGCTTGGGTCCTATTTATGAGGTTGCTGATAAGGCCAAGCTTATAGCTTGTGGAACTGTAAGAATCCCAATGCGTGTACAGACCAGTGAAGGTAGGCTTGCAGTAGACTGTGGTAGAGAACTCCCCGGCAGATTTCTCAAGTATGTCAAGAAAAGGGAGTTCATTTGACTGCTCCATTTCAACGGTGAATTTGAGCGCAGGATGGAGCCAATTAAGACATGTAAGGAAATTATAACATGCAGCTGTGGATTTAAATATAGCAAATGTATCATCCATATATCAGAAATATGCAAGTAATAGGAGGTTATGTGTCATTTGCTCAGTAATCCTCAGTGTGCTATGAATTACGTTGACAACCAACAACCAATTAAGATTGTCAATCGGGCCCACAATGTGATGCTTTTGCATGTACAAAATAAGTGATAGCCATTCGCTGGTTCATTCCTCAGGGTAATGCCTTGACCAATCAGAGTCAAGCTGCTTGAAAGCTAACCGTCAGTCATCATTAACTGGTGCATTCTCCATGGCAACACCTCTACCAATCAGAATCCACTTGCCAACTAATCAACACCCTCTTCTCATACAGTATAAAGTTGTTGCTTCCCCTGACATTGGTATTCTTGCAATTGTCCTGATGAGTGCGAGAAGAAAAGCTTCAACAAAATGTCTTTTTTCAGCAATACTCAAGTTCTGTACTACCAAATGACTATTAGTATATTGTATTCATTGCTTACAATGCAGTCTCCTCTATACTGGGGAGACCCAAGCAGATTATGCGACCACTTTGCAGAACATCTGCACTCCGTCTGCAAACATGACCCAGAGCTTCCCATGGCCTGTCAGTTAATTCTGCACCTAATTTACTCACCTCTCTGTCCTCAGCCAAACCAGCAATCCAATAATTCTTAATGTGAGCTCGAGGAACAGCACTTCACCTTCCGATTAACTACTTTACAGCCTTCCAGACTCAACAATTTCAGACCTTAAACTCTGTCCCCCCATTTTGTTCCCTTTACTTTGCATGTTTTAATCTGTTTTTTTTTTCTATTTTTTGCTTTCAGATGGCAGCTGTTCATTATTCTTCCATTCACACCTCCTCCAGACACATCTTTTGTTTCTTTACTTGTTCCACTAGAACTCCCATGGCCCTGCACCACCAACCCTTTGTCTTTTGTCTTTCACCCTCACAGAGCTTCCATTTTTTTCCTTTTCCACCCTCCCCCATTTCACCTGCTTAAAACGTGTTACTTCACTAACTTTTCCCAGTTCTGAAGAAAGGTCATCGACGTGAAACGCAAACTCTGTTTCTGCCTCCAAAGATGCTGCTGGACCTGCTGAATGTTTCCAGCATTTTCTGTTTTTATCTCACATTTCGGCACTTTTCAGGGCCAAAAGCATCCATAGCATTTTGCTTTTGTACCAGCCTTTTCAATGTTGCCTTTATTCAGCAGCCCAGTTGCCATTGTGGGGTACTCTGAGCTCTGGGCTGACTCACAACTGTAAATAGTGCTCGGGGACAGTGCATCACAGGAAATAGAAGGCACACAACCCAGGATTTGCATATGATTTCTCACCATGCAGTTGCAGTGAGCACAGAATCTATACTGCCATGTCTTCTATTTTGCTACGTTTTACAGGACCATGTGAACAGAGGGAGGCCATTCAGCTCCTTGAGTCTGTTTGTTCTGCTATTCAATTAGATCATAGCTGAGCTGTGTCTTATCTCCACTTTGATTAACAAAAATCTATCAATCTCAGATTTTGACATTTTCAATTGACTTCCATTGTCAACAGCTTTTTATAGGGCAGGGAGTTTCAGATTTCTTCTACCCTTTGTGTGGAGAAGTGCTTTCTGACAGCGCCCCTGAACAGTCTAGCTCGAATTTTAACATCATGCCCTGTTATTCCGGGCTCTCCCACCTGAGGAAATAGTTTCTCTCTCTCTCTCTCTCTCAAATCCTTTAATCATCTAGATTACCTCAATTAGATTCACCCCTTCTCCATTCAATGGAATGCAAGCCAGCTCTTTACAACCTTTTCTCATAATTTAACCCTTTTCACTCTGGTATCGCTCTGCTGAAGCCACTGGACACCCCTCAACAGCCTGCTCTTGTAATGTACTACACTACAGTGACTGCTTGGAAACTACTTCATTGGCTGTACAGAACTTTGAGGTGCCCTGAGGGAATAAAAGGCGCTATATAAATCCAAGTTGTTCATTCTTTTTCACATAATATGTATCAACCAAAGTGTTAGATGTATTGCAGGACAGGAGCACTGCCACTTTTTTGTACCATATTGTAGTATGCTGAATATTATCTTCCAATACACTTGCACGAGAGTGTTTAATAAGTTGCTCTGAATGACTGAATTCCACAAAATGCAAATTTCCAGTACTTCTAACATTCCAAGAGCAGAATGTTGTTTTTATTTTCCTTTGGCCTGAGTAAATTGTTAATAATCTATGTTGAGAGAACGTAAATGTCTCTTTCAGTGGAGAGCTCAAAGTATTCATTGCCTGCAGCCACTGCAGCAATAATAGGACACAGCAGTGCTGTGTGTCAATTTTCATCGTAACGATGGGTGCAGAGAAAATTACACAAATAGTGAGGAGAAGCTTCAAAATACAAAGAGAGTATGATTTTTATGGGTAAGGCCAGAAATTATATAGTGTTTTTGGAAAAAAAATCTCCAATTACTCAGGCAATGGTCACAATAATTTGAGTCATCAATTTAAGATTTAATGCTTTTTTCCCACAGCAATCCATCACTTGATTGTAATAAATGGCCTTACTTAGAGTGTCTAATTAGCTAGCTAATTCATTTTAATTGATTTACTGTCTCAGGACTTCTGATTTTTATTCATTAAGAACAAAGAAGAATCATGGTCATGTGTCTTAATACTTGCAGAAAAGATTTTTGGGGAACGTCGCAGTGGTGAATGGATCATCTTCATTCAGCCAAGCACTGGCAGTGCTTTGTATTTGGGATATACTCATATTTCAGGCATCCAGTGTAAGCATCAAGCACTACCAGCACCCCCCGCCCCAATCAGATATAGTGTGGATGGTCTTGCAGTAAAGCTTCCTTTGCTGTACCCCAACAATGTGAATAAGCCCTAAACTCAAAGTGCATTCTTATTGCAACAGGTAAATTCTAGCCCCTACCAGTAAGTAGCTTCATAGCAGTGATTATCACCAAATTTAAATCAAGCCACACAGGAAGATATTAAGAAAGCTGAACCAATTTTTTTATTCACTCATGGGATGTGAGCTCACTGGCTGGGCCAGCATTTATTGCCGATCCCCAGTTGCCCTTGAGAAGGCGGTGGTGAGCTGCCTTCCTGAACTGCTGCAGTCCATGCAGTATAGGTACACCCACAGTGCTGTTAGGAAGGGTGTTCCAGAATTTTGACCCAGCGACAGTGATCGGATATATTTCCAAGTCAGGATGGTGGATGACTTGGAAGGGAACTTCCAGGTGATGGTGTTCCCATGCATCTGCTGTCCCTGTGCTTCTAGAAGACAGCAGTTGTGGGTTTGGAAGGTGCTGTATAAGAAGCCTTGGTTAGTTCCTACAGTGCATCTTGTAGATGCCTCTGTGCATCGGTGGTGGAGGGAGTGAATGATTGTGGAAAGTGTACCAGTCAAGCAGGGTGCTTTGTACTGGATGGTGTTGAGCTTCTTGAGTGTTGTTGGAGCTGCACTCATCCAGGCAAGTGGAGAGCATTCCATCGCACTCCTGACTTGTGCCTTGTAGATAGTGGACAGGCTTTGGGGCGTCAGGTAAGTTACTCGCCACGGTATTCCCTGTTTTTGACCTGCTCTTGTAGCCACAGTATTTATATGGGTGGTCCAGTTCAGTTTCTGGTCAATGGTAACCCCCAGGATGTTGATAGTGGGGGATTCAGTGATGGTAGTGCCATTAAATGTCAAGGGGTGATGGTTAGATTCTCTCTTGTTGGAGATGGTCGTTGCCTGGCACTTGTGTGGTGCAAATGTTACTTGCCGCTTGTCAGCCCAAGCTGTCAAGTTTGGTTAAAAAGGTAGGTTTTAATGAGCATCTTGAGAGAGAAAGAGAGAGGTGGGAAGAGAGAATGAGAGAGAGAGTGAGGCATTGGTTTAGGGAAGGAATTCCCGAGCTTAGCGCTCAGGCAACTGAAGAAAATTTGGGATGTGCAAGAAGCCAGAATTGGAAAAATGCAAATATCTCAAATTTCTGGGCAATGCTACAGAGATAGGGAGGAGTGAGGCCAGAGTAGGACTTGGAAACAAGGATGAGAATTTTAATATTGTGATATGAGATCCAACGTAGATCAGCCAGAATTATTGAGAAACTTTCAACCTAACAAAATGGTTTGGGTTTCAACACAGTTAACAGACAGCATTCAAGTTTATTGTATTACCTATGCTGCAAGATACCTGCTAAAATAAATATATATATAAAACTGTTGGATGTTGGAATAGAGTGATGACACTAAATTAAGAAACACAGTAAATTGTGTAGATGGGGAGCAAGTTGGAAAGGGACACATGCAGATTAAGTGAGTAGGCAAAACTATAGCAAATAGAGTTCAGTGTTTGGAAGTGAGATCATTTACTTCAGATCCAAGAAAGTTAATCAGTGTATTTTCCAAATGGTGAGAGACTAGGAAGTCTGGAGGGGCAATGTACACAAATAATAAGTAGCTAGTGCACAGGTACAAAATGTAATCAAAAAAGTTAATGGAATGTTAGCCTCTATCCCAAGAGGGTTGGAACATAATCAGGAAGGACGTAAACATAGAGCTCTGATTAGAGCATATTTGGAATACTGCATTCAGCATTTAGTACTACACCTCAGGAAGGATATATTGGCATTGGAGGATGTACAGTTTAGATTCACAGGAACGCTACCAAGAGCTTAACGCATTAAATTATGAGGACAGGTAACATAAACTTGACCTGCCTTTGCTTGAGTTTAGAAGATTGAGTGGTGAACTAATTGAGTGTTTAAAATGATCAAATGACTTGCTGTGGTATATACAGAGAAACTATTTCCTCTGGTGGGAGAATGTAGAACAAGAGAGCATAACCTTAACATTATAGCTAGGACAATAAGGAATGCAATGAGGAAGCACTTTTCTCACAATGGGTAATGTAAACATGGAAATTGCTCTTGCAAAAAATTGTGGTTGCTTGATCAGTGGAACTTTAAAAGACTGAGATTGATATTTTTTTTTCTAGGTAAGAATATCAAGGGAAATGGGCAAAAGGCAGGTAAATTTAGTTGAGGTACAGATTAGCCATGATCTGATTGATTGACTGGTGGAACAGGTTGGAGGGGCTGACTGGTTGTTTCCTATTCTTAGAGTTACTGTCATTGTTAGAGCTACTTTCACAGAAGAAAATATGTCCAACTATTGCAAATCTGAAATACTTCCTACTTTTGTTTGTCCTTTTGCGTGGAAGGCATTGATAATTGACTGCTCATGGAGATGTTGTCAGGAAGACTTAGCTCGGAGGAATAATTCAGCTCAGCTGTCATGGAGCTAACATAAGGGGAGCTTCAGTCATTGGTTATTTAACATGTTCATGCTGAACCACTGTCAGTATCTCCTCCTGGGCAACAGCACCAGTCATCACATCAGGCCTCACAAAATCTACAGAATCTGTTCCAAAACACTTGAGTGGCAATGTTTTTTTTGTGATGTCTTTAACTCTCTTATCTCTTTTGGTTAATCAAAGATAACATCAACCAACACTTGAAACCTTGCCAATAGTTTTCATAACATTATAACTGGGATCAAATTGGTCCATGTCAGCAGGATCAAATGGACTTGTAGCAAATCAACCGCCAATATTTTGCTGCACCAATTCTTATTTTCAATTGACTTGAAAATATTACCAAGTCTTTTAATTTCAAACCAAGTAAAGCAACAGTGAGACTAGGTAAGTCTCCAAAAAGAGTGTGAGCTAGCATTCTGTGAACATCAATGGATAGCAGATTGGCAGTGAACCATCACCTCCCAATTCATTCTGAGCCCGCTTTGCACTCCTGCCATAGACCTGCTTCAGCTCCCTTCCAGGTATACAGATAGAGATGCGCATAAATCAGTAGTGCAGTTTGAAAGTCAGAATCGTTGACTCTTCTGGGTCATGAGGACTGAAAGGTTATCTCTCCATGGATACCCTTGTTGACAAGAGGCTCATAATCCACATACATCCTACATGATAAGAGGTTAGTAATTCATCAATTTCCTGTGTCAGGTTTTTTTGGTCTAACTCATGCACTGCGTTGTTGACTGTCTCTTTATAGCATTGTCTCCTTGTAACATTTAATACAAGTGTATCCTTCCTTAAATATGGAGACCAAGAGTGCACACAGTATTGCAGGTGTGATCTCACCAAAGTCCTGTACAATTGCAGCAAGACTTATTTATTCTTGTACTCTATCCTCTCTTAGTAAAGGCCAATGTGCCACTTGCTTTCCTGAATGCTTGCATCATTTATTTATATGTTTTCCACTGTTTATTAGCCTCCATACCAGTTAGTCTATTTAGCCAATCAACCTTAGCCAGGAGTTGGTACAGCGAAGGTTCACTAGATTGGACCCTGGGATGTGAGGGTTGTCCTGTGATGAGAGGCTGAGTAAATTGGGCTTATATTCTTTGGAGTTTAGAAGAATGCGAGATGATCTAATTGAAACATACAAGATCTTGAAGGGGCTTGACAGGGTAGTTACTGGTTGTTTCCCCTAGCTGGGGAATCTAACACATGGGGGCACAGTCTCAGGATAAGGGGACGATCATTTAGGACTGAGATGAGGAGAAATTTCTTCACACACAGTGTTGTGAATCTTTGGAATTCTCCATCCCAGAGAGTTGTGGGTGCTCTATCATTGAATATATTTAATGCTGAGATCAAAACATGGACAAAAGAGCTGAATTCGAAGGGAGGTTTGAACCAAATGAGTCCGAAACGTGTATCACTTTCAAACTTAATATGGAGGAATTCAAGTATATTATGATCACTTTTCTCCCAGAGAATCTGTTACTATGCGATTACTCATTACACAATACTAGATCTAAAATAGCTAGTTGGTCCCACATCTACTTGAAGTTCTTGGAAGCTGTCATGAAAGTGTTCTACAAACTCATCTTCCAGGCTACCTTTGCCAGTTTGATTGGTCCAGTCAACATGAAGATTAAAGTCCCCATAATTATCTTATTGTCTTTGTTACAAGCTCCAATTGTTTCTTCCTTAATGACCTGTGCAATAGTATAATTACAGTTCAGGGGCCTACTCCCAGCAGCATTTTCTGACACTTGTTATTCCTAATCTTTGCCCCTACTTACTTACTAATCTTTGAAGCTACAATCCTTTCTTACTACTGTTCTTTATTATCAGAGCTACTCCCCCTTTTCCAATCTGCCTGTCTTTTCAAAATGTTAAGCATTCTAGAATATCTATTTTCCACCATGTTCATCTTGCAAGCACGGGTGGAATCTCTTCACCTTGGCCTCTACTGGAAATTTTCAGGTCTGGAACCTGACTTGCTGATTTGCAAACCTCGCCATTGCTCTTTCCTAGAGACTAGTTACCATCTTGTCTCCATACTCCCCAGGAGGACTGGCGGGATGATTCTTTGATGCTGTCAGAGCAAGGGTTTTGTATTAAAGGGGTCACAGATGAGGGGTTAAACAAGGTGCTAGCAGTCAGAGCTTAACTGATCATTCACCTCATTTGCTATTTGTGGGATCTTGCTGGGTACCAATTGACTGGTGTGTTTACATATGGAACACTTCAAAATTAATCTATCAAGTGAAAATCTTAGGATGTCATGTGCACACCATAAGATTCTAGAAAACTACAATTCAGTTGTTTCTTTTGTGCATGAGAGGCGGATTAATATGTATAGGTGTGACACTTCATCAATCCTGGAACAGGAACACACCTGAGAAATTCAGCCCTCCATCTCTCTGAGAATTTGCTTGCAGTTTTTATTTTGTCAATATAATGTGCATTTTTACTCTTTGAATGCGTGCTGCTAAATGATTGTTGGGTGGTTATGATTTGATCTATAGACAAGGCCGGTTATAAATTAGATGCCATAATTGCAAGATTCTCAGACTTGAAGCACTGGGCATAAAATGCATTGCATAAGGTAAATGTGTGCTTGGCTTGCTACGCAACTGAAAATTTCAGTGAAGGTAACATATTATTGAAAACAGCAGGGCTGCTAATCTTCACGTAGATCTAGATCACTATCGCACTAGATCAAAAAGGAACCTAATGACCATTAATCCAACAAAAATCAAGGAGCTGTTAATCACTTTCACTGTAATTTTTCTTATTTATTCATGGGATGTGGGCATTGCTGGCTAGGCCAGCATTTATTGACCATCCCTAATTACCCTTGAGAAGGTGGTGAGCTGACTTCTTGAACTGTTGCAGTCCATGTGGTGTAGGTACACCCACAGTGCTATTAGGGAGGGAGTTCTAGGATTTTGACCCAGTGACCGTGAAGGAACGGCAATATATTTCCAAGTCAGGATGGTGAGTGGCTTGGAGGGGAATTTGCGGTGGTGGTGTTCACATCTGTCTGCTGCCCTTGTCTTTCTAGATGGTAAAGGTCACGGGTTTGGAAGGTGCTGTTAAAGGAACCTTGGTGAGTTGCTGCAGTGCATCTTATAGAATGGGGAGTACAACCTATTCATGTGAGGGGCTACATTTCAATATTTTTCACACTCGTGGCTGGTGAGCAAATTTCAGAAAGATAAGGCAGTAGAAATTTATCTAACTGTTAATCAGAACAACAAAAAATATGCAATTTTATGAACAAGCATCAAATGAGAGGACTAATTTATTCACTTACATTCTCACCAATATATTGAGCACTGATTTAGTGAAATATCAAGCATTGCTTTTGCTTGCACATGTAGTCAATGTCTGCCCGCACACCTGATGTAGTGATACGGAGTATTCCAGATAAGTTAAAAGAGAGACACAATAAGCTTGAGTGAAAGTTATTTATCACTAAACAGGATGAAATTAATAAAAAAATAATTGCACAGAAAATGCAATTGTTCAGGGGAGGGCACACTGTCCCAGTTTCTGTGAAATCTATTCCCAACGCCCCATTACAAACAGAATGATTGAGAATTACCTGTAAGCGGATGCTGAGCATTTATCAATTTTTTTTACCCAGCACCTCCTGCACAACCAAACACATTACGGGGAAGAGCATTAGGCCAGGAAGACAATCAGAAACAGTGCAGTTGCACACTGGCCCAATGGCTGCAACTGTCCAGCCAATGATGGCGTGACAGCTTGCAAGCTAAACTGCATTGTAAACCCCCACCTCTGGGAGAAGTTGTAAGAGATCTCATTTTGAAGTTTTAAAGTTGTGAAAGGTTGGCGGGCTGGATAGAAACCTTTGGCAGGCTGGTCTCTGGCCCATGGACTATATGTTGGATAACCCTGTTGTAGATGGTACATCCTGGGTGAGTGCATGTTTAAGGTGGTGGATGGGATGCTGGTCAAGTTGTCTGCTTTGTCCTGGATAGTGTTGAGTTTTTTGAGTGTTTCTTGAGTATCATTGGAGCTACACTCATCCAGGTAAGCGGAGAGTATTCCATCACATTCCTGATGTGTAGATGTTATAGGTTATGAGGAGGGGGGGGCAGATGGGAAAATGAAGCTGAGACCCCAACCAGATCAGCCATGATCTTATTGAATGGCAGAGCAGGCTCAAAGGGCTGAATGGCCTGCTCCTCTCTTACGTTCTATGTTCCTATGGTGGAAGTCAGGAGGTGAATTACTCAACGCAGAATTCCCAGCCTCTGATCTGCTCTTGTTGCCACAGGAAAGACTGGCTGGTCCAGTTAAGTTTCCCACCACCACCACCGCCATATCCAGCTTGCACTCCTTATCCTGACCCATTTCGAGGAGTTAAGGCAATTAGATAGCTCGGCGAGATGATTTCTGGGGCACCTGTCTCAGGTGAAAAGGAAGGACAATTGTTACGCTGTCTTGTCACCACGTAAACAGAGCCTCTAACCTTCATGTTTGCTGCAAGATGCTGCCACTGAGATAAGTAGTTCATTCTTGTGGGAGGATACATTAGAATGCTGGCTGAATGATGTGTGCTTTCACAGGTTTCATTATACTGAGTGACGTGGAACTGTGCTTATGTAAGTCCGGATTCTAGTGAGTGAGGGAGAAGAGCCCTTGGAGCAATGGGTGAGGCCTAATGGCCTCCTTCTGCACTGTAAAAATACTGTGATACTGTGAGGAAGGTACTTGCTTTGAGGGTGAAGGTGGCTTCTATCTTTGCTCTTCCTCGTTCTCTTTATTGCAGGCTGCAATGATGATTTTCAGTGTGGCATCTTCAAAAGTGCTCAGAGGTTTGGCATTATCAAGGCCTCATGCTGTGCATATCTGTTTCCTACTGTGACATATTTTCTTGCCAGCAGTAAAGCACTCTAGATGTTGCAAGTGGCAGGAGCACTTTCAAGTGTAAATCCTCTAACTCTTCGCGGGTGTGAGCACATGTATCTGCATTGTGCAGTGAGACTTTTACAGCAATAGTTTTTTGGGTGAAGCTTTATATGATTGCAATTGTTCTCTTTGTTGCAGAAAATGTTGAGGGACCATTTAATAGAAGTGTTCAAAATTATGAATCATTTTAACAGGGTAAGTGGGGAGAAACTGGTTCCACTGACAGGACGGTCAGTAAGTAGAGAACGCAGATTTAAGCCAACTGACAAATGAACCACAATAGACATTAAAAATCTTTCTATGCAGCACATTGTTGTGATCCAAAATGCTTTGCCTGAAAGCACATTTAATTGTGTCATTCAGAACGGACTTCAGTAAATAGCTGAAGGGCCAAAATCAGCAGGGCAATGGGGAAGGGGCAGGGGTGTAGGAGTAATTGGATAGCTTTACCAAAGAGTCAGCACAGCCACGATGGACCGAATGGCCTCTTTCAGTGCTGTATCATTCTATGATGTTGGTGTGCCGTGGGTTTCAGGTAAAGCCACATCTACAGTGTGTGCCTAGCTGTAGTGTGGGCAACCATGGCAAGCGTTCAAAGGAAATCAAAATGGGCAGAATTTTGCCGTCAGCGAGCAGGGGGCGGGGCCAGCTCGCCAACACGTAAAACGACGTTGGGTGGAACCACCAACGACATCCCGCCCAGTCTAAATTTTCAGGAAGGTGGGGGCACAGCAAAATCAGCTGTGCGCCCGCCGACCTGTCAATGGCCAATTGAGGCCATTGACAGGATCATTTAAATAATTAAAGGACCTGCCCGTCCAACATTAAGGTTGGTGGGAAGGCCAGGAACCCTGGCGGCAAATAGAAAAAACATGAAACCTCATCCATCGGCGGGATGAGGTTTCATGCAGAGTTCTAAAACGTTTAAGAAAGTTTTACTGTAATTTATGAACATGTCCCATCTCATGTGACATTGTCACATGAGTGGGACATGTTAGGGATTTTTTTCTCTGTTTTTAATCTTTTAAAAAGTGTCAGCGATCTCCCTGAGGCAGTACTTAGCCTCAGGGAGATGTGCGCTCTTTCATGTGCATGCACGAAAGAGCGCACTCTCGCTTTTGGGGAATTCCCCCTACTCCCCACCCGCACAGGGAGCGCATAACGCTTCCCGCCAGATGTCACGCTGGGCAGGCCTTAATTGGCCCGCCCACGTAAAATGGCGACGGGGCCCGCTTCGCCAGTGGGGATCGTCTCCCTGCCCGCCGGAGATTGAGTCGGGCCTGCCCGAATATTTTTCCATCTTTGGAATTCGATCTTTTGGAGGGTGGACTCGTCATTAGCAGGGGTGCACGACCTTCTATATACTCAAGACTCCATTCCAGTGGGGGTGATGCCCCCAAAATACTAAACAGGACTATCTTCCCATGAAAATGGTATGTTAGTCTTTATTGAACAACGGTTGGAAATTAAGAGTATTTCTTGCCACAGTTATGTAGGCTTTGATAAGGCCACATCTGGAATACTGCCTATAGTTTTGGTCACCTTATCTAAGGAAGGATATACTTGCCTTAGAGGGAGTGCACCAAAGGTTAACTAGATTGATGCCTGGAATGAGAATGCTGAGGAGAATGGGTCTATATTCTCGAGTTTAGGTGATCTTGTTGAAACATAAAATTCTGAGAGGGCTTGACAGGGTTAATGCTGAGTGACTGTTTCCCCAGCTAGAGAGTCTAGAACTAGGGATCACAATCTCAGGGTAAGAGGTTTGCCATTTCGGACTTGGATGAAAGATTTCTTCACTCAGAAGGTTGTGAATCATTAAAATTCTCTACACCGAGAGCTGTGGATGCTTTGTTAAATCTTTTCAAGACCATTTGTCTGACATCCAGTACTGGATGAGCAGACATTTCATCCAATTAAACATTGGGAAGACTAAGGCCATTCTCTTTGGTCCCCATGACACAATGTGTTCTCTAGCTACATCCCTCTTCCTGGCATCTGTCTAAGGCTGAGCCAGACTGTTCTGTAACACCTCCCAACTTCATCCTGTCTCAGCTCATCTACTGGTGAAACGCTTGTTCGTACCTTTGCTTCCTTTAGACTTGACTGTTTCCACACATTGCAGGCTAGCATCCCACATTCTACCTTCTGTTAACTTGAGGTCATCTAAAACACTACTGAGCATGCCCTAACCCATTCACCCATCACTCCTATGGTTTCTGACCTACATTGGCTCCTGTTTAAGCAATGCCTTGGTTTTAAAATATCAAAACTTGTTTTCAAATCCAACCATGACCTCCTCCCTCCCAATCTATATAATCTCGTCCAGTCCCTCAAAAAGATGTCCGCTTTCCTCTAATTCTGGTTTATTGAGCATTCCCAATTTCATATGCTTCACCATAGGTGATGTGCTTCATGATTCCTAAGCTCTTCCTTTCATAAAACTCACTGCCTCTCTTACCTCTTCTAAGACACTTCTTAAAACCTGCTTCTTTGACCAAGCTTTTGGTCATCTTTCCTAATATCTCCCTATGTGGCTCGGTGTCAATTTTTTCTTTTACTGCTCCTGTGAAGCATCTTGGGACATGTTAACATGTTAAAAGCACCATGTCAATATGAGTTGTTTTCGCCTACTCCTTCTCATATTTATATTGTTTTGCTGCATTTCTTTCAGCACTGACAAACCTTGGTGTTCCATTCTCATACTGTGTAGTGTCAGGCTAAAAGTTATCTCTTAATGCTTGCAGAAGGGTTGGATGTTCTGCCCAGTCACACAGCAGGGGCTCACTGTGAATGCGCAATGGGGCCTTGGCCTTGGAAAACTGGTGGCAGCCGGCTGTATGTGCCCTGATCGGACACTGTATTCGCACCAGTCTTCCTGCTGCCTCCACACTCTGATTGAAAAGGCTACCCTCGAGAATTTACTTCCAGCCTATGTGAGGAGAGCTGCCCTTGGGACTGATGAGCCCTTTTCCATTTACTGTTCTCTGATTGTTCATTAATTCAAGAATGAGATGCTAACCCAACCACAAAATGAAATACTACATTTGGAAGACAAAAGTGGGAACAATAATCCAGGTTCTGGATTCTGAAAGGACACGTGGTTTGTTTACAAACACTTAGAATCATTAAAGGATACAGCACAGAAGCAGGATTTTAACCCATCATGCCTGTGTCAGCTCTTCCAAAGAACTATCCAAATAGTCCCACACCCTTTCTCTGGAACCCTGCAAATTTCTACCCTTCACATATGCGTCCAATTCCCTTTTGAAACTTGCTGTTGAAACTGTTCCCTTTCAGACACTGCATTCCAGCTCATAACAGCTCTCAATGTTTTTTTAAAAAGTATCCTCATTCACTTTTGGCCATTTTTGCTAATTACTTTGAATCTGTGTCCCCTGGTTTCTGACCCTTCTGCCAGTGGAAACAGTTCCTCCTCATTTAATGTCTATCAAAACTCTTCATGATGTTGAATGCATCTATTAAATCTCCCCTTGCCTTCTCTAAGGAGATCAATCCCAGTTTTTCCAGTTAGTACAAGCTGCCCCTTGTCCTAAGTACTGTTCTAATGCTCTAATTTCTCAAAGAAATAAAAAACTTAACAATCAGGAGCCGCCTCCTGCTGCCCCACCCCACTTCGCGCGATTAGATGGAAAATGCGTATGTAGCATCGCATCAGTTTGTCTCAGCTAATAGGACTATTGCGGGTTCTATATCCTATTCCAAGACTGGAGCACAACCCAGGCAAACACTTCAATTCAGTGCTGCATTGTTGAAGGGGCTTCTTTCAGATGAGAAATTAAACAGACACTTGCCTGTTCATTGAATATAAAAATGCCAAAGCCTTATTTGAAGGAGCAAATTTCTCCCTCAAGCAATAACACTAAAAACATTCCCTTGCTATTTGCAGGGGTCATGCTGTGCACAAATTAACCACCACATTTGCCTACACTGTTCTGCTGGTTACGAAGTGCTTTGGGAAGCCCTAAGGATAGCTCCTCTTCCTTCAGATACCATGCCCTAAGAGGACAATGGTGTCCATGGACTTCCCCTGATTGGTCCATGATTATGCTTGGCAAAGTACTGCAATAGCTTGCTGTTGCCTTCTACAGTATGGCTGACTAGGAAATGCTCCTGCTGTTACAGCCTGCCATCAGATGTATTGGAAGGATTTACAGGCTGATAGTCAACCTGTTTGGCCATGTTATGAACACACCTTCTGTTGCCATCAAGTCCTGAAGTGAGACTTGAAACTGAAGCTTCTTGCTCAGAGCTAGGGACTTTACCACTGTGCCACAAGACCTCTCCATCATGCCTCATCTTCAGACGAGACATTAAACCAAGAGCCACCTGCTTGCTTGGATGCAAGTAAAAGATCCCATGGCACTATTTTGAAGAAGAGCAGGGGAGTCGTCCCTGGTATCCTGGCCAATATTTATCTCTCAATCAACATCTCGAAAAGCAGATTATCTGGCCGCTATCATATTGCTGTTTGTGGGAGTTTGCTGAGTGCAAATTGGTTGCCACGTTTCCTACATTACAGCAGTGACTACACTTTGATATTTTATTAGCTTTAAAGTACTTTGACATGTCCAGTAGTTGTGAAAAGTGCTATATAAATGCAAGTCTTTCTTTTAGATTGGGAAGAGCTGCAGCAAAGCATAGGATTAAGAAGAGCATGCCAGAAAGCAGCGGCATAATAGCTGAAGTGAGGGGTTCCTGCATTAGTTTAGACTCAGAAGAATGTCAGGAACTAGTTAAAAATGAACAAAATATGTTAGTTTATACAACCCTGCATTTAGAATTATCACTTTAAGGCAGTTATAAAATCACAGTCACAGACCGGTTTTAGTGTACAGCAATCAAATGATTAAGCTAAGGAAGACGTAGTATATCGAAAACACCAATCTACTTTGCGTTCATCCATGACTTGTATTTTATTGTATATTTCTTGGCAGCTTAACTCATTATTTAGGTGGCTCATGAGAAACTAGAATCACATTGCACATCATCAATTTTAAAACCATTTTTGAAGATGAAATAGATTTAGTTTTTGAAGTTGGCATGTATTTAACTTTGTTGTTCCAGAAACCACGAAACTATTGATTAATAACTCTGAGTAGCCAGTCTCAGCAAAACTAATAATTGAATTCAGCATTCAGACATTCTGTGGTTTTAGAATGTGAGTGTTTCATAAGGTTATAAAATTGCTGCATTGTATGTAAACATTAAGAGCATGCATGTCAAGTCACAGCACTTGATGGTTTGGCCTATTTTGTCAAATTGATCCATGAAGCAGAAAGTAAGAACATTTTAAATGTATTCAATAATCTTCTTAATCAGTATGAAGAAGGACCAAAGGTTTGTTGCCTTAATTTAGCATGCAGCAATGACGTATTATGCTGGTAATGTACTGATCATCCCTAAAATAACATCGGTAACCTGATGAAAGCTTGTCCTTTATTTATTGCCTTGAAATGCGGTGGCTTTCATTATATTAATTTTCCATTTCATCTATTCACATAGTATTGTCATATTTCTTGGAAGGAGCTACTGGAAATAAATGGCACCTGTCACCTGCCGGAGAAGGCTATACACAGACAATGTAGTGAATGTGAAAGAGTCATTGCCTGCAGCTTGTAGCAATGAAGCGAAAGATTGTGGCAATCATGTTAGGTGATGATCTTTGGAAATATGTGATGTGCTGGATTAAAATACTTCCTGTCTGGAACTCTGATACCACAGTGTCCCACAAGCCTTTGGTTATGCATTGTGAAGTATGCAATAAAAAATAATTTTCAGCTCCTCCATTCTCCCCTTTTTTCCTGAAGGTGCTGACTTGCCTTGGCTGAGGTTCCATGGGGGCCAACAGCCCTGTGGTACCTTGTTCAAAATCCATTGGTACATGTGTGATCCTAGACAGTAACAGCCTGATTTTAACTCTGTAAAAGGAGGTAGGTTTCAAATGGGTTTGAATAGGGCCCTAGGTATTGGTGAGCACTTCAAACCACAGTGGGTTTTTCTCCGGAATATTTCCACGTTGGTCCATGCCATCCAAGCTAAAACATTTCTGTTTGTTCTGTGTGCACAGGGTGTTTGTACAATGACTACCGCCTTTCTCCATTTCTTCTTTCTGGCTTCTTTCTGCTGGGTTTTGACTGAAGCTTGGCAGTCTTACATGGCTGTTACAGGGAAGATTAGAACAAGACTCATACGCAAACGTTTTCTGTGCCTTGGTTGGGGTAAGTGTAATAAGTGTGTAAATTTTTCATTGTAGTAAATTAACTTTGTCAATTCCATAAGAAACATATTTACAATAAAAATTGTTTTCCTTCCCCCTTATTTAATATATTTCAAATAAAAGTTAATATCTCATAAATGTTTTGATGCATAATTGATGCATTTTGTCCTTGCAGTGAAAAAGAAATTGTATTTGAATTCCAATCCAGTTTTCTTGTCAAATAACAATTTTTTTTTCAGGGTTACCAGCCTTGGTAGTGGCAATATCTATGGGATTTACAAAAGCTAAAGGATACGGTACATCAAACTAGTAAGTCACTTTGAACAGCTTTGAGTTACTCGACAGTTTATAATTAACATTGTCCACAGCAATTTCACCAGAGGGAGAACTTTGTTGGAGGGTGGGGGAGGGAATCTGAGGTCGGGGGGTGGATGTGTGAAACTTCTGCCTCTCCCAGCAATGCAACCTAACCCTGCCCCACTTTCTGAAGTCAACAGTATTACATATTTAAGGTTGTTCACTGCACAACTGGGTAAACCCGTCTGGGTTAGGATGGAAAGTTGTTTTGACACTTGTAACAGGGGTTCCAGCATTTAAAGAGACTTATTTTCATAAGAAATTTCTTTTCAGACGTGATGGGTTTCTGTGCTGCAATCAGTAACTCCATGATTGCTTGCATTGGCAAAAACCATCCCATTAAATTTTAAGACCTCCTACCACTCTGCTCCCCCACCCCCACCCATCCCCAACTGCGATGGCCCTTGGGAACTCCACACCAAGGATGTAACCCTTGTGTCCAATAATAGGAGTGTTCAACTGAAGGAACACACAATGTGTGATGTTTTCCCTTCTTTGCATGCTGTCATCATATGCCGCCTCCCACCAATTGTCCAAAATTCTGATAGACCTAAAAAAAAGGGGTGGGGACTCAGCATAAGCCCCAATTTGGCCTATTGCCCACCTAGAAAGCTACGGTCATGGGATATGGAAACTCCTATACAGTATAACTAAATAGGGGGAAGGATTTTCACAAGCTGTGGCTAGCCAAGTAGTAAAACACCAATTAAGGCCTATTGTCAGAGGCTGACAGGATTTCCCCATTTGGCCTCCAGGCTTCCTGGTAGCAAACTGGGTGGGAGTGGAGGAGAAGGGTAACCCTCCCTGCAGGCTTCAAGGCTCTTCCCGCCTACCTGGTTATTGCTAGTGCTACAGGCACCTCTGCAGAGGGTTTTTCTTCCCCCCCCCACCAACTCCCCGTCAAAGAATGGTGGCTCAGCAGCTGAGCTTTTTATTTTAAAAGTTTTAAAATGGGTGCTTCAAAATGGAGAGGCCGTCCTTTTCGCTTATCTGAACAGCAGGCCCCCTATTGGCCCTCCATCTTTGAGAGCCTGCCCACTGCTTTTAATGGCACGGTGAGCCCACTCTCTCATCACTAATGGCCAATTTGGGGCAAAATCACTGCCAGGTGACATAATGTGGGGTCAGGACCCCCATTTGATCTTGAGTTGGAGTCCCAATCTGAAAGGCAAAATTCTGCCCAGGGCATTGGTAGGGCTGAATGAGGTTTATCTGTGGAGTCATTCCAAAGATTTTAAATACAAGGGACACAGGCTACAGTGAGGATTAATAATGGATGGTTATTTCACATACAATTAACATATATCAGTATGAATTTACTGTTCACCTTTAATAAGTGTTGTGGAATAAGTCACTAGTGAAGATGATTGAAGAACACAGCTTAACTGGGTTTGAGCTGTGATGATATGCTACTCCTTTGAATCCAAAGTTGTTTCGTTGGTGTGATAAGGTAGCTCATATTTTGCACTTACTTTTAGCCCTGACATTTTAATTGCATTGGGTAAGCTGAACTACGAAATAATTGGATTTATTTTCCATGCAAAAGGTGACTCCAAATTAACAAGACCATGTTGTAAATCGCTGGTGATCTCCACAGAGTTGCCAACCTTCCACTAACATGGCTGCCCCAGGGGAAAGCGGAAACCCCATTTACATGCATAACCTTGTGACTACAGTCTACAGAAGCTCCTAGCTTTCTTGGGCTGAGCCCCAGTCAGTGGTTGAACATGAATGAAGAATTACTAACATCCCATAGGATTTCTCACTTAGGTCTTCACTGTTTTTCTTGGCCGCCTAGACAACCAGGATTCAAAATACCACGTCTTTTTGATCACTTCCACCTACATGCTGGATTCCCACCAGTAGCTTGGGGCTGAGTCAAGATGTGTCCCATGATATGAAAGCTTTGTCCAGTTGAGGACCAAAGATTCTTTTTAGCAGTGGGCGGGGTTGGGTGTGAACTTATTTTAATCGCTGCCACTGGTAAATAAGCATCTTATCTTTTGGGTAAACATGCCCCCACTTTTTGATTTTCTATTTTCCTTGTTTCTTTTCCCCTTCTACCTGCTGATGATCACTTCTTAAACTGGTAACCAAAGACGACCTGGGTCCAAAATCCATGGCCTCTCTGGCACAAGTCAGTCTGATGTAAGAGTCTGGAGTTGGGCTGAGGCTCACATAGATAGTTCATAACATGGAGTCTCCCATTGCTTTAATGAATGAGGGTTCAGCAAAAAAAAAGAAAAAAAACCAGTTTGCAGTCTAGGCTGCTGTCACCTTATTAGGCCAAGTCTCGACTTGCATAACACATTACAGACACTGCATATGAAGTCAGTATTGGAGGGATGGATTGGGGCATTGGCTTTGTGCCTTGCATGCTTGTCCTGAAGACACTTGACTCTGCCGCCCTCAAATGTTGAAAATCACTTGATGACAGAGACTTCTCCATTTGGGTCTGTCCAAGGATGTTTTTGTCATGTATTGGGTTCCAGCTTGAGGTTGACTTTCAGATTGTCTTTACATCTAAGCCTGCGATGTCCTGTGGTGTGGGTAACCGTGCTCAGCTGGCTGTAGAGTACTGCCTTTGGTATGTGGGAATCCTCCATGTGACCAGCCCCATGAAGCTGAGCTGTGATGAGCATGCTCTCGATGCCGGGGATATAGCACTTTGCGAGAATGTCAATGTTGGAGGTGTTGTCCTGCCACCTGATATTGCAAATAGACCTGAGATAGCGAAGATGGAATACTTCTAGTTGTTTTATGTGATGCTGGTAGGTTGTCCAAGTTGAACACTCGCAAAGAAATGATGTAAGAATCACTGCTTGGTAGATTTTTATTTTTGTTCCAAGATGAACTCCATGCTCTTTCCAAAGTCAGTGAGCGAGCTTGCTTTTGCTAGGTGATGGTTGATTTCATCATCTGATACTTAATAACAACATACGAAATAAGAGCAGGAGGAGTAGTTCATATGGCCCATTGAGCCTGCTCCGCCATTCAGTACGATCATGGCTGATCTTGGGCTTCAACTCCATTTTCCTGGCCACTCCCCATATCCTTTGATGCCCTGAGAGACCAAAAATCTGTTTATCCCAGCCTTAAATGTATTCAGCGATGGAGCATCCACAACCCTCTGGGGTGGAGAATGTCAAAGGTTCATAACCCTTTGAGTAAACTCATCTCAGTCCTAAATGATCAACCCCTTATCCTGAGACTGTGCCCCCATGTCCTAGATCCTCCAGCCAGGAGAAACAACCTCTGCTTCTACCCTCTAAGGGACAAAGATTCTCCAGCCTCAGTCGAGGCTGGTGGTGAGGTTGGGAGTGCTGATGGCCAGAGTGTGGCCTAGACAGGGACTCCAAGGCTGAGTTCTGTCAGGCCGGACTTATGATACATTGAATGGAGCACTAGTGGTCAGTAAAATAAAAGCAAAACACTGTGGATGTTGGAAAGCAGAAATAAAAACAGAAAGTGCTGGAAGAACTCAGCAGGTCTGGCAGCATCTGTGGAGAGAGAAACAGAGTTAACGTTTTGGAATCCGATATGACTCTTCTTTGGAACTCAAGGTCAGGTGGTTGGTAGGCAGAATGGTAGCTGTGAGACTCGTGGGGATCCTGGCGTGGGCAGCATTGGATTTTACACCCCCATTCACTACCCTCCCACCATCACCACCTTTGACAAACATTACAAAGACCTTTACTGGTGGAGGTTCTGACACTACCCAAACCTGGCAAGTGTTGTTGGCTCTGGGGGCTGGTGAGTATCTGAGAAGCTGAGAGATTTAGCTTTAGTGATGGCTCCTTGACCTTTGGGCCAGCAGCAGAGGTCGGGTGGGGGGGTGGGGGGGGGCATGCGGAAGCAGTGGATGTTGTAGGGGTGGATCCTGTGGCTGCAGATCCCCAACTCCCTGGCTTCAATTTGGCACTTATAAAAAGTTGCTGGAAATGTACAGCAGCTTGAACAGCATCTGAAAGTGAAAAATAACATCTTGGGTTATTTCCAGCACTCTGTTTTCTGTCTGGTATCTGACACTCATCTTTTCCTTTGACCTGACCCCATGCAACGTGAAGTTGCTTCAATTTGTTCCTGGCCTACTTCAAACTTTGCCAACAAATCAATTGTCTCATAACTGTCCATGTTTCCTGCCATTAGTAAGTAAACAGTGAATTCTGCAAGCAAATCTTGCACAAGTCTTAGAAAAGAAAGGATTTAACCAAGGTTATTGATTCAGAAAAAACTTAATTCCACTGAATCAGTAATCAGATATTCCTAAGTCAGGCACATTCTTGTTTACTTCTCTTAATTACTTGACTTTAAAATGAAAGGTTATATTTGAACTTGATGAACCATCTGTATCTCAACAGAAAGCAGAGACCAATGGTCAACAGTTACATGACCATGATTTCCCAAGATCTCCCTGGATTGGCAGATCATGGAACCTCTCTAAATTAGCCTCAACAAACTCTATTCTAGCATCTCAAAATCCACCTTCTCATTGTGCCCCTTCTTTTGCTGCTCTTGGAGCCCATTCCTGCTTTAGTGATCTTCCATAATAATTTAAAGTACCGACCGTACCCAGTCAGCCCATCCTTACAAAACTTAAAGCAGAAGGTCCGACTTTAGATGTGATTCTGCAATTGGACAGCACTTTGTAAACAATTCTGATTGTGCTAAGAGTTACACTGACAACCGAATTAAGATTATCAATCAGGCTCACAGTGTAAACCACTTACGCATGCTAGAAACTACATATATTCATGCAGGGCCCTGTCTTTTGCAAACACCAGGAGTATGTCCATGCATTGCATCTTTTTGAACTAAACAAAAGCTTTGGGGAATAGCCACCAATCGGAGTCGACCTGCCTAGGTTTGAAATTAAATAAAAGCTTGGCAGTTAACTGTGCGCTGGTGTATTCTCCATCACAATGCCTGTACAAATCAGAGTCCACTTGCCAACCAATTAGCATTTCCTTCTCATGCAGTATAAGTTGTTGTTCCCTTTAGTATTGGCATTCTTGTGAATCTGTCCTGATGAGTGCAAGATGAAAAACTTCGATAGCATCTATTTCTTTTAGCAATACCCATTGTAATTTGTTCCACAACCCTTTACATATAAATGTTACAAATTTCCTTAACACCATTTAGCTGCATACCAGCTGCTGTGTTTTGAAGTGATTCAATATTTTCTAAGGGATATTGGGAATTAAATTTTTTAGTCCTGACAATGGACATTGGGGAGTCACTGAGAGCTTGGGAGCAAGTTAATGCAGAACTCATAATCTCAACGAGAAGCAATCTAATTTGGAAACAGTAGACCCACCACTCTTAGGTTAATAACTGATCATTTAATGAAGTTTGTTATCGGTTGCAAATGAGGATTATCTTTATGATCACGGCATAGTAAACGGTGATACTGCTTGAGCAGGTGATTGCCCTGTTGAAGGGTTGCTGTTGAAACTGGAATCAGTGGGAATTTAAGATTAAAACCTGTAGCGGGTAAAGAATTAGTTGAAGGAAAGAAATCAAAGAGTGCTTGTTAGCGAAATGATGTGAGATTTGGCAGTGCTACCAAGTCGAGTGCTGCAGGGCACATTGGTGGAGCACCGTGAATCTAACCTGCATTAATAACTTGGATATAAAAACACAGTGCAAAATGGTCAAGATATCCAGATGGTACTGAACTAAAGACAGAAATTAGATAGGTATGAACAGAATTCAGAGAGGTACCAATGGAATTCAGAGAGGTTCCAACAAAGGGATTTTGGTAAATCAGTAAATGAAGTAATAATGACAGATTCACATTTTTTGGTATTGAATTTGAAGATTACACGTTAATTACAATTACAAAGACTACACATTGGATGGAATAATGGTATGTGGAGATAACAGTAGACAAGCTAATTGGAAGTTATTTCAGGAACCCAGTACACACTTGATGGACTGAATTGCCTTGTATACTATATCATTAAAATACATGGATAGAACATGCAAACACATGAATTAGGAGCAGGAGAAGGCCAATCAGCCCCTTGAATCTGCTCCGCCATTCATTGAGATCATGGCTGATCTGATTGTAACCTCAACTCCACATTCCCGCATACCCTTGATAACCTTTCACCCCCTTGCTTATCAAGAATCTATCTACCTCTGCCTTAAAAATACTCAAAGACTCTGCTTCCACCGCCTTTTGAGGAAGAGGATTCCAAAGACTCACAATACTCAGAGAAAAAAATGCCTCCTTATCTCTGCGTTAAATGGGCAGCCCCTTATTTTTAAACAGTGACCCCTACTTCTAGATTGCCCCACAAGAGGAAATATCCTCTCCACATCCACCCTGTCAAGACCCCTCAGGATCTTTCATGTTTCAATCACGTCACCTGTTACCCTTCTAAACTCCAGCAGATACAAGCCTAGCCTGTCCAACCTTTCCTCATACGACAACTCTCCCATTCCAGATATTGGTCTAGTAAATCTTCTCTGAACTGCTTCCAACGCATTTACATCATTCCTTAAATAAGAAGACCAAAACTGTACACAATACTCCAGATGTGGTCTCACCAATATCCTGTATAACTGAAGCATACCCTCCCTACTTTTGTATTCAATTCCCCCTGCAATAAATGATAACATTCTATTCGTTTTTCTAATTACTTGCAGTATCTGCATACTGACCTTTCATGATTCATGCACTAGGACACCGAGATCCCTCTGAATCTCAGAGCTCTGCAATTACTCACCATTTAGATAATATTCTTTTTTATTCTTCCTGCCAAAAGGAATAATTTCACATTTCCCCACATTGTACTCTATTTGACAAACCTTTGCCCACTCACTTAACCTATCTGTATACCCTTGTAGCTTCCTTATGTCCTTTCCACAACTTACCTTCCTACTTTTCTTTGTACCATCAGCAAATTTAGCAACCGTACCTTCGGTTCCTTCATCCAAGTCATTTATATAAATTGTAAGAAGTTGGTGCCCCAGCACTTATCTGTACAGAAAATCAGGGCATGCCAATCACAGATGTAAAAAGGCCCTAGCTGATGTATGTGCATCAGAGAATGTCATACCTTGAGCAATGTACTCAGCTCATATTATCATCAAATATTCAGGCCATAGATTGTCCTACAAAAGCCAAAAGACTAATCTCTTGAAAAGTATTACAAAGTTACAAAGTATTTACAAGATAGAGTTGGGCCATTCAGCCCAACTGGTTTCTGCCGGTGCTTATGTTCCACACAACCCTCCTCCCACCTTTCTTCATCTCATCTCATCAAATTATTGGAAAAAACAAAAAGGAGGGGGAAGAAACGGGAAAGGGGTGAGGATGGAGGAGAGAGTTCAAGATCTAAAATTGTTGAACTCAATATTCAGACCGGAAGGCTGTAAAGTGCCTAGTCGGAAGATGAGGTGCTGTTCCTCCGGTTTGCGTCGAGCTTCACTGGAACAATGCAATTTTAACTGGAGGAACAGCACCTCATCTTCTGACTAGGCACTTTACAGCCTTCTGGACTGAATATTGAGTTCAACAATTTTAGATGTGAACTCTCTCCTCCATCCTCATGCCGTTGACGGGTGGAGCAGATGATCGCAAACTGGTTTTACGATGACATGGAACCGATTTTTGCGACCTCCTGATATTTTCCTGCCTGCTATTACGCCTGACGATTCAACCCCATGTCTTGGAGAAATTCAGAATGCAGCTTAGCAACTGGTTTCAACATGGGCATGACTTTAAGCCTGTTTGTAACTGTTTGATCTGTTGGTGGAAGAATCTCATCGGTGGTAATCTATTGGAAAATGCTTAATAAATCAGAGGACAGTATTTGCAATGAAGCATTGAGTGTAATGCAATTATGCGATGGAGCACCTGACTCTGATGAAGCAACTGGACACAAAAGCCCAGAAAGGTAAAATGTTGGGTTTTCTATGGGAAGGGTTATGACAATCTTGCCAATGGGTAACAGTGTGTCACTCAGCATTTAATAATTGAATAGGTACCTCCTTCAGGGGCTAAAGATTTTAAATGACTTCGTACCTACTCGATGTAGAGTTCCTTCAAGTATTGCCCATTGAAACACACAGGTCAGAATACCATGGACTGGGAGTTTGGGTGCAGATGTCACTGTGGCTTGTGAATTAGATGCACCACCTCCTACCACCCAACTCCACGCAACCCCCCCCTCACCCCACCCCTCTCCCTCACCCCACCCACCCCATCCCACCTCACCTGAATTCCCGAAATACTCTCATTGTTTGTATTGGAAACAAGAATTTGTAAAGTCTACTGTTCTCTTTGCAACATATGTTGTAAATAATATGGTATAGAAGTTATGCCCAGTAGAGAGTGCCTATGAGAGTATTGTTCTGTTAAATCCACAATCACCAGACAATATTTAAGGATCTGACCTAGCTCAAAATGACTCAAATGTTACTGGTTCAATGCCTAGTAAGTAGATGGGGGATATTTGTACTTCCAGCGTTTGTTCAAAATTAGTTTTTTTTAATTGTGTAATTCCTCCTGGACATTGTCAATAAGTGCCATCTAAAAATCAGGATTCTACAATTGAGCGATACTCTTCCACAGTCAATAAAACACCACCATAACCTATATTTCTATGTAAAACACAGCATGGAACATAACAGCTGCTGAAGTAATGGATTCCTCTGTTGGAAATTGCACAGGTAACACCAGATCCTTCTGCTAATTTAGGTTGTATTTTTCATATGTAGTTCCTATCAGACAGCCTATCAACTTTCATAATCTCACCAAGGCTGGGACCTGAACATTCCAGGGTACTTTTCGGAAGAACTAGGAAAAAGTGGTGGAGTAGCTCTAAGGACTACACTAGTACAATAGTGAGAAATGACCTTAGTTCTAAAGGGCAAGATGTTGAATGAATTTGGACAGAGAAAAGAAATAGCAAAGGTAATAAGTTACTTGTGGGAGTAGTTTATAGCCCCCCTAACATTAACTACACTGTAGGATGGGGTATACAGGAAGAAATAATGGGGACTTATAAAAATATTCATGGGTGATTTTAATCTATGTGTAGATTGGATGAATCAAATTGGCAAAGGTAGCCTGGAAGATGAGTTCATAGTGTTTTCCAGACAATTTCTTAAAGCAGCATGATCTGGAGCCAGCCAGAGAGCAGGCTATTCTGGACCTGGTAATGTGCAATGAGACAGGACTAGTTGATGACCTCGTAGCAAAGGAGTCATTAGGTAGCAGTGATCATAATATTATTGAATTTCACATTCAGTTTGAGGGAGAGGAGGGTGGATCTAAGACTTGTCCATTAAACTTGAAGGCAATTACATGGGTATAAAGGCATGGTATATAATGGATATATAAGAGTTGGCTAAGGTCAACTGGAAAAATAGGTTAAAAAGTAGCACAGTAGAGAAACAATGGCAGACATTTATATTCCATGATACTCAGAAAAGATATATTCCAGTGAGAAAGAAAGACTCCAGGAGAAGGATGCACCACCTGTGGCTAACTAAGGAAGTTAAAGATAGTATCAAATGGTGAGAAAGAAAGACTCCAGGAGAAGGATGCACCACCTGTGGCTAACTAAGGAAGTTAAAGATAGTATCAAATGGAAAGAAAAAGCATATAATTCTGTGAAGATTAGTGGTGGGACAGAAGATTGGACAGAATTTAAAAACCAGCAAAGAATGACAAAAAAGGGAAAAATTAGAGTTCAAGAGAAAACTAGCTAGAGTTTATAAAGGAAAAGAGTAATTAAGGTGAGCGTTGGCCCTCTAGAGAGTGAGTCTGGGGAATTAATAATAGGAAATAAGGAAATGGCAGAAGCGTTTAATAGATATTTTGTGTCTATCTCCACTGTAGAAGGCACAAATAGCACCTACAAAATACCTGTAAATCAAGAGGTGAAAAAGAGGGAGGAACTTAAAGCAATTACAATCACCAAGGAAAGGGTACTAAGAAAATTATTAGAACTAAAAGCTAACAAGTCCCCAGGACCTGATACCTGCATCCTCAGGTCTTAAAAGCTGAGATAATTTTCCAAAATTCTCCAGATTCTGGAAAGGACTCATCAGACTGGAAAATAGCAAATGTGACTTGCCTATTCAAGAACAGAGGGAAAAAGAAAGCAAAAAAACTACAGACCAGTTAGCTTAACATCTGTCACAGGGAAATTGCTGGAATCCATTATTAAGGAGGTTATAGCGGGACATGTAGAAAATCTTAATGCACTCAGAAAGCCAAAATGGTTTTGTGAAAGAGAAATCATGTTTGACTAATTTATTAAAGTTTTTTGAGGAAATGACAAGCAACATGGATAAAGGGGAACCTGTAGATGTGGTGCACCTGAATTTCCAAAAGGCATTTGTTAACGTGCCACATCAAAGATGACTAAACAAAGTAAGAGCTCAAGGTATAGGGGCTAACATATTAGCACGGATAGAGGATTGGTTAGCTAACATCTCACACTTCTCCGCATTGAACTTCATCTGCCACCTATCTGCCCACTGCACCAACTTGTCTATGTCCTTTTGAAGTGCACACCAGGGGACAATTGCAAAGTTTGTGGATAATGCGAAACTTAGAAGCAATATAAACTGTGGACAGTGAGGACAGTGTAGAACTTTAAAAGGACATAGTCAAGTTGGTGAAGTGGGCAAATAGGTGACAGATGAAGTTCAATGCAGAGAAATGTGAGCTGATGCATTTTGGTAAGAAGAACATGGAGAGACAGAGAGACAATATAAGATAAGGGGTAAAATTCTTAAGGGGGTGCAAGAGTAGAGGGACCTGGATGTATATGTGCATAAGTCATTGAAGATGGCAGAACAGGTGGAGAGAGCAGTTAATAAAGCATACAGTATGCTGGGCTTTATTATAGAGACATAGAGTACAAGGGCAAGGAAGTTATGCTGAGCTTATATAAGATACTAGTTAGATCTCAGCTGGAGTATTGTGTGCAGTTCTGGGTGCCACATCATTGGAAGGAAGAATGTGAACACGTTGGAGAGAGTGCAGAAGAAGTTTACAAAAATGGATTCAGGGATGAGAAACTTCAGTTATGAGGATAGATTGAAGAGGTTGGGACCTTTCTCCTTGGAGAGGAGAAAGCTAAGATGAGATTTGATACAGGTGTTCAAAATCATGAGGCTGGATAGAGTAGATAGGGAGAAACTGTTCCCACTCGTAAAAGGATTGAGAACGAAAGGGCACAGATTTAAAGTGATTTGCAAAAAAGCAAGTGTGATGTGAGAAAAACTTTTTCACACAGTGAGTGGTTCAAGTCTGGAACGCACTGCTTGGAAATGTGGTGGAGGCAGGTTCAATTGAGGCATTCAAGAGGGCATTGCATAATTATTTGAATAGAAACAATATGCAAGGGTATGGGGAAAAGGCAGGAAAATAGCACAAAGTGGTAATGCAACAATTCTGTGATTCTGAACAGGAAGCAGAGAGTAGGGGTAAATGGGTCATTTTCGAGTTGGCAAGCTGTAACTAGTGGAGTGCCACAGGGATCTGTGCTGGGGCTCAACAATTTACAATCTATATCAATGATTTGGATAAAGGGATCAATATATGATTATGACATTTGCTGAAGATACAAAGATAGATTGGAGAGTAAATTGTGAAGAGGACAAAGAGTCTGTAAAGGGATAAAGGTATTTTAAGTGAGTGGGCAAATATTTGGCAGATGGAGTATAATGTGGGAAAATGTGAGGTTGTCCACTTTGGCAGGAATAATAAAAAAGTAGCATGTTATTTAAATTGGGAGAGTTTGCAAAACTCTGATGTACAGAGGGAACTGGGTGTCCTGGTATATGAATCAAAAAAAACTAGTATCCAGATACAGCAAATGATTAGGAAGGTAAATGGAATTTTCATGTTTATTGCAAGGGGAATGGAATATAAAAGTAGGGAACAAGGACAGAAAATGCTGGAAAAACTCAGAAGAAGGGTCATACGGACTTGAAACGTTAACTCTTGTTTCTGTCTCCACAGATGCTGCTAGTCCTGCTGAGCTTTTCCAGTGTTTTCTGTTTTTGTTTCAGATTCCCAGCATCTGCAGTATTTTGCTTTTATAAAAGTAGGGAAGTTTTGTTACTTGGTAATGAGCATTGGTGACACCACATCTGCAGTACTGTGAATTGTTTAGGTCTCCTTATTCAAGAAAGGATATAATTGTATTAGAAGCAGTTAAGAGAATATTCACTCGACTGATTCCTGGAATGAAGCGGTTATCTTATGAGGAAAGGTTGGGCTTGTATCCATTGGCTTTTAAAAGAATGAGAGGCGATTTTATTGAAACATATAAGATCCTGAGGGAACCTGATAGGGTGGCTGCTGGGAGGATCCCTTGTGGAAGAGTCTAGAGCTAAGAGACAGTCTAAAAATAAGGGGTGTCTCATTTAAGATGGAGATGAGGAGAATTTTTTTTTCACAGAGGGTCATGAGTCAATGGAATTCTGTTCCCCAGAGAGCTGCAGGGGAGGCTAGGTCATTGAATATTTTTAAGACTCCATTGGACAGATTTTTGACTGATGAGGGAGTCAAAGGGTAGAGGGGTGGGTAGACAGGAAAGTGGAGCTGAGGCCACAAACAGATTAACCATGACAAAGCAGGCTCAAAGGGACGAATGGCGTACTCCTGCTTCTAATTCATATGTTTGTATGTTCATCGCATGGAAGAAAAAAAGAAAGTAAGAACTTACATTTAGTGCCTTTCATGAAGTCCTAAAGCGCTTTGCAACAAATGAATTTGATTTTGGCATGTAGTCACTGTTGTAATGTAGGAAACATGGCAGCCAATTTATACACTGAGAGGTCCTACAAATAGCACAGAGATAAGTGCTCAGATCAGCATTTTTAGTGATGTTTTGGGATTGGTTAAGGCACAAATATTAGCTGGAGCACTGAAAGACCCACACCCCTCATCCCTACCAAGTGTCTCTCAGTTCTATAATGAAGTGTCAGTCTGGATTATGTGATCAAGTCTCTGGTGTGGGGCTTGAACCCACAATCTTCTGACTCAGATGAGGGCACTACCCACTGAGCCACAGCAGAAAGGAAAGCCGCTGACCTCTGGGCATCACTCCAGACTGGGGATTGTTGGTGACTTTCCCATCTCAACACTGTTTCTTACTAATGAAGCCCATTGATTTTCAGATGTTGGGACTCATTGAAGCTGAAGTCTTATGCACTGTTTAAAATTCTGTCTGCACTTGAATATGTCTACAGATCGTTAATTTAATGTACATTTCTAATTTTTATGTATTGGTTATTTCTTTTTATGTTCACAGCTGCTGGCTGTCTCTAGAGGGAGGTCTTTTATATGCATTTGTTGGACCTGCAGCTGCTGTTGTTCTGGTAAAACAAATCTGCATGCATTGCTGTCATCCAGTACTGCACATCCCACTAAAAACTCCATTGAAATGATACAGTCATTATGCCTTGGTGTGTCATAATGTCACTGGTGTTGGGGGGGCGGTGGTGGGGGGAGGTGTGTGTGTGTGTACGTTCGTTCAACTATTTCAGATTAGGGGAATGTATTTGTAGATAAAGGACATCAGGGATTGTGCCTTTAAACCCCAGCAGTGTATGGTAAGGGAGTGTGCTCAGCACCCTCACAGTGATCTCAGCCAGATCCAAGCAGTAGTGTGCCTAAAAGAGTTGGGGTGGTTTCAATCAGGGACAATACCTTGGAGAGGAAATCTACTCATATCACTTTCACCCAATTCCTGGGCATCAGTTCTGTGCCAAGCACTTCTGCAAGAGACAGAAAACAGGGAAAAACACTTAGCACTAGAAGTTCTTTTTTTGTGTATTTAGAGATAAAGCACAGCTATTTGAGGTACCATGAGAGATTTTGATAGATAGGGGAAATTCTTTCCACTGGCAGAAGTGACTGATTAAGGAATGGAAATCTTCAGAATTCTCACCTTAGAGTGCAGCCACTCTGAGCCTGAGGTATGTTTACATGGATATCCAGCAGATGTAACGTCTGCCTTCTCTCAACAGCTTACTGACACTCACTGTGAACTCTCATTGGAAGTGCATATTAGAAACTTTTGCACTCTCACCATTAAAATGGCAGGCAGCAGGTGCGGAGTTTCCAAATGTGCACTCCCACTATGAACCAGGAGTACTGAAACAGAAGCACCAGCCTGTCTCGGTGCCCATTGAAAGTAAAGAAATGGCTGGAGGAAAGTTGGGGGAAGTATCTGTATTCTGCATGCAGGGGGTCTTACAACATAGCACAGGTCCTCAGGGAGAACTCCTGCTGTGGAGAGAACATTACTGGAAGAAACACCTGAGAGTTTTGCCTCGTTATACTGAGGGCCTTGGTACAAGGGTAGCACAGTAAGCAATGAAGGCTTTTATTACCTGAGTGTAAAGGCACTGTGGTTTCCTCCAAGTTTGGGTCATGATGGGTGCTACATCATGTAATGTAATTGTTCATACAGATATTCAATGGTTACTACTCCCAAGTTCACCAGAACCATAAGTAAAAAACTGGCTTTAATTGTGATGATCTGACGACCATTGGTTTCTGGGCAGCTGAGTTGATGCATTGGAGTCAATACAAGGTGACTAACACAAACCAAGCAGTGCAATCTAGCTACTCTTTAGGCATGCTTCTGCCAGACTGTGAGACCTGTGTCATGTTATAACAAGAGCGACAGCAATTGGTTTTAAGGTCAGTATCCGCACTGACGTAAACTGAAAGATAAAATTATTTTTGGCCCCAATGCAGGAAGATTCAAAGTAGAAAAGAGACTAAATAAAATGGTGGAAGTAAAAGGGGATGTACAAGATAGGTCAAGATTTACACCTTTCAGATATTGGAATAATATTTGGATAAAATAACCTGTTATGCAGTTATTATATTGCTGACTAGGGTGTTAAATGCATTAATCGCAGTTTACTTGACTTTGCCTCATCAGTGGAAAGCCGGTATCATATTACCACATATATATATGTCACTTCAATACAATGTTACTTTTCTTATATATGTAACAAGTTGCCTCTTATATGTGTGAAAAGATAAATTCCATATCACAAACGTACTGGCGCCATCTGATGTTTTTATTATTTTTAAATGCCCAACTAGCCTTGTCGACAGTCTGGTGCCTCAGCACACCCATAAAGAAGGGTGCTTTGAGTGGGCACCCAAAAGTACCCACCCCAGAAGTCAGTGAGGAATTTGACCCAGAACTGATGAAGGGGCAGCCACATATGTTCAGGTCAATATGGTGTGTCCCTTGGAGGAGGATGTGATGGTATTCTTGTAGCATTGCTGCATTTATCCTTCTTAGTGGTGGAGGCCCCGGGGCTGGGAAGTTGCAGTGAAGTAAGTGTGTTGTTGGAGACAGTATGTGCTGCAGTCATTGCACTTGTTGTGGAGGCTGGAATTTGGCACAGATTTTGCAGTTGCACTGACAGCAAAATTATCAGTGTTCACCTTCATTACCTTGTGAAACTGGCAGCTGCACCTGTGTAGTTAAACACAGATATCCTGAAGTTGCTGTGAACGATTCCCTGCTCCTCCACAGGATGCACTATTAAATTCCTTGTCAACAGCAATCTTCAGAAATCACTGAACTGCTGAGAATCTCCTCTTTTTAAGTTGTAAAGTTCCTGTTAAAAATTTCCCAGAAATTTAAGCCTTGTTAGTAAGGTGTAACTGGGTTTTTAACAGAATACTGTGTCATAATTACTGCTGAACTTCCTCTTTGGCCCTGGAAAACTAGTTTTATATTTTTGTAATGTGGCATCATTCCATTATGGTAAAATTCCATAGCTTTTTTTAAAATTTATTTGTTATTTGAACATCTAATGTGTATGTCCTAATAGCCTTCTGTAAAATTTATAAAGAGTGCGTTTACCTCCTGGTTTGCTGTCTGTGGGAATTCCCCAATGTGATTGGCTGCGTAACCTGCATGAAGATGTAACTGTTGATGGATGCCAGGAGATCCCTTTGAACTGGCAGCAGATTAAAATTAATGTCGGGAAAGGGGAAATCCATGCCGCAGAGATCTCTAGATCTTTGCGGGTAGCTTTCTTCAGGGTAAGTGGCAAGCGTCGTCACTGCACTGCTGACTGTAAAATTGGGGCCATAAGTGAATCCACTGGCAGGGCTATACTCTGATCAAGCAGATTGGGAGCACTGTCAGTGCTCAAGGGTTGCACTGGTTCAAGGCCCACCACCACCTTTTCAGGGCACTCAGGGATGGGCATTCAATGTTTGCCAGCATTTCCCACATATCAGAGACCAAAGAGGAAGGAAGAAAAATGGGTATGAAAATTAAACTTTGAAAAGAGAATCGTACACATCAAGTCCTTAATCTCCCAACTGATGCGAGCTATTAGTCAGGGATGGTGGCAGGGGAGGTGGTGGCATCATGGTAATGTCACTGGACTAGTAATCCAAAGGTCCAGGCTAATCCTGTGGGGACACGGGTTCAAATCCCACCACAGTAGCTGGTGGAATTTGAATTCAATTAATAAAATCTGGAATTGAAAGCTAGTCTCATTAATGATTATTGTAATAACCCACCTGGTTCACTAATGTTCTTTAGGGAAGGAAATTATCATCCTTTCCTGGCCTGGCCTACATGTGGCTCCAGACCTACAGTAATGTGGTCAATCTCTTAACTGCCCTCTGAAATGGCCTAGCATGGCACTCAGTTCAAGGGCAATTAGGGATGGGCCTGTGATGCCCACATCCCATTAAAGAACAAAAAAAAAACACTGTTCCAATATACCCATGCACATCAGGTGGCCTTGTTTGTATTGACTGCCAGAATTGAAGTCTCAAAGTGCCAATACAGAGTGAAGCAGTAAACAACTGTCCTGAGCTAGAATCTGAAAAGAGAAAGTCGTTGGATCTGTGAAGAAACAATGATCAGCATTGTTGTCGGTTCAGCATTAAGATGACAAAAAGCATTTCTTCTTTCGCAGGTCAACATGGTGATCGGCATTTTAGTTTTTAATAAACTCGTGTCGAGAGACGGAATCCTAGATAAAAAGCTAAAACATAGAGGAGGGTAGGTGGTGAATGCTGAAACATTCATTGTATTTTAAAAGCTCACTCCAAATGCTGCTCCATCACATGGTAAAGAAAATGTTACCCTGCGTTAAGTAGTTATTGCATGCCGTGAAGTTAAATGTGTTGACATTGAGCCAGGTTCTGCATGGCTTTCTTAGTAGTGTGGTGTAATGTAATTATCATGTTTACCATAGAGAATTCTTACTCTTATTTTCTTTTAACTTCCTGAGGGTGCCTAATACTTTTATTTTAAAGCTGCAATTCTTCTCTTCCTTTTTTTGTTGAATTTTTTATTTGGTTCCAGTCAGATGAGTGAGCCCCATAGCGGCCTGACGCTCAAATGTTCCAAGTGCGGAGTTGTTTCAACGACAGCCTTGTCAGCCACCACTGCCAGTAATGCCATGTTAGTCTCAAGCATTTTAAATCTGTATCTATATATGAATATATGTATATAAAAACTTTAATACTTTATAAATATAAACTGCCCGCAAAACATAGCTCAATGATTTTGGTAATGATTCTTTTTTACGGGGATACTGTTGAAAAGGTGATAGATATGTAATGTGGTGTCTGTAGAGATAGCTTAAATATAAATACTGGTAAATATGGACTGACGTCTTAGGAAAAACACAGATTTAACTTTTTTTTACCTCAACGTATGTAATTTACGTCACTCTTAAGTTTTTTGAGACGTCTGCCTCATGCACCTCCTACCAGCTCTAACTGGTTTTCTGCTTGTGTGCAGGGCGTCTCTGTGGAGTTCTTGTGTGGTGCTACCCCTCCTCGCTCTGACCTGGATGTCGGCAGTCCTGGCGATGACCGACAAACGATCAATCTTGTTTCAGATCCTGTTTGCCGTCTTTGACTCGCTGCAGGGATTTGTCATTGTCATGGTCCACTGTGTCCTTAGGAGAGAGGTGAGTGATCAGTAAGAGCCTCCCCATACTTGCACCATGTGATGAAGCTGTAATATTAGCTCACAGGAAGCCAGAGGCAGGCGGGCACGCACGCACGCACACACACACCCCTCCCCCCACCTCCAACAGGTCAATGAAGCCTGCTCCACTCTGTGATAGCTGGATCATCATGGCCAAACATCTCTTCTTCCCCCTCCACCCATTCCCCACCTCACAACCAGCATTGCAGCCATGGACTTCACCATGAATTGTGATCTTTTGAATTCTCCGACCCAGACCACTGTGAATGTGAAGATGTTGAGTATATTCAAGACTGGGAATGATACATTTTTATCCACTAAGGATTCAGAGGTAATGGAAATAGAGTAGGAAGGTGGAGCTAATGATAAAGGTCAGCCACAATCTTATTTAATGGCGGAACAGGCTCAAGAGGCTGAATGGCATTCTCCTGTTCCTATTTTGTATGTCCTTATGCATCTTATATAACTATATATATATATATATATATATATAGTTGCATATTGATACAAGGACAGTCAAAAATGGCATTGGGGCCTGGATTGCAATGCTCAGCAGCACAGATAGCACAGAGAGAGGTTACATTCCCCACGCCCACATCTGCTAGGGAGGTGTTAAGCAGTGGCTCCAACTTCCCTCTCTGCGGGCATGGAAAGTAATAAAGCTGTCATCCAACCATGGATCCTTGCCCTCACAGCCAGACAAAGAGCGTAATAGTGGAGATCAGGCAGGAAGCTTTTTGCAGCAGAGTTAAAATGATTTGGTTAAACTTAGTACGCCAGTTGTTTCTTGGTCTTATCAGAAATAGCTCCTTATACACCTTAAGGATGTTGCACAGTGATTACAGCCATTGGATTTTACTGCTAACATGCTGTGGTGTTGTTATTTAGACAAGCACAACAGCAAACTTGCACACAGCCAGCTTCCACAAACCGGATGTGATAAGTGACCAAATAATCTCTCTCTTGTCACATCGATCAGGGAAACTCCCAGACACTTCTGAAATAGTGCCCAGGGAGCTTTGGCATCCCTTTGAAGCGGCAGACAGGAACTCAGTTTAGCACTTCATCAGAAAGATAGCAGCAGCCTTGAAATTGGATTGTGCAGCATGTATATAGCAGACATGAGACAGGCACTAGAAGATCCAAAATGGCGGCCAGAAGAGCACAACCTGCTATATTGCATTAAACAGGCATCCAGCGAGGACACAAGAAGTACTCATAAACCTAATTATCATATAAAAATAAAAGTCCAACACTGGTTGTGGGATTTTTCATATGCCTAACTCCAACAACTTGCAAAGATGGAGCAGCTTTCATGTGGTTATATGGCACAAGTGCTTCACAGACATATTATCAAAACGAGATTTGACATAAGGAGATATTAGGGCAAATAACCAAAGTCTTGATCAAAGAGATGTGATTTAAGGAGCATCTTAGAGGAGGAGAGAAAGATAGAGGCAGAGAGAAAAGGGTGGGGGGATGGGGAGGGTGGTGGAATTCCAAAGCTAAAATGCTTAGGAGGTCAGAATTGATTTTGAAGGCCTGTCATGCCACAGAGTTAGGGGAGGGTCAAGGCCATGGAGGGATTTGAAAACCTGGATGACAATTTTAAATTGGTGGTGTTGCTGGCTGGAGAGCCAATGTAGGTACATGACCACAGGGATGATGGGTGACAGGGACTTGGTGCAGACCAGTATTTGGGCAGCAGAATTTTGGATCAACTGAAGTTTCTGTAGAGTGGAAGATGGAAGGTTGACCAAGTAAGCAATGGAATAGTTAAGTCTAGAGGTAATACAGGCAGGATGAGGATTTCAGCAACAGGTGAGCTGAGGCAGTGATGTTCTGAAGGGGATGGAACAGATATTTGGACGAAAGAATTGAATTCAAGAGATGAGATGAGAGTGACTGTCCTTGACAGCTTTTGATTGATTATGGCATCAAGGAGCCCTAGCAAAACTGGAGTCAATGGGAATCGGGGAAAAATTTCCAATGTTTGGAGTTATACCTAGCACAAAGGAAGATCATTCTACTTGTTGGAGATCAATCATGTCAGTCTTGGGACATTGCTGCAGGAGTTCCTCAGGGTAGAGTCCTAGGCCCAACCATCTTCAGCTGTTTCATCAATGACCTTCCTTCATCATAAGGTCCGCAGTGGGGATGATTGCACAATGTTCAGCACCATTTGCAACGACTCAGATACTGAAGGAGTCCTTGTTCATAGGCAGCAAGACCTGAACAACATTCAGGCTTGGACTGATAAGTGGGAACAGTTGTGCCACGCAAGTGCCAGGCAATGACCATCTCCAACAAGAGAGAATCTAACCAGCTCCCTTTGACATTCAATGGCATCACCATTGCTGAATCTCCCACTATCAACATCCTGGGAGCTACCATTGACCAGGAACTGAACTGGACTAGCCATATAAATGTTATGGTTACAAGAGCAGGTCAGAGGCTAGGAATCCTGTGGCAGGTAACTCACCTCTTGACTCCTCAAAGCCTGTCCACTGTCTACAAGGCACAAGCCAGGAGTGTGGTGGAATACTCTCCACTTACCTGGATGAGCGCAGCTCTAGCAATACTCTAGAAGCTTAACACCACCCAGCCCACTTGATTTGGCATCTCATCCACCACTTTAAACATTCGCTACTAGCATAGAGTAGCAGCAGTGTGTACCATGTACAAGATGCACTGCAACAATTTGCCAAGTCTAGGTCAACAGCATCTCCGAAACGCACGACCTCTACCACCTAGAAGAACAAGGGCATCATATGAAAGTACCATCATCTGAAAGTACCCCTGTGAGTCGCACATCATTCTAACTTGGAACTGTATTGCCATTCATTCACTGTCACTGGGTCAGTATCCTGGAACACCCTACCTAATGCCCACATGTGCCGCTGCTGTTCAAGACTGTGGCTCACCAGCGCCTTCTCAAGGGCAATTAGGGATGGACAACAAATGATGGACTCACCACTGTCTCCCACATCCCATGAATGAGTGAAAAACATCAAAAAAGCATGTTTGAAAGCTAATTTCATTGTCAAATACATCAAGTTTGCAAAAAGCCTGGTTTTGTCATGGAGTCATTGGCTATGGAACAGAGTTTGTGACGAGGACAGAACAATAGCTTTGGACTTGCCAAACTTTGAAATCCTCCTCAAAAAATCATGATAGATTCACAGAAGGAGACCATTCAGCTCACTGTGCCCTTACCAGCTCTTTGAAAGAGCGAGCGAATTAACCTCAGTCTTCTGCTCTTTCCACATAGCCCTGCAAATATTTTCATATTTATTGAATTGGCTTTTGAAAGTTATTGAATCTACTTTCACCACCCTCTCAGGCCTTGCATTCTAACAACTTTTTTTCTTTATTCTGTCATGGGATGTGGTCCTCACTGGCAAGGCCAGCACTTCTTGTCCATGCCTAATTTCCCTTGAGTGGCTTACTAGGGAGTTAAGAGTCAACCACATTGCTGTGGGTCTGGAGTCAAATGTAGGTCAGACCAGGTAAAGACAGCAGATTTCCTTCCCTAAAGGACATTAGTGAAGATGGATTTTTTTACAGCAATCAATGATAGTTTCATGGACACAATTATTAAGATTAGCTTTATGTTCCAGATTTATTAATTGAATTTAAACATAACCAGCTGCTGTGATGGGATTTGAATCCATATCCCCAACGCACTAGCCTGGGCCTCTAGATTACCAGTCCGGTGACATTACCACTAGTCCTCCATCTCCTCTCCTGAGTAAAATCTCATCTCATTTCTCTGCTTCCTTTGCCAATTATTTTAAATTTGTTCCCCTGGGGTTACTCACTCTCCTGTCACGTTAGCACCATGATCGCTTTCCCAGGCTAGTGGACTACTTGTCTATCTGGTAGGGATTTCATTACACTAATGGATGGTCTGTTACGAATGCCTTTGGCGCTGGATCAGGAGGGCAAGCAGTAAAGGAAGCAGGCGCAGCTACACCATATACCCTCCTTCTCCATAACCATGCTGTCACTCACTGTTCTTCCACAATGCATACAGTGACATGATAGCGCAAAATATGGGTTACAAGTTGCACTATCTGTTAAGTTAGCTGTAAAATAATTAAGAAATATGTCTTGCTGCAAAAGTCCATCAAGTTATGAAAGCATACATGATTAGTTATTCAGTTTACTGATTTACTTACTGGGATCTTCCTGTTCAACAGGTCCAAGATGCTGTTCGATGCCATCTGAGGAACTGCCAGGATCCAATAGCTGGGGATACGGCTAGTACGTTTCCAAATGGTCATGCCCGGATCATGGTTAGCGTCACTTTCTTTCATTCTTTATTCTCCTTCTGAATTTTGACCTAATCTGCAGTTTAGGGCGGGTGCGGATTGGACACCCAGCTTACTCCCTGATTAATTTTATGCTCTGTTGTCTGAAGCTGAAGATCAGGTGTCCAGTGCAAACGTGCTCTGTTCTCACCTCATGAGTTTAGTTAAAATCAGGCATTTTTATTATTATTATCATGTGGCAGAGAACAGATGAGACAGTTGGGGGTCACAGTCCTTTCAAAGCACTCCATCCTCACACTATTATTGACAACCAAGCACAGTGTAAGGGAGCAGGAGATATGGAAGCTGCCTCGAGCAAATTGAGATTCTGATGTGTGTTTCTGCATTTCCATTGCTTTCAGTGACAGAAAAATTACTGATCTAAGCCCTCAATGGACACCTCATCTTGCAAAAGAAGATAGTCCAGTTTATCATTTTACTTCCAGAAATTGTAAAGAATAAAATCTTAAGCCATATTTCGCTGTAGCAAGACAAATGATCATGTCTCCCATTAAGTTGGACCTTCAGTGCAAAATATTTTGCCGATTAAGTTGCTGAGATTATGAGCTGATAACAGGCAGTGAGGGCAACAGGGCATCTGGGTTCTGGACAAGCAGGCAAGCAATAGGGTATCTCCTTAACCAATCAGATTGAAAGAATGAGAAATAAACATCACAAGGAAGGTGAATTAAAGGGAGTGAATTTCAAATCAGGTGCAGAAAAAGAAATAAAGCGAGATGAAGAAACGATTGAGTTAAAAGAGAAAAGGAAAGACAGAAAGAAAAGTAAGAAAAAAAAGTAAATTTAAAATTTGCACTGATACAAAAACAAGTTAATGCAGATGCTGAAAATGTGAAATAAAAAAACAGGTCAGCCGATTAGGTAGCTTGTGTGGAGAAAAAAAGAGTTACCATTTCAGATCAACGACTTATTGTCAGAACTTGACCTGAAATGTTAACTCGGGGCAAGATTTTGCCTTTATTCAAGTTGTTTTTGTGTGGCTGGAACACTTGGGCAGAAGGCATAACTTCCCCTGTGACATTGCCAGGAGGAAGCAAACAAGCAGCCAGTTAAGGATGGTGGGTGGGCCTGCCACACCAGTGGCCCAATCAGAGGCCAGCTACTCTGGAGTCTCATCAGTGCCCCTGTGAGAGGTGGTGTTAATTGTATAAATTAAGATTAAGGATATAAAGGGGGGGGGAGGGGGCACTCAATGGATAATTACTCTTCTTGGGTCCATATAAAGAGACACTTATTGATATTGGTGCTGGGTTGTAGAGTTAGGAGCTATACATTTGTAATGTTTCACTGAATAAATCTAAAACTAAGTAAAGATTAACTTCTGCTCTCCTTCACCAACTGGCTGGTTGCTGCGGACAACACAAGGGTGCCTCCATTTTGAGGTGCCCTTGGGAGGGTGAGCGTCAAATATATTTTTACATGGGCCAAGCAGACAAGGCCTGGAGAATGGAACAGAAAACCCTCCAGCGGCAACACTGGGGCCATGGGATAGTCATTAGCTGTTGGCAGCCACTTCCTTGAACCATGGAGACTTCAGCTATGATGCCCCCCCCCCCCCACCCCAGCCACACCCCCCCACCACCACCATACCTCCTCCAGGTAGCTGGGAGGTTAGCTCCATGCAGCTGGTGGCCTCCCAGTGCAGCAGGAGGCAACTCCACCACTGGCAAAATGCCAGAAACTAATGAAAAGCGCCCTTAATTGGGCCATTCATCATTTAAGTTGGCTAGCTGCCTCTGTGTGGGCTCCATGGCATTTTATGGTCCCCCAACACCCTACCCCCTCCACATAACCCTGCCAATGTTACTGCTATCTAGGGCACAGTAAAATTCCCCCCTCTGTTTCTGCACAGTACTCAGTCCGCACCTGCCTAGTACTTCCCAACAAATTCTGTTCTTTTTTTTACATCTGATCTAGACATTGGTTGAGGGATTTATATTGCCCAGGACAATCTCAAAACATTATTTACAGGGCAGTCATTTGTTAGTGTTAACTCACAGCAGTTAATGATAAGAGCTGTTATCACCTTAAATTTCCCATTTATTTGATGTGCAGGTCCCTTGAAGTGATTTAAAAGTGGAATGCTTGCAGTAAAATGGGTAGCCAAAAGGAATTCTCCTAACAGCATTACACACCATATGAAAACTGACATGCAAAATTCAATGAGAGAATATTACTTTTATACTGTTCTCAGTACTGTGCAGAATATTTCATCATGTTTCTAAGATCTGCCATTTAATATACTGTGTAGCAAGCACAGGAGAGGCAGACTGCTTCTCTAGTCAATCTGTGTGAGATGCTGAACCAGTTCTACTTGTGGCTCATCTTTAACCAGCCTAATCTGTCCTAGACTCATAGGCATTTACAGCACAGAAAGAGGCCATTTAGCCTATCGTGTCCATGTCAGTCAATAAAGATCTGACTACTATCCATATAATATATACTACATATCCATACTACTCCTACTACAACACTATACTACACTAATCTAACTACACTACTCCTATTTTCCCGATCTCATATATCAGCTCTGCTTTTACAGTGGGGATGAAACTCACCTCCTTCGCATCCTGGAAATAGAGGAACCGGACTGTCAAAGCCCAACCCCAGACAAGAATGGAAAATACACAGCAAATTAATCAGTGTCTGAAAGAGAAAGATGTAGCTGACTCTTCCTCAGAATATAAGTTATTAATGACAGTTTATGCCTGGAACTTCACTCTGTCCCCTCCCCAGAAGGAAAAACCAGTTTGCACCAGTACACTTATTTCCCAGTTTTTTACTGGTGTACCATTTTAAGGTATACAAGACCAGTTCGGACCAGTACTTTTACTTACCAGTTTTCACTGGTGTTTTCCTTCTGGGTCTCTTTCAAATGCCGACTGAGCTCCCAAATTTTCAGTTTTTAGTTCAGATTTCCATTGGGAAGGCTGGAAAGGCGTGAGAAGCTGGGATTGCTGTCCTTTGGGCGGAAACGATTAAGTAGAGATTTAATAGAGCTGTTCAAAATTGTGAACAGTAAGTAAGGAGAAACTGTTCTCAGTGGGGATGAAACTCACCTGCTTCACAGGAACCTCCAGTGGCAGGAGGATCGGTAACTAGAGACCATGGATTGAAGATAGTTGGGAAAAGAACCAGAAGTGAGATAAGGAGAACAGTTTTACATGATGAGTTGTTATGATCTGGAATGCAGTGTCTGAAGAGGCAGTAAGAGTAGAATCAATAGTAACTTACTAAAGGAAGTTAGATAAATTCATGAAGGGAAAACACTTGCAGGGCTATGGAGAAAGAGCAGGGGAGTGGGATTAATTGGTTAGCTCTTTCAAAGAGCTAGCGCAGGCATGATGGGCCCAAAGGCCTCCTTCTGTGCTGCATCATTCTATGATACACCGTTTCCTTCTTATCTCAAATATGAACGAATTGTCATTTTTTTTTAACTCATTCTGAATTTATTTACATCACTTCCTGTCCACTCGTATTTCTTTGTTCTTTTAATTTTTTTTTTATTTTTTATTTTCCCCTTTTCACCTCTGTGGTCTTCCTGAACCATTCACTACCCCCAGCCAAGAAGGCAGGTAAGCAATTTGTTCCCACAGCTTTTTAACCAATGCTGCATTATAACCATTCACGAGGTGATGTGCCAGATCAGCCAAGCGGTTAGGAAAGCTGAAATTCCTAATATCTCCGCTGTCCAGTTATGTAATAAAAATCCCCCCCTCACTGATGGTCCCAGCCACCCTGATGCCTAAGGAGATCCCTGAAGTATGGACACCATGCTGGAACGTTTTCCATTTCCTGGGAAAGCTCATCCCTGACGGACAATTACATTTTTCATAGTTTGATGTTGGAAGGATGATAGGAGCAGCATGTTCTCTTTTTTTTGACATTAACATTCATTTTTAAAAAAAGCCCATGGCCAGAATTTTCAACTTGGCCGGTGGGTGCAGGTTCGGCTGGGAAACGGACTGCTGACCGCGATTTCATGCTGACTGGCCAATTAACGACCAGCCAGCGTGAAGCGTGCGCTGAAAAGCTCAGCACTGCCAGGGTGGGGCCGGGAGGAGGGCAGGCGATGACATCGACCGGTGAGCGAGGACAGGGAGAAAGTTCCTTGAAGGCAGAGAGCTGCCTTACGGAATTACAGAACCAAAAACCAAGAAATAAAGTTTTGAAAATCAGAAAAAAAATGTCCAAACATTGCAATCAAGCGCCTGAACATATAGTTGATAAAAATACTGCCCATAGATTTTTATTTTTATTTTATTTAATAGCGGAAACATTATCCCGCCCTTGGATGAGGTTTGATGAAAAATATAAAGGCCGTCTGGCCGATTTGCCCATACACCAACCATAAGGTTGGATAGGCCACAAAAAATTGGAGTCAGCCGCGTCATTAATGGCCTTAATTGCCCTCTTAATTGTCAGTGAGTGCACTTCCAACTTTTGCATGTGCCCACTTAGCGAAATATCGCGCGAGCACAGGGTGACGTCGGGACTCTCGCCCGACATCTTCTCGCGCGATTTTATGCCTGATCGGGTTGTGTACTCGCCCACCCACGGGATGTGAAATTCAGCCCCATATGTTTAGTGAATTCAATCCTGCAGCCTGGACTCTTATGCACATTAGTAACGAACTGCCTTGGTGGTAATGGATCCACATGAAATAGTAATGCCAGTATAGAATTGGCAGTGTTCGTTTTGAAAATGTATGTTTCAAGGCTTTACTCTTTGTTCAAGGGTTGGATTAAATCGAGAGTGTACTGACATTTCTATTATGCCTTTCATATCCACAGACCATCCCCAAGCTGTTTTTAAATGCCTTTGAACTACTTTTGAACGTGTAGTCACTGTTGTTTTGTAGACAAACCTGTCAACTAGTACACACACACACAAACAAACGATGAGATGAATGACTGACTAGTTTGATTTTTTGATGTTAATGGTTGAGCGATAAATATTGGCAACTCCCCTATTCATCTTCTAATAGACTCTTTTATGTCTGCCTGATGTAGATTTAACCTTTCAACCGAAAGCTGTTGCCCTGACAATGCAGCGTTACTTCATTACTGCATTCGAGTGGCATTTTACGTTAGTTTAATTACTCTTGCTCCCAGGATCTGACCGCTGTAAAATTCCTTGCCTCCCTCACTTTTCCCTTCTTCCTTCATTCATAGACATTTAAGACCCACGCTTGATGTTAACTAATCTCTATATCTGCATCTGTTTCATCATAGACACTTTTCATACTTGGTGCCATGATTCTTGTTGGTGCTTTAACTAAATAACTCAGCTCAATAAAAATCCCAATGGCTGGAATTTTCTAGCCCCATTTGGTGGTGGGTGTCATGGCAGGCAGGGGTGGACAATATGTCAGGAAAGCCAAAAATCGGTTTCACGCCATCATGAAACGAGTTTGCGACCGCCCACTGCACCCATCAATGGCAGGCCGGGGTTTCCCACTGTCCAATGTCGGGAACGTAATTTTAATGCATTTGCATCTCATCATCGTGCCAGCTCGCCAGAATCATACCCCATGCTAGATCATCCAGGCACATCGGCGCAATAAGAAGACAACTACCTAACCAAAACTAATATCACAAAATATTTTTTGGGAAGAATTATTACTGTTTGAAATAATATTGTATGATGTAAAATCTAAAGAATTAGGAGCGGGAGTAGGTTGATCAGCCTCATTGAGTCTGCTCAACCATTTAGAAAGATCATGGCTAACCTGATTGTGGCTTCAAGTCCACTTTCCTGTCTGCTGTCCATAATCTTTGACTCCCTTGTAGATCAAAAATCTGTCTAACTCAGCCTTGAATATATTCAATGACCCAGCCTCCATTGCTCCCTGGGAAGAGAATTTCAAAGAGTAACAACCCTCTGAATGAAAAATTCCTCCTCATCTCTATCTTAAATGGGAAACCCCTTATTTTTAAACTGTGCCCCCTAGTTTTACATTACCCCACAAGTGGAAACATCCTCTCAGCACTAACCTGTCGAGCTCCCTCAGCATCTTATATGTTTCAACAAGATCACCTCTTATTCTTCTAAACTCCAGTGAGCGTGGGCCAACTGCTCAACATTTCCTCATAAGACAACCCCTTCATTCAAAGTAATTAGCCAAGTGGATCTTCTCTGAACTGCTTCAATGCAGGTATGTCCCTCCTTAAGTAAGGAGACAAAAACTGTACGCAGTGCTCTAGGTGTGGTCTCACCAACGCTCTGTACAGTTGTAACAAGATTTCCCTACTTTTATATTCCAGCCCCTTGCAATAAAGGCCAACAAGATAGTGTATAATAGTGCATGAGTGTTTATTGCCTCATATTAGAATAATGGTCAGGGGAATGTCATGCATGAGTTCTTTATGCAACCATCCATGAATGCAATCAACAGTACATTCTAGGTTTACTTCCCAGTCAGTGTTTCCACTCTTCTCCCAGTCCTACCTGTAGGGAATGGCCACTATAATAAGACCATAACAATTTTAAGGAGTAGTTTCAGGCATTTATGCCCAGAAAATGTGACCTGTTATGATATCATTCAACCTATTCTCTCCCCAACAGTACATGCTTTTGTCTCTTGTACCTACTTTTGCTGTCTAATTTATGATAGTTCCCTGAAATTCCGTCCACAACTCAATCATCCTTGCATTTATGAGGTTCTACCTTATGACTACCTTACTTAGCTCTAAATGTTGCCTGTGTCCCTTGATATATAAACCCTTTCTTGTAAAATGCATGGAACATGTTTGTTCCAAGATATGTTGAAGAAAATATGTAGGAAATTCAACGTTGCAATGAAGACAGGTGTGATAGCACAGGTCGAGTGGGCAGAATTTTACGGCCCCTTCACAGCAGAGGTAGGGCCAGAAAATGAGGCGAGCTGTTCAAAAGTCCATTGACTTCAGTGGGTCCAGAAAATTCCACTGTCGGGAGGAGCCATAAAATTCTGCCCAGTATTTCTGAGACCTGGGCTAATGGTCCAGAGACACGAATTCAAGTCCCACTAGGGCAGCTGAGGAATTTGTATTCAGTTTATTTTACAAAATTTGAGATAAAAAGCTAGTCTCGGTAATGGCAATCATAAAAATGACTGGATGGGTTTAAAAGCGCATTTGGTTCACTAATGCCCTTTAGGGAAGGAAATCTGTCATCCTTACTTGGTCTGACCTGCGTGTGACTCCAGACCCACAGTAATGTGGTTGCTTTTAACTGCCCTCTGAAATGGCCTAGCAAACCACTCAGTTGTATCAAACTGCTACAAAATGTAGTCAGAATAAAACTCACGGACCACCTGGCATCGACCTAGGCATCAGAAATGACAATGGGACATCTTGCATGCCCAGTTGACCTTGCAATGTCCTTCTTACAAATATCTGGGGACTGGTGCTAAAATTGGGAGAGCTGTCTCACAGACTAGTCAAGCGACAGCCTAACATAGTCATACTCACCGAATCATGCCTTACAGATAATGTCCCAAACACCACCATTATCAATGCTGGGTACGTCCTGTCCCACCGGCAGGGCAGACTCAGCAGAGGTGGCAGCATTAAGTTGGGAGGGGTGGCCTTGAGAGTGCTCAACATTGTCTCTGAACCCCATGAAGTTTCATGGCATGAGATCAAACACAGGCAAGAAACATCTGCTGATTACCACCTACCACCTTCCCTCAGCTAATGAATCAGTGCTCCTGCGTTTTGAACACCACTTGAAAGAAGCACTGAGAGTAACAAGAACACAGAATATACTGTGTTCAAACTGAGAACACCCTCCATCATGTTGTGTGGTATTACTGCCATGCTAAATGGGACAAATTCAGAATGATCTAGCAACTCAAAGCTGGGCATCCATGAGGTGCTGTGGGCCATCAGCAGGTGAATTGTATTTAACCACAACCTGTAACCTCATGGCCCAGCATATCTCCCACTTTACCATCACCATCAAGCCAGGGGATCAATTCTGGTTCAACGAAGAGTGTAGGGCAGCATACCAGGAGCAGCACCAGGCATACCTAAAACTGAGGAGTCAACCTGCTGAAGCTACAACACAGTACTTGTGTAGTGAACAGCAGAAGCAGCATGCAGTGGACAGACCTAAGTGATCCCACAACCAACGAATCAGATCTAAGCTCTGCAGCCCAGCCACATCCAGTCATGAAAGGTGATGGACAATTAAATAACTAACAAGAAGAGGCTGCACAAATATCCCCATTCTCAATGATGGAGGAGCCAGCACATCAGTGCAAAAGATAAGGCTGACGTATTTGCAATCATCTTCAGCCAGAAGTGCCAAGTGGATGATCCATCTCAGCCTTGCAACATTCCAGAATTAGTACTGAAGACTTGTGCTCCAGAACTAGCCTCACACCTATCCAAGCTGTTCCAGTACAAATATAACACTGGCATTTACCCGGCATTGTGGAAAATTGCTCAGGTACACCCTGTTCCTAATGAGCAGGACAAATCCAACCTGGCCAATAATCACCCCATCAGACTACTCTCAATCATCAGCAAAGTGATGGAAGTAGTGAGAGTGACTGCCCTTGATATCAAGGCAGCATTTTACTGAATATGACATCAAGGACCCCTAGCAAAACAATGAGAATCAGGAAAGCTGTCCACTGGCTGGAGTCATACCTAGCCCAAAAGAAGATGATTGTAGTTGTTGGAGGTCAATCATCTCAGTCCAAGGACATTACTGCAGGAGTTCCTCAGGGTAGTGTCCTAGCTCCAACCATCTTATGCTGCCTCATCAATGACCATTCCTCCATCATCATCCATTGGAAGTGGGGATGTTCACTGATTGCACAATGTTCAGCACCATTCATAATTTCTCAGATAATGAAGCAGTCCATGCCTGCATTCAGCAAGACCTGGACAACATCCAGGCTTGGGCTGTTAAGCAACAAGAAACATTCGTGCCACACAAGTGCCAGGAAATGACCATCTCCAACAAGAGAGAATCTAGCCACCTCTCCTTGACCTTCAATGGCATTACCATCACAGATTCCCCCACTATCAACATCCTCGGGGTTACCGTTGGCCAGAAACTGAACTGGACTAGCCATATAAATACTGTGGCTACAAGAGTAGGCCAGACGCTAGGAATCATGTGACGAGTAGCCCATCTCCTGACTCCCCAAAACCTGTCCACCATCTACAAGACACAAGTCAGGAGTGTGATGGAATACTCCCCTCTTGCCTGGATGAGTGCGGCTCCCACAACGCTCAAGAAGCTTGACACTGTCCAGAGCAAAGCAGCCCACTTGACTGGTGCCCCATCCACAAACATTCACTCCCTCCACCACTGGAGCACAGTAGCAGCAGTGTGTACCATCTACAAGATGTATTGCAGCAATTCACCTTCAACAGCATCTTCCAAAGCCATGACTGCTACCACCTAGAAGGACAAGGGGAGCAGATACATGGGAACACCACCACCTGGAAGTTCCCCTCCAAGTCACTCAACATCTTGACTTGGAAATATGTCGGCATTCCTTCACTGTCTATGGGTCAAAATCCTGGAACTCTCCCTAACAGCACGGTGGGTGTACCTACTACAGCAGTTCAAGAAGGCAGCTCACCACCACCTTCTGAAGGGCAACTAGGGATGAGCAATAAATGCTGGCCCAGCCAGCGAGGCCCATACCCTGTGGATGAATAATAAAAAAATATATGCTTTCCTGCTTTTCAGCCTCCCCGTCACCTTGCAGTTTATCACAAGGCCTAGGATTCCCAGTCTTGTTTCAGTATTTGATTGGGGAAAAAGCTATGCTTTATTTGCATTCATTGTTGATTGTTCATTAAAGAAAATAAAATAAAGACCATAAATTAAATTAAAGCTAACTTCGACATAATGAGGCAATGAGGGGTCATTGCACAAGATGCAGTGGCCATCGGGGGATCCTGGTTAAATGTAGGCATTGATAATAGTTTTAACATTCGTGCCTAATTCCTGAACCACAGTTACCTTGAGAAAAGCTTGCAAAATAAGCCCTAAAATGTCAAATCCAAGATACGGAGAGTGAAAGTTATGCATTTAAACCCAGTGTTGAGAAATGGAAAGGTTACACATGTCATGTGAATTTTATTTCTCTTTATATATTTGACCAGGGACTTGTTGATCCATGACACTTGTGTTAAGAAGTTTAATTGCTGTTTTCATTTAAAGAACTTGGCCACCTTTATCCTATCAACAGCTTTATGCTGGGTCTTAGGCTGTGACTGTCTTACAAATAGAATAACCTAATTGAATGCAATTACTTTAATTTCTTTGATTGAAAAATGATTGCTTTCTTCCTCTGAATGATTCATTGTTAGTTCCTGGCACATTATATGCTCTTTGAGAACGCTTGTTGAATTGTACTTACCCGCTATTTTTGTCAGTGCTGCATAACAAATGATTGTAATCTGATATGAAGATGTCCCATATGTAGCAGTGCAGAGAGTCCTAATTTAATTGGAATTATCCATTGTCCTCCACATTCTAGTTCGCTTTTATCTTTCCTTCTTTTCTCAAAGTGATAAGAGTCCTGCTTAAAATTCAAGCATTGAACAGGTTGTAAATATTCTGCTACAACAAGAATTCATTTTGTTCATAACAAAAGCAAAATACTGCAGATGCAGGAAATCTGAACTAAAAACAGAAAATGCTGTGAAAACTCAGCAGATCTGACAATATTCGTTGAGGGAGAAACAGAGTTAATGTTTCCAGTCCAACACGTCTTGTCATCGAGTTCCAAAGAGGAGTCCTGTTCGACTCAAAACGTTAACTCTGTTTCTCTTTCTCCAAGATGCTGCCTGATCTGAATTTTTCTAGCACTTTCTGTTTTTAGTTCAATTCATTTTATGTTATTTCATTTTGTTCATTGCCAGTTGAGTAAAGCTAATTTGCTTGAGCGTTTTTTTTGTACACGTTGGTACTTTTTTTATGTTGATGTTGTCATTATTTGTTTTAACTGATTTTGCTGTTTTATTCTAAATAGACAGACTTCGAAAAAGATGTGGACATTGCATGCCGATCAGGTAAGAATTAATGAGTTAGTTATCACTTCTGTTTAATGATCACAATGGGGGTAACTTTGATGTTTGGCAGGGACATAAAACTGGTGACAACAGATTGGCTGCAAATTATACATGATGTTCGATTTGTTGGGAGGAGGAAATCGGGTGAGCTGTATAAGAAGGCTGATCCAATACGTCCCTGCCAAAATTGAAAGTTTCCTCCATGCCTAGCATAAATTCTATCACATCCTTCAGGGCATAACGACACAGGAGGCTTGTGCCTAACTTTAGACAGAGCAGCCTGAATTGGCTGCAAGTCCACATTCCCCCCCACCCCTATCTTCCAAGATGTTGAGATGAAGTTAAAATACTCAGCAATTTCATGCTAAATTCAAACCTAGACCTCATTTTCTGACTGAAACCTTCTCCACTGCAGAAAGGGAAAGTTATTCTGGAAAATGAACAACTTAAATTTTTAAATGATGCAGACCTCACAAAATTTTTTCCCCCACCTACCCGACTCACTCATGAAAAAACAAGTTAAGTGGCTGAATTAAGGACGTGCCCCTAATAGTCTAAATATTCATATTTTAAAGCCTCGTGCATTAGACTAGAAATTTAGGCCAATGCTTGGTGGTTGAAAATGAACAAGGACATCTTATATGCAAGTTATTGTGGCGTATTATTTTGTTGTTAACTCTGAAGATTGTGCTCATCTAGTCCTGGTCTGGCCCCACCCTTGTCCTGAGTTCTCCAGTGCTTTCTCAGTCATCCTGTTTCCCACTCTCCTTATGCTGCCTACCCTTCATTCTCCTCTATCAGGTCCTTGATCTCCTGTTTCTATACCTCAGGCTCCTGATGCCCCATTCTTCTTTCCCCGCTTCCTTGTCTCCTGTTCCCATTTTTTCAGCTCCATGATCTCTCACTCCTTGTCTCTGCCTAACAGTGACCCTCATGTAATACAGTCAGTGCACATCAAAACAAGCTTAGCATTTTTGGGGGAGCTTGGAATGATTTGGAGATTCTGGGATGATTTTATACATGTACCATAATTGTTTCTTTTTTTGGCTGGGAAATGGGAGGACCATCTTGTGTGCAAGACAGTTATACGCAAATGAAAGTCATTGTTGTTTTTGTAGGAATGCCAAGAGAAGCATCATGAGATCACTATGTGGAAAAGTGCTTGCATTCGGCTCTCTCTTCTCCCTTTAAACCTTGGGAAACACAACTTAGAGGTGTTGCTGAGATTATAGGGTACAAGAGAGATGAATTAACGTGCATGGTTGAATTAAATTGATTGTCAGAATACACTATTATGACTAAGGCAGTTTATATTACTTTAACTCCAGTAGACTGTTGAGCTGAGTTATCATCCAGATCAGTTCCTGCCATAGCATCATTAGCATTCACTATTGCCAAAAATCAGCAGAAATGGAAATTAAACAGTGCTATAACTGAGTTAAAATAACTCACGCAACCGAAGTACAGAGTTCCTTGGTGCATGTCCTCATATTCTTAATGATGTATTGGAGGTGTGTATCCACATTCCTGCTGGTCAATTGGAAAAGTATGTGGCCATGTTCACAGTAGTCAAATAAAGATGTTCCTAGTCATTTATTGAACTTGTATGGGATCACTTTCCTAATTAGTTGACTGTGTTCTTAATGATCTATTAAAGGTAAATGTCCCCATGTTGCCGATGGTCTAGTGAAAAAGAACATAAGAACTAGGAGCAGGAGTAGGCAATTCAGCCCCTTGAGCCTGCCCCGCCATTCAATACGATCATGGCTGATCTCATTTCAGCCTCAACTCCAATTTCCCACCCTCTCCCCATAACTTTTCAGCCTGTTACTAATTAAAAATCTGTCTATCTCCTCCTTAAATTTATTCAGCGTCCTGGCATCCACTTCCCTCTAAGGTAGGGAATTCCACAGATTCATTGAGATTCTAAGCCCCTGATGATCCAAGGAGGTGTGTCCGACCATATTGTTTTTGACTAGTAGAAGTGCCTATGCACAAGTTTCTGAAGCTGTGTGGAGGTCCAAGTGCTCATATCCCTAGTCGCCTATCAGATCTATGTGCCCATGTTGTTGATGGTCTAGTGTAGGCAGCTGTGCCAAGGTCCTTATTTGTAGGTATATTTTTCAGAATATTTAACCATCTGGAGCAGTACAATATGCTAAGGTTGTTAAGGGTCTAGTCAAGGTGTACTTGGCCTAGTTGGTGATGGTTTAGTGGAGCTCTGTGTGTCCAGGTTGCTGGTGATTTGGTGGATATCTATGTCTCCAACTCACTGGTAGTCCTCCAGCAGAAAATTTTGACATTGTTTGCAATCAAATACACTTCAGTAATTTCATTTAAATATACTTCAAAACATTCAGTCCCATCGTTTGACATCAAAATATGTAATTTGGAATGTTATTATGGAAAAAACAGTCATCATTTGTCATCAAAAGTACTCAATTGCCATCTTTTAAAATCATTGTGATGCCTTTTGATTGCTCTTGATTACTTCAGTGGTCATTAAAGCATTCGGAAGTGGCCATCAGGGTTGTGGTAAATTTGTGGAAGCGATCATTAACGTTTGGAAACGATCATTAGCTTCAGAAGCAATCGTCAGTTTTCAGTAGTGATCATTAGCGTTCCAGTGATTGTTAATGTTCAGAAATGAGGATTAGCATTCAGAAGCTATCATTAGTGTTCAGAAACTATTGTTAGTGTTCAGAAGTGATCATTAGAGTTCAGATGTAATTGCTGATGTTCAGAAGCAACCATTTGTGTTCAAAAACGATGGTTATTTTTCAGGAGTGATTGTCAGTGTTCAGAAGTGATCGTTCATGTTCAAAAGCAATCATTAGCATTCAGGAGCGATAGTTTGTGTTCAGGATTGAGCATTGGTATTCTGAAGTGATCATTAGTGTTCAGAAGCAATCACTTACACTCAAAGGTGTTTATTGGTGATGAAAAGCATTCATTAGTACTGCAGCCATTCTCTTCACCCCCCCTTTACAGAACCCCCCAACCACATTTGCAGCCCTTCCCACCCAATCTCGCCTCCCGCCCAGCCTCGCCATCCCCTGACCTCCCTGATGCCTGGCCTCGCCGATGCCTGGCCTCGCCTCTTCCTTTCCCCCATGCCCGCGCCCCCGCAGCCTCTTGCCAACATCCTGCTTCCCATGCAGTCCACCAGCTTCTCTGACTGCCTCCGGCCCCCAAGGTTTGCTCAGTACCACCACCTCCACCCCAAGCTTGCCGAACCCCCAGCCCCAGGCTTGGCAGACACTAGCCCCATAGCTTGCTAGGACCCTTGACTCCAGATTACCCCTCCCCACCTTGGGCCTGTCGCTGCACCCGGGACCCTGGCTGCATCCCCATCCCTGCCGTTGACTCAGGCCTACAGCTTCGACCCATCCCTTCCCCCAAACACACACCTCGTCCTGCTTTGTTCTCCCCTCCTGGCTCCTCCTCGTGGTGGCCATCTAATCTGGTCTGAGCATGCGCAGACACCAAAGATGCTCAGGGAGTGGCAAGAGGAGGCCCTGAGCAGGACTCCTTAGTCGCTGCCTGGAGGATTCCAGGAAAAACCAAGTCCCGAAAAGCCCTTGCCTGGGGTGAGGGGGAGACGGGCAAATTCTGGGAAATCCCAGAAAATCTGCGACAGTTGGTCACCCTAGAGCCTCGCTCACCGCCGTCACTCCGACCGTCGGCTTCACTCGCTGTCGCCACTCTGATCTTCAGGCCTCGCTCACTCCGATTGTCGGCCTCACTCACTGCCACCACTCCAATCTTTAGGACTCACGCTCTGTCACTCCGGTCCTCAGGCCTCACTCTCCGCTACCACACAGCTTCCGACTGCTCGTTGCTCCTCCAGTCGTTCTCTCCTCATTTGCTGAGGAGATGATCAGCCCCCTCCAACCACATGTAGAAAGCTGACTGACTCTTTGGGGATGAATTTCCATGGGGGAGCCCCGATGTCCTGCAAAATATTTACAGATTCTCAGTAGTTTAGCCAGAAAAATGACTCCAGTACAACTCTGAGAACTCCTCTGAAAATTCTACCCCTTAGCGTCTACACTAACATCTGGAATATGGTCACTATGTGGGGGAAGTGACCAGAGGAGACCAGGGGGCTAAATTGGATAGAAATAATAGGGGAAAAAAAACTTGCATTTACATAGCGCCTTTTCACAACCACAGGATGTCTCAAAGACAGTGAAGCACTTTTTGCAGTGTAGTCACTGTTGTAGGGAATGTGGCAGCAAACTTCCACAACCAGCAAAGCGAGAATGACCGGATAATCTGTTATTGTGATGTTGATTGGGAGATAAATATTGAACACTGTATCTTTTAAGCCTGCCTGAGAGGGAAGACTGGACCTTAATTTAATGTCTCCTCTGAAAGACAGCACCTTCAACAGTGCAGCACCCCCTTAGAGTAAGAGTATTGAACTTAAAGTCCTGGAATGGGACTTGAACCCACAACCTTCACACCCTGAGGAGGCAGTGATACCATCTTAAAGGGGAGGAGCATTGTGGCTTGAGCAAGTGCTGGTAATTGTGCAGTCGGTGAGCCTGACCTGGGAAACATTAAATAATGGCACAATGTAGGAGAGAGCAGGAGCCGAGGTTCTCTGACGCTGTGCTAGAGGCCTTGGTGAAGGAGGTGGAAAGGAGGAGGGATGTCCTGTATCCACAAAGGGACTCAGAGGTTCTCCAGACACACACTCGAAAGGTAAACTGATCAGATAGCTATCTCAGTCACTGCAAAAATATAATGGCCTGACGATCTGGATGCAGTGTCGCAAGATGATCAATGACCTTGCCAAAGTGATCGAGCTCAGTGAATGTGAATGAATGCCATATTCCTGCCAACAGCAGCACCAGCCTCAGACACTGCTCCATTCACCACACCCCCATCACTCAGCTATCAACAATCAAGACTCATACCTCACATTCAGAGCTTCACCTCACCCCCACACACTTAGCACTGCTGGAAGCCTCATATCCACATCTCACAGCATGTACGTACTGTCAGCTATTCAGCCAGGATAGGCACATCACCCAGACACATTGCACCACACTCATTGACACACTTTCATCTCTCTTGAAGGATAAGGTGGCAGACAACCTGGGGCAGCAGGAGCTAACTGAAGAGGGACAGAAACAACTGCATGCCCTAACCCCCAAGGAGAAAATGGTGCTGGCCATTAATAGGGTGGCATTGTTGAGAACATGGCCAGCAGCAAGGCTGAAATCATCAAAGACAGCATTATCCTCACACCTAATCCTGTTTCCACATCTTACTTCCTCCACACCCTCTCCAGGTTTCCAAGTTGCAGATAGATTAAGCATGCCCCCCTTATTTTCCCCAGATCCCTCCTTGCTCCATAACCTCATCCTAGTGCCTTTCTCATTTCAAATCGCCAAGAGGTAGAATCTGGTCAGGAACTGGAGGAACAGCAGGAAGCCAGTGATGTTGAAGAAACACTCAATCGATTTCACACATCACACCAACTCCACACATCTTATCAGATCAAAGGCAGGATCTTCAGATGGTGAGAGCCCAGCTATGAATGGGCTACAGTCAAGGCAAGTATAGCACAGGTCCCAACTCTCTGGAGGGCGAGATCACACATGGTTCCACTGCAGAGAGGTCAGAAGATCATTACAATGGGACAGTCTCCAGAAGAGCACTGACTGAAATCCTTCATTCAATGTCAAGGAGCATGGAGGAGTCCAGTACCAACTTGCCACAGGGCTTTGAGCAGAGGTTGAGCCCATCTTTCCAGTGTGGAAGTGGTGGCCGACTCCACTTGTGGCCTTGTATCTGACAGCTGACGTTTCAGCCTCCATTGCAGCACAAACCACATCCACCCAATGTCTGTTTGAGTGCTGCAGTCTGAAGCTGAGACTGGTGTCATCATGGCTCTGGATCTCAGGATGCAAAGGAACTTCCAGGGTCAAGCTATCTGTCCTTTTTCAGATTACCAGGCTTGCTGAGGTTCCACCCCAGAGGAGAATGACAGCATTCATCCTCCTACTGCTGTCCTCCACCTCCTTTTCACACTCCTGCTCTTCAGCTGCTTACTGTACAGCTGGCGGGCTGACGCCTCCTAATGGTGAGGTTGTGCAGCATGCAGCAGATCACCACTAATCTTGACACCTGTTCTGCCGAGTACAGCAGGGCACTTCCGGAGCAGCCCAGGCAGCGCAGGTGTTGTTTCCACATGTTAATGATTTACCCTATCACATTTTATATGGCAGTCGGGCTTTCATTATGGGCTGAATTTTATGCTGATGGGGAGGGAAATCATGCGAGATGACGTTGGACAAGTGTCCTGACATCATCTTGCACGATATTTCAGTCAGTGGGTGCATGCAAATGCCAGAATTGTGCCCGCCAACAATTAAGAGGTCAATTAAACCCATTAGCAGATCAATTGTCTGTCATTTTCAGTCACCCATTCAACCTTACAGTTGGTGGACGGCCAAATTGGCCAGGCAGGGATGACATTTCCATTATTAAATGAAATTAATATAGAAATCTGTGGACAGCATTTTTATCACCTGTATGTTCAGGTGCCTAGCTGTGATGCTTGGACATTTTTTTCCTGATTTTAAAAACTTTATTTATTGGGTTTCGGGCCTGTAGTTCCCTGAAGCAGCTCCCAGCCTTCAGGGAGCTTTCTGTCAGCGCTGGCCCGCGCCCGCATTGATGTCATCGCCCGCCCTCCTCCCTCCCCTACCACGGCAGCGCTGAGCTTTTCAGCATATGCTTCATGCTGGCTGGCCGCTAACATTACCCTGCATCATGGGGAAACCTACAATCTGAGCAAAGCAGCATGTTCACCCACCTGCTTCTCTCTGGTAAGAGATAATGAAAAGTTGTCAACTCCCATTGAATAAAGTCAATAACCTGCCTTATTTAACATTGGATGAACTCACTGTGAGAGGTTGTAAATATCTCCAGCTCCAGCTGGAGGAAGCCATATGCACAGAATTTCATGGCTACAGTTACCTTCACAGCCACTGACAGTGCTGTCCTTGCTCAACCCTGAGGTTGCATTTGTGAGTGCAGCAGGTGGCAGATTTCAATGGGAGCATCCCGACTGAAGCACACTGTTCCTCGCTGAGGTTCAAGTAGGAGAATTGCTTCCTGAACCTGGGATGATATGGCATCCTGTTGAGAGCCTTTCCCCCACCCCTCCCTCTTCCAGTGGCTTGTCTTGCTCTGCGTGGCCTCCCTTTGCCAAGTCAAACTGTAATCCAAGGGGAAGGCCTTACTTGTGAACCCATTTCTCAGAGCAATTAATATGTACAGAAGCCTTGATGACAGTAAAATATCCTTCAGCATCTGTCTCAGTACTTCCTGTAGACTTTAGCAACCTTAAACAGTTATCGAAGGCAAAAAAAAACCTTGCAGAATCATAGCAACAGCCAGACAAAATCAATCAGCTACTAACCTGTCAGCAGTTGGTGATCCCTTTAAGTAGCACTGATTGGCGGGGTCCCCTTGATGTTGAAAACACATTACCCCACATGAGGTTAATACAGGCCATTAGCTGGAGTGTTGAGCTCAAAAATGACACAACTGTTGTCAGATCAACATTGCATACTGCTTGACGTCACTATTTGTCTGCTCTGCATATTTCCAACTGACATTCACTTGATGCATTGCTAATGCTCTTACCAATATGATATCCAGCACATTTTGCTCCCTATAGTGTGCACACGTTCCATGGACACCATTTTGGACCTCTGAAGGCAACCGTAGCACCTAAGAAACAGATGCTATTAAGCCCGATTTCTCAACCCAGGTGTCTACAAGCCATATACCATAACATGAATCAGCATTTTTAGAGAATATAGAAAAAAATATTGACAAAATGGAAGTCGGGCATGTAAGGTCATCATAGCCCATTATTGCTATCTGAAGTAATAAATTGCTCCACAAATTGAATTTATTTGGTTTAAAATTATACAGAAGAAAAGGGAGGCTATAATTGTTGACAATTGCCTTTTAATGACAATATATGAGGAGAAGGCTGCATTAGCCACATTAAATCAAAATTCATGATATTAATTCCAGCATTCGGACCAATTTAGGTGCGCAAATGAAGGGCAACCTTAGAGACACGTTGCAAAGTAATGTTTAAGTGTTATGGCAAGAATCCAAAGCACCATAGTGAGGCCTGTTGTGAACATATAATTACATCAGGACTGAGCTGAAAGCATAGCAAAGGTCATGAGGCACTTAAGTATGCACTTTCCATAACGAGAGTTGCTTGTCATATGGATGATGGAGAATATTAATGTGGATGACTATCCAACACAATGTTTATTCATCTTTAGTACTTACATCAGTGAGACCACTCACATTTTCAGGCAATTATTTTAGCTATTGAGCGAGCAAGTATCTCTCCATTTTGCTGTTACTACAGCAAGGACTGTTCAGCTATTATGATAATGTTTATGTTTTATTTTTGATCATGCGTCTTGTAATATGCAAACTATATATTATAGCCCTATGAACTACTGTTACAAGTGTTATTACTGAAGATATGGGTTGAAGCATCAAAGATTAAGGGTTTCAGTGAGAGGGTGTAGAACACTTTTTTCTACTTTTATCAATGAACATCAATCACTCCCAGGTTTGCTGTGACACTGTCACTTTGGTACAGGGTAAAGCCCCCTCTATTGTGTGCCCACAGTGTATCTCAGCTCTGCCCTCAGCAGTGCCCCCCTAGAGTGTGGGTTTATTTCCACTTCCCACAACAGTTCTGCCCTACCGAATGGGATTGCTAATGTAGTTCTAGTTCTGCTGCTGAATTTTGGGCATCGCTATCCAGACCTAAGAGAGTGGTGAATGCTTAAAACTATTACCCTTGTGGACAGGTAGAAATAATTAAAGAGAAATGATATCTTGCAAAATTTCCTTCACAGAATTAAATTTAAAATATTTAAGTCAATTTGTCTTTGGAATTAAATAAAAAAACAGGGTGTTCCACTTCTGTGCACTTTAATAAGCAGACAGCCCCACACGTACAATTTTATATTCAGGGTGTGATTTTAATCTGTTTAATCTCATGTAAAAACTTGCCTGCCTCACTTACACAAGTCACATCATTGACAGCAGCTAACAGCTTTCCCCTGGCTGGAGTTTTTAGAACCAGGGGACACAGTCTTAGGATAAAGGGTGGGCCTTAGACTGAGGTGAGGAGGAATTTCTTCACTCAGTGGGTGGTGAATCTTTGGAATTCTGTGGCCCAGAGGGCTATGAAGGCTCAGCCGTTGAGTATGTTCAAGAAAGAAATCGCTAGATTCCTGGAGAGAAATTACATCAAGGGATATGGAGAAAGCGGTGACAAATGGGAATGAGGAGATGACCAGCCATGATCTAGATGAATGGCAGAGCACGCTTGAGGGGCTGAATGGCCTACTTCTGCTCTTTTTTCCTATGTTCCTATGTAAAGAAGAGCATATTCCTTGATAAAGTACGTAATGTCAACTTAAAAGGACTTTACATATTTCTCTCATCTCTCTCCCCACTTTGCTTTTCTTTGCCATTATTTATATTCCTGTTGAGTGGTTGGTTTTCTTATTGGAGGGTAGGAGGGTCAGTTGGATGCAAACGTTTGGTATTGACGACAGTGTTATCTCTTTTATTTTGGATGTGCCCCACCAAAGATCATCTTGAACAGCACCATCGATCATCCCAGAGCAAGAGCTTATATAGATCTGGCCATACTAAAATGACGCCTATATATCCAAGCACAGGTGATTTTGAGTTCTGTACGGTTTGTGAATTTTACTGCTTTTTTGGTCCTTGTATCACTACTGTCATGTTGGAAATCTAAAACAACAGGAACTGTAGGGTAGAAGTCACATTATGAACACTTAATATGCAAACATCGCTTTAAGTTGGACCAGATTTAAGGCATAAGAACCAGGAGTGAGATGGGAATTTATTTTTTACACAGTGCACATTATGATCTACCATGGTGGAATTACACTGCCTAAAAGGCTGGTGGAAGCAGGTTCAATTGTAACTTCCAAAAGGAAGTTGGGTAAATACTTGAAAGGGAGAGTTTTGCAGGGCTAGGGGGAAAGGGTAGGAAATGGGATTAATTGGATAGCTCACTCAAAGGCACAATGAGCCTTTTTCTATGCAGGGTTAATCTATAGTTCTACACACAATTCTATGAACACTGCTTCCTGTTAATTCAATGGGGAAAAAAGTAGAGAGAGAGAGCAATTTGGTATGAGTGTGCTTATTATTTATGCAAGGACGCCCTCACCAGTAATTGCAATATTTACATATCAAAAAATCTATAAAGCTATTTCCACAATTTTTGGTACACCCATGACTCTAGTACAATAATCTGTGGTGCTTTGGGGGTAGCCAAGTGATTCTTCATCTGTGAAAAGAACCAAGAAACAAAACTATAAATACCAGTTTAAAAATAACACAGTAAACATCATCAGCAAAAAACGGAACAATGTTCAGATAATGGTACATAAATTTGACATGACAGGAGATAGGATGTTGAAGACAGCTGCTTGAAGGCACATGTCAATCTGATATCTTGCAGCATTCCTGGCTGGATTATTTGAACGTATAGGAGACAGCATCAGCTGGTCACAGTGAGGGCCTGCCTGCTAGGAACTTTTATAGTTATGGTAGATTGCAACTGCATGCAGCCAATATTATCGTGATGTTGAAAGCAAAAAGAAAACAATTTTATAAATCAGAATGACATTTTCCCCTGGGAACAAATCAGATCCAGAAAATCTGTAGCTCAAAATGACATTCGAGTCACTTCTTTATGTCAAATGCCTTAATAGTGCAATATAAGCATTAGGATAATGTGCAATGCTTTTACTCCCTTTGTTATTCCTAAAAGGAACTGTGTTTTATTAATTGTGTTTAAATGCTGTGCTGCTTGCTCTAACTGTTTGGCCTATTCTATTGCAGTTCCACAGCCTTTCTAGAACCAGGGGACACAGTCTCAGGATAGAGAAGATAAAAACACCACACAGTGTGGTGCAAGGGTGGGCTTGAGAGAGTTTGGCAGGGTTCAAAAACCATTCCTTAATGAACCAGTTGGGTTTTTACAGCAATCGTTCATTTCTATAACAATCAACAATAGTTTCATGGGCACCATTACTGAGACTAGCTTTCAATTCCAGATGGGCTCCGTAACCACTAATGTATTGGAGACTATCAATTAACCTTTTATTCCTCGCAAGGGTTTTTTTTTGGGGTAGGCTAATATCCCCATTTAAGACGGTGAAATATCTACAGGTAATACATATATCTCGTTCACTGCACAGCCTCTGCATGCAAGTCAATAGGCAACCGAGGTGTCCCTAGGTGAAGGGCATAACAGAGAATAGCAAGGTTGAAAAAGAAGACAAGATAAATCAAAAAATATTGATTGGATGATGCAAGTTTGAGTTTTAAAGGATTGAAGATTGTTGGAGATAGGAAAGATTGAGGGGGTTGGGGGTGGTGAAGAATTCCAGGACATATTGAGGGAAGTAGGATGGTGGAAGACTGTGTGATGGCATATTTAGAGGGAAATGGTGGCATAGTGGTAACATCACTGGACTAGCACGCCAGAGGACCAAGCTAATGCTCTGTTGACATGAATTCAAATCAAATTGAATTTAAATTCAATTAATAAAATCCGGAATTGAAAACTAGCTTCAGTAATGTTGACCACGAAACCCATTGTCGATTATTATAGAAATGAATGATCATTGTAAAAACCCATCTGGTTCATTAATGTCCTATAAGGAAGGAAACTGCCATCCTTACCTGGTCTGGCCTACATCTGACTCCAGGTCTATAGTAATGACTCTTAACAGCCCTCTGAAATGGCACTCAGTTCACAGGGATGGGCAACAACCTTGCCAGTGATGCCCACATCTCATGAAAGAATAAAGAAAAATAAATTACATCTCAGAAGGGTGAAAACCTCAGAGAGGCATTTAGCATGATAATGTCAATAAAATAAAGAAAGGCAACAAAAGCTAAGCACAGAGGGAGAGCTGAGAAAGGCATCACACATTTCTTCTTGGTTGACATTGGAAGAAAGCTATTAGACGAGGCCCACAAATGTCAGAGCAATATTCAAGTTTGAGTGGATTTAGGCCTTATGGAAAGTGAGGAGCTGTTGATGGGTAAAGAAATATTTGACAGGGAAGATAAATTCCCTTGAAGGCAACTTTAGCAACAAGGATGAGGGAGTTACATTTGACGGTCAGTGGGGATAGATCCAGAATTCTTAGATATGAAGCAAGACTTTGGGTTCAGTCATCAACGGTGCTAACTGTTGGTCTGACATGATAAAATGTCTCGAAGAATTAAACAAGATTTCCATTGCTGTGTGAGGGGTCATTGAGAGTAAGTCATCCATTTTTACCCAAGAAGAATGAAGATTGTGTGCATTGAGGAAGCACCATTTGAAGAAAGTCGATTGCACAGTGAATTTGTGAGAAAATTGTGGATAGCGTTGGCAGATGATCGGTGAAAGTTGATGAGGTGAAGAAGGGGACAGAGTGAGAAAAAAGCAGGAGGAACACCTGAAATAGTGATAAGGAATCAAAAGATTAGCTGCAATACAACGAGACTCATTTAAGAAACTAATTAAGCCTGATGTTCTTAAATTTGTTAGTACGCAAGCAAAGGCCATACATGGTTCAAGTGAGAATGGTTGGAAAACTACTTACTTAGAAGGTGCAACTGGGACAAGGGCAGGTATAAAAAGCAACAATACAAGTTTTTGCAAGGGAATTTAAAAAAAAAACCTTTGCGAAGGATATCAAAGCTAACAGCAAGAAATAAAAATTATGTTAACATATGAGGTCGTAGATGGGAATGTGAGCCTATTAAAGCCTGGTGCAAGCAAGGCTAAACTGGGTAAGAAGAAAATGGCAAACTTCATATTTGTTTTCACAGTGAAGAAAGAGGGTAAAATGCCAACGGTATAAGGACAGTAAAAAAGAGGTCAATGAGAGGAACTCAGTGGATTTCATATCAGTAAAATAATGGTAATGGAGAAAATAATAGGACTTAAAGCAGACAAATCTTCAGGACCTGAAGACTTCCACCACAGCATGTTAGAAGAAATAGATGAGGACATTGTAGATGCATTAATGGATTTCTTTAATGCAATTAAATGAGTGCAATCCTTTACATAGCTCAAACAGAAATAAAATACTGCAGATGCTGTAAATCTGAAACAAAACCAGAAAATGCTGGAAATGCTCAATGGATCAGGCAACATCTGTGGAGAGAAAAGGAGAGAGTTAATCTTTCGCATTGATATTAAAGCTAATTCTTAACAGATCTGGAATTTTTTTTTAAACCCATTCATGGGATGTGGGCTTCACTGGCTGGGCCAGCATATATTGCCCATCTCTAGTTGCCCTTGAGAAGGTGGTGGTGGGCTGCTTTCTTGAACCACTGCAGTCCATGTGGTGTGGGTACACCCACAGTGCTGTTACGAAGGGAGTTCCAGGATTTTGACCCAGCAAAGTGAATGAATGGCGATATATTTCCAAGTCAGGATGGTGAGTGACCTGGAGGGGAACTTCCAGGTGGCGGTGTTCCCATGTATCTGCTGTCCTTGTCCTGCTAGGTGGTAGTGGCCATGGGTTTGGAAGTGCTGTCAAGGAGCCGTGTGAAGTCCTGCAGTTCATCCTGTATATGGTACACACTGCTGCTACTGTGTGTCGGTTTTTGTGGGAGTGAATGTTTGTGGATTTGGTGCCAATCAAGTGAGCAGCTTTGTCATGGATGGTGTCAAGCTTCTTGAGTGTTGTGGGAGCTGCACTGATCCAGGCAAGTGGGGAGTATTCCATCACACCCCTGGCTTGTGCCTTGTAGATGGTGGACAGGCTTTGGGGAGTCAGAAGATGAGCTATTCATCGCAGGATTCCTAGCCTCTGACCTGCTCTTGTAGCCATAGTATTTATATCGTTAGCCCAGTTCGGTTTCTGGTTAATGGTAATCCCCAGGATGTTGATATTGGAGAATTCAGTGATGGTAGTGCTATTGAACGTCAAGGGGCATTGGTTAGATTTTCTCTTGTTAGATATGGTCATTGCCTGGCACTTGTGTGGTGCGAATGTTACTTGCCACTTGTCAGCCCAAGCCTGGATATTTTCCAGCTCTTGCTGCATTTGGACATGGACTGCTTCAGTATTTGAGGATTAGTGAATGGTGCTGAACATTATGTAGTCATCAGTGGACATCCCCACTTCTGACCTTATGGAAGGAAGGTCATTGATGAAGCGGCTGAAGATTGTTGGGTCGAGGACACTACCCCGAGGAACTCCTGCAGTGATGTCCTGGAGCTGAGATGATTGACCTCCAAAAACCACAACCACCTTCCTTTGTGCTAGGTATGACTCCAACCAGTGGAGAGTTTCCCCCGAATTGCCATTGACTCCAATTTTGTTAGGGCTCCTTGATGCCACACTCAGTCAAATGAGGCCTTGATATCAAGGGCAGTTACTCTCACCTCACCACAGGAGTTCAGCTCTTTTGTCCATGTTTAAACCAAGGCTGTAACGAGGTCAAGAGCTGAGTGGCCCTGATGGAACCCAAACTGGGTGTCATTGAGCAGGTTATTGCTAAGCAAGTGCTGCTTGATAGCACTGTTGATGACCCTTTCAATTACTTTACTGATGATGGAAAGTAGACTGATGGGGCAGCAACTGGCCAGATTGGATTTTCCTGCTTTTTGTGTGCAGGACATACCTGGGCGCTTTTCCACATAGCCGGGTAGATGCCAGTATTGTAGCTGTACTGGAACAGTTTGGCTAGGTGCGTGGCAAGTTCTGGAGCACAAGTCTTCAGTGCTATTGCCAGAATATTGTCAGGCCCTATAGCCTTTGCATATTCAATGCCTTCAGCTGTTTCTTGATATCATGTGGAGTGAATTGAATTGGCTTGAAGACTGGCATCTGTGATGCTGGAGACCTCCAGAGAAGGCCAAGATGGATCATCCACTCAGCACTTCTGGCTGATGATTATAGCCTTATCTTTTGCACTTGTGTTGGGCTCCCCCATCATTGAATGTGGGGATATTTCTGGAGCCTCCTCCTCCAGTGAGTTATTTAATTGTCCACCACCATTCACCACTGGATGTGGCAGGACTGCGAAGCTTAGATCTGATCCATTGATTGTGGAATTGCTTAGCTCTGTCTATCCCTTGCTGCATATGCTGTTTGGCACTCAAGTAGTCCTGTATTATAGCTTCACCAGGTTGACACCTCATTTTTAGGTGTGCCTGGTGCTGCTGCTGGTTTTGAGCAAGTGGGAGGGAAGAAATAAGAGTGGTCTGTGACAAGGTAGAAGGCAGGAGTGATTAAATGACAGAAGGAGACAGTAATGGGGCAAGAAAAGAAACAAAAGATGGGCCTAGAGGAGATGTGAATATAAAAAAAAACCATCAGCCATAGATGCAGTCCAAAACAAAATATTGGGGCAGATGTTATGATTTGAAATTGTTGAACTCTGTGTTTAGTCCTGAAGGCCGCAAGATGCCTAATCAAAAAATAAGGTGCTGTCGCTCGAGTTTGCATTGACCTTCACTGGAATTCTGCAGGAGGTCGAGGACAGAGAGGTCAGAATGGGAGTGCAGCAGAGAATGAAAATGGCAGACCACCAAAAGCTCAGGGCCATGCTTGTGGACTGAATGGAATTTTCAAAGCAGTCACACAGTTTGTATTTGGTCTCCCAAAATGTGGAGGAGACTGCATCATTAGCAATGAGTACAGTATACTAGATTGAAAAAAAAGTGCCAATAAATAGCCGTTTCACCTAGAAGCAATGTTTGGAGCTTTGGGCAGTGAGAAGGACAATGATAAAAGGGAATTGCACCTCCTGCGATTGGATGGAAAGGTGCTGTAGGGATGGGAATGGGTGATAGAGGAGTGGACCAGGGACAGAATGGTCACATCGGAATTGTGAAAGGCGATGGGAGGGGAAGATGTGATTAGTGGTGGCATCACGCTAGAGGTAGCGGAAATTGCAGAGGGTAATCCGTTGAATACAGAAACTGGTGGGGTAGAAGGTTGGGACAAGGTGTACCCTTGGGCTTATGGCTCTGAGAGGAAGGGGAAGGTATGAAAGTGAAAGCACAGGATTTGCAATGGAAACAGTCGAGGGCCCCATCAACAAGGGTGAGGGGGAATCCTTGGCTGAAGGTCATTTTTTGCATATATCTTTACATGGTGTTGTGTATTCCAAAATTGTGCCTTTGGGTTGGAAATGTGATTTTCATTTTTCTTGGGATTTGGGCATCCCTGGCTAGACCAGCAGTTATTGCCCTTCCCTGATTGCCCTTGAGAAGATGGTGGTGAGCTGCCTTCTTGAACCACTGCAGTCCATGTGGTGTAGGTACATCCACAGTGCTGTTAAGAAGGGAGTTCCAGGATTTTGACCCAGCAATAGTGAATGAATGGCGATACATTTCCAAGTCAGGATGGTGATTGACTTGGAGGGGAACTTCCAGGCAATGGGGTTCCCATGTGTCTGCTGCCCTTGTTCTTTAGATGGTAACAGTCGTGGGTTTGGAAGGTGCTGTCTAAGGAGGCTGGATGGGTTCCTGCAGTGCATCTTGTAGATGGTACACACTGCTACCACTGTGCGTTGGTGGTGGAGGGAGTAAATGTTTGTGGATGTGGTGTCAATCAAGTGGCTGCTTTGTCCTTGATGGTGTCAATCTTCTTGAGTGTTGTTGGAGCTGCACTCATCCAGGCAAGTGGAGAGTATTCCATCACACTACTGACTTGTGCCTTGTAGATGGTGGACAGGCTTTGGGGAGTCAGGAAGTGAGTTACCCATCGCAGGATTCCTAGCCTCTGGCCTGCTCTTGTAGCCACAGTCCAATTCAGTTTCTGTTGAATTGTATCCCCCCAGGATGTTGATAGTGGGGGGATTCAGCTATTGAATGTCAAGGGGTGATGATTAGATTCTCTCTTGTTGGAGACAGTCATTGCCTGGCACTTGTGTGGTGTGAATGTTACTTGCCACTTGTCAGCCCAAGTCTAGATATTGTCCAGGTCTTGCTGAATTTGGACATGGACTGCTTCAGTATCTGAGGAGATGTGAATGGTGCTAAACATTGTGCAATGGTGGAAAGATGGTCATTGATGAAGCAGCTGAAGATGGTTGGTCCGAGGACACTACCCTGCACAACAGTTTATACTACAGGTGAAAAAGGTGCTGATTGGTTAGCAAGCTGACTCTGTTTGGCCAAGACAATTGCCATGGAGAAAGCAAACAAGAACTAAAAGCTCCCCAAGCTCCCAGGTAACTCAAAAAATGGTGCAAAGTTTGAACATATTCGTTTTGTTGCCGTGAACAGGTCCCTGTGTACGAATGTATGTCACTTCTAGCATGTGTAAATGAGCCAGGTTAAGAGCTCCACTGTTCATCTTAAATTGGTTGTTAGTGTAGCTATTAGCACATTCAGGATTGTTTAGCAAGTGCTGTCCAATCACAGAATCACATCTAATAGTAGTTGTTTTGGTTTGGGTTTTGCAAGTGTTGGCTGGTTGAGTACATTGAAACTATCATTGCACTTGCTGTCTCTGCCTTGACAGTTTATTGCACCTGGAGTACCCTGCACAGTTTGGTCTCCTTACTTAAGGAAGAATATCTTGCATTAGAAGAAGTTCAGAGAAGGTTCACTAGGCTGATTCCGGGGATGAAGGGTGGATGAGTTATTTTATGAGGAAAGGTTGAGCAGGACATTGGAGTTTAGAAGAACATATAAGATTCTAAGGGAACTTGACAGGGTGAAGATGCTGAGGTGATGTTTTCTCTCGTGGTGGAATCTAGAACAAGGGGGCTAGATTAAAAATAAAGGGTTTCCTGTTTAAGACTGAGAGGAGATGGAATTTCTTCTCTGAGGGTCATTCACCTTTGAAATTCTCCTCCACAGAGAGCAGTGTAGGATGGGTCATTGAATACATTCAGTGCTGTTAGACAGATTTTTATTGGACAAGGGAGTCAAGGGTTATGGGGGACAGGCAGGAAAATGGAGTTAAGGCCACAATCAGGTCAACCATGATCTTATGGAATGGCAGCACAGGCTTAATGGGCCAAATGGCCTATTCGTGCTCCTATTTCTTATGGTCTTATGTCTCATAATGGACCCATTCTGACCCCTTCCGGAGTCACTTTAAATAGAGAACTTTTAACAGGCGGTCATGATTACACATGCTCAGCCATTATGCTCAGGAAACTGGGATGTTAATTCAGTGGCTGGGCTAAGAAACCTTCGCAGAGCCCACTTCACTAATAGGCCTCCCACTCCCGAGTGGATTTCAATGTCAAAATTCTACTCAGAGTTACTGAGCAGCTGATGAAAGTGAGTGAGCCCGGATTTGTGAAGGGTAAATCATGTCTGACTAACCCAATGGAATGCTCTGAGAAGAGCACTAACTTGCTGGGCAGGGGAGTGTCTATAGGTATTGTCTACATGGACTTCCAGAAGGTATTTGATAAGGTTCCACAGAAGAAAAATAAGAGTGCAAAGCCTTGGAGATCAACTTGTGATGTGGGTGATCGGAATCAGAGAATCGAGGGAAAGAGTTCATTGCTGGGAATTGACAAGTGGTGTACCCCAAGTCTCCATTCAGAGGCCTTCTATTAAGCACATGGATGAAGAAATAGCGAGTTGTATATTCAAATTTGCAGATGAGACTAAATTAGGAGGCAAAGTAAGTTATGTAGATGGGAGCAGGAGTTACAAACGGACTGAGACTAAATAAGTGGAGTATTGGATGGCAAATGGAATTCAATGCTGGGGAATAAGACGAATCAGAATATTTCCTTAATGATGAGAGTTTAGGAGCTGGGAGGTGCAAACATTGCCTGTGTACGGGAATTTAAGGGGTATTTTCCAAAGCTCAGGGCCTAGGCCACTGAAGAAAATTGGGGATGAGTAAGAGGGCCAGAGACAGACAATGTTACAGAGGTGAATGTAGATGGTCTTGCTAATGGAGGTGATATGTGGCCGGAAGCTCATCTCACGGTCAGGTAATACACCACAGCTGTGAACAGTCTGATTCAGCCACACGCAGTCACCAGTGAGAGGGCTGGGGCCAGATTTTTGAAGCAGGGTCAAGAATTTGATGTTCGGATGAATTCTGGATCCTGACTCTACGCCTTACCAGCACACCCTCGCACTTTATTTTTAAATTCAAATTGCCTAATTGGTTGGGAGGCAAGCTTAATGCCCAATTCGTGTCACAGTTCGTGGCACCGAGCACCTCCAGGAGGTGGGCACTGTCTGCCTGACACCAGCGGCAAAGGCCGGTGGCAGCCATGCTGGGGAGTCCCATTGCCTTGCCGATTGGAGCAGGCAGCTCCTGGGAAGCCAATAGAGATGGAAGATGGCGGAAAGCAGCTTTGGACAACAAATTAAAGTTTAGCACTGACCCCGGGGATAGCTAGCCCCTCAATTTGGATTTTAAAACAGTTGCACAGTGATTTACTTGGGCCCTGTGGCGAATCCAACAGCTGTGCACAAACGTACACAAAACTGTTCAGTGTCACTGGAAAAACCATAGAAAATTATGATCCAAAATGGACAAAGCCCTTAACAATCTTCTTAAGGAGACTTATGGGCCATTAATTGACAATGCGTGTGATTCCCCACTCCCTGCTCACCACTGGCCCTTGGAAAATTCAAAACTGCCCCAGAGATGTCGGGGCTCAGAAATGACCTTGGGGACAGCTATTTCCTAATCCTGCCCGCACCAGGTCCCAATCCTGCAGCCCTTTTGAAAATATGTCCCATGGAGTGTGTCTAGGTAAAGGGATTTATGGAGGGAGCCAAAAACAACATTTCAGCAGAAATTTCTGTTCAGCAGGCATTGGATGGCAAAGGAGCAGTGCGATAAATGAGAGCCAATGGAGGGTTTGAGAAAGATGGTGGTGAGGTAGAGCTGGGTGTTGTGAGTCTCCATGTGAAACCTGACATTGAATTTTTAAGGCCAAGAGGCAAAATGTGGATGGGCCGCAGATAGATCTTTATAGGACCAGAAGTAACAGTATAGGTGCGGGAATAGAAGCTATTGCAGGGTTACGTTTCCTGACTGAATAAAAATGTTCATCAAAGTGATCACCCAATCTATGATTGGTGCACCAATGTATTCCTATACCTCTATATAATTCTATACTGTGTTTCTATACTTAAATGGAGGAAGTACGAATAAATCACTGTTTCATCCAAAAGAGGGTCCTAGATCCTGGGAAGGGCAGAGGTGGCTTGGAAATGTAGAGGGCAAACTCCCCCGAATTATATCAGGATTTAAAGGGTTAAATTATGAGGTGAGGTTATAAGCTTTGTCATTCCCTTGAGTTAGAAGGTTGAGGGCCAAGCCAAATGATGTGCATAAAACAAGAAAGGGGTTTCATAGGGTAGATACAGAGAAATTAATTCTACTGATGGGAGAATACAGAGCAAGAGAATACAACCTTAAAATTGGTGCTACATCATTCAAGAGTGAAATCAGGAAGCACATTTTAATTTTGCAGAAATGGTATTGTGACTCTGGAACTCACTCCCCCAAATGTCAGTGGATGCTGGGGGTTAATTGAATGTTTCAAAACTGAGATTGATAGACCTTTAATGGGTAAGGGTAACAAGGGAGTGTGATCAAAAGCAAGTAAATGGATTTAGCATACAGATCCACATGATCTAATTGAATGTCAGAACAATGTCAATGTCAATAGCCTTCTCCTGTTCCTCTTAGCTAAATGATTGGCCTAATAAACATTATCTCTCCATGTTGTATAATTCGACCGGCCCAAACAAGCACATACACAATCTACTCCTGATAATTTGTTGGGCTAAAAATTTGAATAATCCAAGATTTTAAATTAAGCAACACAAATAACACGAGAAACTGGGAATTTGATGCTAAAAAATTGAATTATTAGATGATTTGAACTGAGCAACTTTCAATTAAGAGTTGACAGCCTATCAGCCAGATGGGAGCACATTAACATTCCACATTGCCTTGGTGATTTCATCTGTGAATCTATCATGTATTTTGTGTAGTGAGTCATACAAAAACAGAAAGGTCCCACTTGACCTCAGATAGGTTAGTCATTGACAGCAAAATTGAGCTCAGTGTTCACAGAGTAGGAAAAAAAGGGGAAAAAATGTATCAATTCAGCCTGATGTTGCCACTAATTGAAAGGAAAATGAACAAGAGGTCTCTCGCAGGCCAAGAAATATACATGTCAGTTGATGACCTTTTCATCTGTACATAGAGGCTGAAAGGAAGGCTATTGTAATGTTTTGGGCTCAAGTCAACTTCAACATCATAAATACTTGATTTAAAAAATTTAATGGTAAACTTTTATGAAAATAATATTCTGCAATATGTTAAATAACTGAGCTCCCCAGTTACTTTCAAGGTTACACTGCAGTTAGCCAGCTTGACGTTGTATTACTGCTAACCCCAAGCTTTCGAAGCTAGTGCTCCGACAACCCAGACATGTTCCATGGATCTTCAAGCTGAGTCATCGGTCCAACTGAAAAATGAGTGAACATGTCAGATACATGGATAAGGCAAGGCTATTCAGGTGGCTGTGTGGACAGAGTCACAGAGTAAACATCTCCTTTGTCCATCTTCAAAGGCCACAGTAGCACAATACATGTGGAAATAAAATCATTCTTCTCTGCATTAGAATTAGATTACAGTATCTATGAAAGTACAATAAGCATAGCATAACAGTTGAGACGAGAAGCATTTAATACCAATTTAAAAGCGATTGAGGCTGATTGAAACAAATTGGTTTAGTTGTTTTTCCAATAACACCAAACTTCAGATTCCTAAGCAGGGACATAAAACTTGGGTTAGTTAACACTGAATGATCTTGTTGAGAGAGAGAATTGAAAGGACTGTGATTCAATTTGCCACAATCTACACCCAGCACAGCTGAAGAAAAACAAAACAGGTAAATACCAAGAGGCTTCAAGTGATTTTGCTGAAAGTGTCCTATCTTTTGCCTTTTTGAATTTATATTATGTTTGCATGGAATTTCTTAGGTTTTCATTCCGAACTGTTAAATTATATTTTTCTCAAATACCAGAGCCTAATTTCATTTGAAGACTATTTTATTTCCTAAAAGCTTCCCCTAATAAGTACTTATGAAACATTTATTTTGCTGAGTTCAATTTCACCTTTCAATAGCAATCTCTTCCTGAAGGTTCCAATCCAAACTCTTTTTGCTTATTGCAGTTTATAAACAATGAGATATTATCTTATACAGTCAGATGACCACATGCGTCATATTATCACCCGCGTTGAATCACAAAGGATTTTTTCATTCAATTAAGAGGCTATTGAATTCATCGCTTTTTGTTTTCCCTTCCCCTTCTCCCCAGGATTACATTTATTATCACCAACAGGTGATTCACTCACCTGTACCCAGAATTGCAACTTACCCCCTGGTTTTCTTACCACCCACCATGAGAAGGCAGCAATAACAGGCATGAAAAATGATGTTATGCCCTCTAGCCGCAATGGCAGGTTTTCACACCATATCATCTGCTTCCCACCTCATTAATTATTCAGCCACAGGAAATACGCTGTCTCGCTGGTAGGCGGCCTCTGAATCGCCCGCCATGCCATTACCTCACCGTTTCCCTTACTCTGGGTGCCATATCTAAACTGCAGCTGTGCACACAGTTCTCAATGCTTGCAGTCCAGGACTGCTGCATTGAAGACAGGTCCCTGAAAACCAAGAAGAGTTCAGTGACCCGCCGTGATGTCCCCCACCCCCGCTCTAGCCGCATGAGGTCCAGCAATCTCACTACTCCGGCTTGGTTGGCGGTGGCAGAGGTGGTCAGTGTCAATGCTACACACAAGAGATTAGCCATCCATTGCAGAAGGAGGACAAATGATGTTATCAGTGCCACCAGGGTAAGGTAACCATCTCATCGCTCTAAACTCTCACACTCACAAGCCCATCACACATTCACTGGCATCTCATTTACTGCCAGCTTAAGGGACATCGCCACTCACTCTCTCACATGCACCTCACATCTCCATCTGGCCTCAACTCCTCTGGAGACTGCCTCCTCAGCCCTCATCATCTTTGGGCCACTTGCACAGATCAACATGTGCTCCACACACATATTGGGATACCCTCCTTCCCCAGTGCAGCCCTCAGACTGCACCCTCTTCCCTTGCCTGAGGCCACTTCTCCTCCTCCCCCAAGGAAGCCCTAGCCCTGTAGCCATTGAAAAGCCATGCCCGCCTTACAGCTGGTCTGGTAGGTAGAGATCTGCCCGTGTGCCCCTCTATCAGTGATGTGGTGCTGCCTCTGAAGCCTGGCGCTGATAACGGGAAGTGCTGCCCGAAGCAAGGTAGGCAAACAAACCTCGAAATCCTGAGTGACTTGCAGCTCACCTGGTGCACATTGCTAATATACAGTTGTGAAACACGTTGGCGTGCAATCAGCCTAGATGATCCAGCATGGGGGGATGATTCTGGCAAGCAGGGCTTATAATGAGATGCTAAAGTATTGAAATTAGGTTCCTGACGAGCAGCAGCAGAAACACAACCCTCCAGTGACGGGCGGAGGGACAATCGCAAACTGGTTTCATATTGGCGTAAAACCAATTTGTGGCCGCCTTGCTGTATTGTCCGCCCCTGCCCCCCACCGCCTGCCATGGGCCCCGCCATCAACGGATGATTCCGCCCTAGGAGTTGACCAAAAAAATGTTGAGCTGTTTAGATGGTATAGCGAGATACCAGCTCATTCTGCATTCCCAAGAGAACTGCACAGGGAGCAAGTGAACTGGGAAAAACCTAAACATGAGTATTAACAAACAATGGCCTAAGTTACAATTCAAATTTTGCACTTAACGTGGCCTGCGCCAAGAAATAAGTTCCCACATAGTTGATCACTGCAGTCAGAATACACTTTAGTACTAATCATTGCCAAGGAAGAACTGTTAAACAGACCTCTTTAAGGACTTAACTTGAATCAACCCTGAGGATTCGGATGCCAATGAGGGTCCTTTTCAACCCTTGGTGCAAAGAGTGCATTGACACCAATCTGCACCACAACACACTGACATTAAAAGCATTTTTGACTTTTAGCTGAAACTAAAGTCTGTGTACATCAAGGCCACACGACAATTGACCCCTCCAGTTCATTAACATGGAACTCTCATCAGGCAGGGAATTATCATCCTGGAGCTGCTTGGGATAGTGCCACTCATACATCTGTTTGTCACACCCCAGGAATAGGCAATCCCAGTCATTTATAATAGTGAGGTTTCAAGGCTTGATTGCCAGGGAAATTAACAAAACATCTCCATTCTGATCGGAGATAGTGAACTCATGAAATGCAGCCTTAATTGTTTTTTCAAACATGAACCTCAAGAGGATCACACATGAATCATCATCATGCCTCATCTTGCCCCATTCTTATAGCACTTTGCAATTGGATCCCAATACGAGAGGTAGACGGGCTAAGGAGGCTGATAGATGCCAGCTGCAGCATTTTTATTTTTTATTCATTCATGGGGTGTGGGCTTCACTGGCTGGGCCAGCATTTATTGCCCATCCCGAAATGTCCTTGCGAAGGTGGTGGTGAGCTGCCTCCTTGAATCGCTGCAGTCCATGTGGTGTAGGTACACCCACAGTGCTGTTCGGGAGGGAGTTCCAGCATTTTAATCCAGCGACAGTGAAGGAACGGTGATATATTTCCAAGTCAGGATGACGAGCAGCTTGAAGGGGAACTTCCAGGTGGTGGTGTTCCCATGTGTCTGCTGTCTTTGTCCTTCTAGATGGTAGCAGTTGTGGGTTTGGAAGGCGCTGTTGAAGGAGCCTTGGTGAATTCCTGCAGTGCATCTTGTAGATCGTACACACAGCTGCTACTGTGTTTCGGTGATGGAGGGAACGAATGTTTGTGGAAGGGGTGCCAATCAAGTGGGCTGCTTTGTCCTAGATGGTATCAAGCTTCCTGAGTGTTGTTGGAGCTGCAGTCATCCAGGCAAGTGGTGAGTCTTCCACCACACTCCTGATTTGTGCCTTGTAGAAGGTAGACAGGCTTTGGGGAGTCAGGAGGTGAGTTACTCACTGCCGGATTCATAGCCTCTGACCTGCTCTTGTAGCCACAGCATTTATATGGCTGGTCCAGTACAGTTTCTGACCAATGGTAACCCCAGGATGTTGATAGTGGGGGATTCAGCAATGGTAATGCCATTAAACATAAAGGGGCAATGATTAGATTCTCTCTTATTGCCGGACAATTGTTTGAAGCGAATGTTACTGGCTACTTGTCAGCCCAAGCCTGGATATTGCCCAGGTTTTGCTGCATTTGGACATGAACTGCCTCAGGACCTGAGGATTCACGAATGGTGCTGAACATTGTGCAATCATCAGCGAACATCCCCACTTCTGACTTTATGATGGAAGGAAGGTCGTTGATAAAGCAGCTGAAGATCGTTGAGCCGAGGATAATTCATAATAAAAATGATTCATACATCCAAGAGGTTTGTTCCCTGAAACCTCTCAGTAGACTTGAGGCGCTCATATTTAACAAATTAATTATCAAGCTCAGCATATGTGGAAGCATCAGAAGTTACAGCACAGAAGGAGGCCATTTAGTCCATCACGCCTTTGCTGGCTTTTTGAAAGAGCAGTTGTGCTTAGTCCACATTCCCGCTTTTTGCCCCTAACACTGTAAGTTCCTCATTCTCGAGTATCTGTCCAACTCCATTTGAAATTTATTTGTGGCTTCAGCTTCCACCAACTTCTCAGGTGGAGCATTTGAGATCCTGACAATTCACTGAGTAAAAATATTTCTCCTTATCTCCACTCCTGATCTTTTTCCTCTGTAACCTGTATTTCAGCACAGCATGAGGTGTAATGTAAAAATGCAGGCCACCCTATGAAAAATATTGCCTAGATGAATAAAATTTTAAGCTTATTTGCAAGTTCTTAAGTTAGAAACAAAATTAGCTTAAATGGTATTTATCAGAAGGTGTTAAGATTAATACCTACTATGTACGCCAACATTTATCACTGATCTATCAGAGCCGTCATCTATTTTAGGAGGAAGCATTTGCTTAGCAAGGTCTTGTAATTTATGCATTAATTAGAGTAAACGCACAATGATGATAAGATAATTAGCTCAAAATTTACTAATTAGCCAGTTACTCTTTGAAAGCATTCAATTACACAAGCCATCAAACCACAAATTGTATTTATTGACTTTATCAACTTGTTCAATCTACAAATGGAACATGCTAATCTTTTACACCACATACACGCATGCGCCAAGGAGAATTTAAGTTAGTTTTATTAATTTTTTTTTTAGTTACTTCTCCATTGGAATTATATTTGATCACACCAGCATGAACCACTACTGGGTGGTGGGTAGTGTCCTAGGCCCAACCCTCTTCATCTCCTTCATCAATCACCTTCCCTCCATCATATGCAGCAAGGCATGGACAATATCCAGGTTTGGGCTGATAAGTGGAAGTAACATTCGTGCCAGGCAATGACTATCTCCAACAATAGAGAATCTAACCATCTCTTCTTGATGTACAATGACATTACCATCACTGAATTCCCCACCATTCACATCATGGGGGTTGCTATTGACCAAAAGTTGAACTGAACAAGTCATATAAATACTATAATTAGAAAAGCAGGTGAGAGACTGGGAATTCTGTGGAGAGTAACTCACCTCCTGACTCCCCAAAGCCTGTCCATCATCTACAAGTCAGAAGTGTGATAGAATACTCTCGACTTTCCCAGATGAGTGCAGCTAACAACACCTAAGAAGCTCAACACCATCCAGGACTAATCAGCCCGTTTGATCAACAACCCCAGCTGCCACCTTAGTCATTCACTCCCTCTACCACCAGCCCACAGTGGCAGCAGTGTGCACCATCTACAAGATGCACTGCAGCAACTCACCAAGGCTCCTTTGACAACACCTTCCAAACCAGTGACCTCTACCAGCTGGAAGGACAATGGCAGCAGATGCATGGGAACACCACCACCTGGAAGATCCCCTCCAAGTCACTCACCATCCTAATTTGGAAATATATCACCGTTCCTTCACTGTCACTGGGTCAGAATCCTGGAACTCCCTCCCTAACAGTGGATGTACCTGCAACACATGGACTGCAGCGGTTCAAGAAGGCAGCTCACCACCGCCTCAAGGGCAATTAGGGATGGGCAACATCCAGTGACGTCCAAACCCCAGGAATGAATTAAAGGCTGAAGTGCAGAAGGCACTTATTCTTTGACAGAATCTTGCCCTTGTCAGGCAAGGGCAGATGGGAAGCCAACCGCCACTCGTGATCGAGGCCAGAAGGCGATTTCATGCTGGTGGGCCAAGTAAGGCTCGCCCAGCATGAAACGCACGCAGCAGTGCTCAGTGCTGCCTGTGCAGGTGGGGAGAGAAGGGCGAGCGCAAACTTCATGCTTCAGAATCTCGAGGCACAGAGCTGCCTCAGGGAGATGAGTATTTTTTTTTAAAAGTAAAGAAATTAAAAATGTTATAAACCATGTACCCTCATGTGACTCCGTTACATGAACAGGGATATTTTATTAATTAAATTTTAAAATTATTTTATTTTTATTTGCTTAAGCAAACCTCATTCCACCCATGGATGAAGTTTCCTAAAATGTGCAAAGACTGCTTGGTCTTTTTGCTTGCCCGCCAACCATAAGTTTGGACCGGCTGCAAAAAATGTCAGTCAGCTGATTCTTTAATGGCCTTAATAGGCCTATTAATTGTCGGCTGCCGTTCCCGTGTGCGTCTGCCGACCGAAATATCGCATGACTGCGCATTGATGTCGGGACACTCGCCCAACGTCAACGCACGTCATTTTACACTCGCGCGGGTCAGGTGTGCATACGCCCACAGAGCTAAAAACTTTGCCCCACATTTCCACAGTAACAGTATGTTCCTCAGAATTGCTTGGTGTCTCTCTGTTATGATTTGGTCTTCCCCAACATTTTTCACATGTTAACAACAAAAAAAAGAATTCCCAATTAGCAGATCAAATCTCAGGAAGTAAAATCTGCAACTGCAGCCATCTTTTAAGTGCGTTAGCTGGCTATGAGGCGAACAATTACCCCTTAATCACACAATTATATCCCAGTGACTGTGTGGGTTATGAGCCACAGTAATTTGTTTACTCCGGAAGGTATTAAATAGCACACTGTCAAACCATCATGTTCAGACTAAAACTATTATTACAAATACTGAAGTTACTATTTACAAATAAGCACTTCAGCAGGAAAGCAAAGAATTTGTGATCCAATCCTGGATTTACACAGGTCTTTAAAAACATGAGAAGAGCCAGATATTTTATCAATATTTTTCAGTAGATGTTGAATGAGCATCTGATGGAATGTCATGTGTGTAGAGCTCCTTTTGGTAGTCATAGGCTGTGCAGAGAAAGGAATTGAAAAAAAAAGTCATCCTCATTTAAACACCTTTGTAGCTAAAGCAGGCTCATTGGGTGCAGCACTGATGGACTGCTGTCTGTTGCCATCTTTTGGATGAGACATTAAACCAGGGCTTCATTTGCCAGTTTGGGAGGGTGTAAAAGATCTCATGGCACCATTTTGAGGATCCGGAGAGTTATCCCTGACGTCCTGGCCAATATTTATCCTTCAGTCAACATCGCAAAACCGCATTGGGCTTTAACTCCCGATGGAATGGCAATTGAGTCAGATGCCACTCCGCTGTAAAGTAATTAACTGGAAATCTTGCTCAACTTACCGATTCAGGCTGGGTAAGATCTGTGCAGTGCAGCTCGCTCCTGACAGGCAAGTAAGCCTTTCCCCCTTTTTTACGGCACTAGCTGCCCTAAAGCAGGTAAGGTTAGAGGTCCAGCCAGGTTTAAAGGTCTTTGACAAACCAGGGAGAAGGTAAGTGTATAAGATAGGATCTGGTTGGGGGAGGGGCAGGGCTCAGATCAGGTCTTGGTGGGAGGCAGATTTGGGGAGGTCAGCAGTTGAGCCTAGTGAGGGGGAGGGTGGTTGGTGGGGGTGGGGAATCTGGTCGGGCCTTGCTGACTAGGGTGGGGGCAGTCAGGCCTGGTCGGGGGGACAGCAAACGGGCCTGGCAGCGAGGTCGGATGGTGGAGAGAGGGGAGTCGGATTCTGGGATGGGGGTGTGGAGATAGAGGAGAGTCGGGTCCTAGCCCATGAAAGTAAGTAGGGAGAGGAGTCGGGCCTAGCTTTGGGTGGAGTTGGGGATGGAGGAAGGTCAGCAGTTGGGGGTCAGGCCTTGATGTGGGGGGGAGGGGTGTTGGCTTGATGTGTCAACTTTGCAGGGGTGGGGGTGGTCGGCAGTTGGACCTTGGGTGAGGGAGTTTCCGTGGGTGGGTTGGGGAGCCCTGTGGGGGGCTGGGGAATTAAGGGGAGGGGTAGTTGGGGGTGTTGGGGAGAGTCCTATGGGAGATCAGTGTGTGTCTGTACAATAACTTAGAAGCTAGAAGTGGCTTTAATTCTTCTAACTTTTTCTTGGTAACTATTGATGAAAGGCAGTCGGAACCATTTGATGTTTGTGATTTAAATCAATTTTTGTATGGTTCCCAGTGCAGGACAATTGTCCATCGAAAGTTTGCACCTCCCGGGCAATTGCCATGCAATCCTTCCCTGGGAACATCCAGTGGGGAAGCCTTTCCCCAGCACTTCTTTGGGGTACCCCCCCATTTACACTGCCCTGGAGCTCGGATGTTATGGCCCATTATCTGGTGATTATCACATTGGTAATTGTGGGATCTTGCTGTGCCCAAGTTGGCTGCTGCATTTCCTACATTTCAACAGTGACTACACTTCAAAAAAGTGCTTTGTTGGCTGTAAAGTGCTTTGAGACATCCGGTGATCATGAAAAGTGCTATATAAATACAAGTCTTTCTCTTTATGAAACAAATTTTCTCAGTGGTCTCCCAGTTGAGATGTTAGCCATTTTTAACCCTTAAGTAGACAAGGCATAAATAATATAGTCCTCATCAACTGCTTCTCTGTTTGCTCCTCACATCTGTCAGGCATTATATATCTGATACTGGATTGTTCACAACCTCAGTGTCATGTCTGATCCTTCAATGAGCTTTCAACCACATAACCTCATCATGCAGACTACCTGTCTCCACCTCCGAAACATTACCCAACTCCACCCCTCTCTCAGCTCTTCCTTTGTTACCTTGAGACTTGACTTTTCTAATACACTCGTGGCCAGCCTCCCACATTCTACCCTCTATAAACCTGAGGTCATCCAAAACTCTTCTGTCCATGTCCTTATTGCACCAGGTCCCATTCACCCATCACTCCTCCCTGACCTAGACTGCCCTCTACCTAAGCAATGCCTCACTTTTTAAATTCTCATCATTGTTTTGAAATCTTTCCACCTCCAGCCCCACATCCTTCCGAGATCTCTGCAGTCCTCTAATTCTGACCTCTTCTGTATCCCCAATTTTAATAGCTACACGATTGGTGGCTGTGCCCTCAGTTGTCAAGGCCCCAAGCTCTGGAACACCTACATCTCTTCACCTCTCTTAGTAGTTAGGGTTTGGAATGCACTGCCAGGAAGTGTGATGGAGGCAGGTTCAACTGAGGCATTGGTTGATTATTTAAATAGAAACAACGTGCAGGGTTACGGGGAAAAGGCAGGAGATTGGCATTAAGTTAAAATGCTCAGAGAGCAGGCGCAGGCACGATGGGCTGAATGGCCTCTATACCATAACAATTCTGAGATTCTGCTTTTCTCTTTTAAGACACTCTTTGGAAACAACTTCTTTGACCATGCATTTGGTCATCTGACCTAATATTGCCTTATATGGCTCGGCATCCAATTCTGCTTATAGTGCTCATTTGAAGAGACTTGAAACATTTTATTACATTAAACATTCTATGTAAATAAAAGTCATTGTTATACCTGTTGATATTTTTAAACAGATTTCCCTTGATGCTTTAGCCAGTTAGGTTGTAATATATTTGCCTGTAAACTCATATCCTCGGAAATGAGTGGTCCCTGATGGTTTACGAATAAGCTGCCCATGGTCTTTCAAAGGACCAATTAGCACTCAAAATAAATTCTTTGTATCTTTGCTCATCTAAAGACCAAAAGGCCTGCCTTGCAGACAGTAACTTAATTTTCAAGTTTAAAAAGGATAGGAAGCCTTCGTCTCAACTCCAGCTGTTGCTAAATCTTGTGTAATCAGAGGTGGCCATATATGTTCTGTATGGTGATTTAAAAATATAACAAAGAAATCTCCCAAATATTCATACTTCTCATTTCACCTCCCTTTTCCAATTAGGGTTGTCAACTCTGATCGGATATTGTTACAATCTCAACAAAGAACAATTACATCTTTTAAAAAGAAGAAACCTGTAATCCAGTTATTTGCTAAAAGAATGAAGCCATAAGATTCCACTGTTTAAAACAGAAGAGTTTTATTGTACAAGGGTCAAACAAAGCAAATACTAAATATTATCTCAAGTAACCGCCTATACTCTCAAACCCAGAATCAACATAAGTTAAACATCAATTAACAGGCAAATTGCGATTGCTTATAAACTATAAGTTCCACATTTAATGGCAGATACAACTAAGACTGATCTTACAAATCATCAGTCCGCACAGCATTTATGTCATCAGCCTCAGTCATGAAGCCCTTCAAAACTCTGGCTTCCTCACAAAGAATTTCAGCTCCTCTTATTCTAAGGTTTAGCCTGATCCCTAGTGGCAGCAGGGCAAAACAAACCCAAGTTCCACGGCACGATCTTCACCAAAAATGGTATACATCTGCAGAACCTCCTCAATTCTGCTTACAATCTGAATGCTATAGATCTATCAATGCTATCTTCAAGTAACAGAAACAGCTGTGGCAACTGTGTGTTTGTCTATTCCCAGCTTCTGGTCCAAGCCTTTGTTTTCTTCAGCGTGCCTGTACTCCACCAATGGAATCCTCATCTGCTCCTGATTTTGGATTGATCTGTGTCCTTTTATATCTATCAGCCAGGTTCAGTCTCCCTGAAAGTTTTGGTTTTCAATCACAGTTTCAGTTTTCATTTCCTCAGAAACTGGGAGGGTCAATTTCCTTTTTCTGTTAGGGTCTGTCAAAAGAATCAAGTTTTAAAACAATGATGTATTCCTAAAGGTTTCATCACACGCCCTTCTGCCTCTACTTGCCCTTCCCAGTCAGACAGCCTTTTTTTCCCATCGCCAGTATTTCAAAATCACCATTCCAATAAAATAAAAACAAAAAACTTCTTTTAATGCTCTTAATGCTTTTACTTGTGGTTTGTTCATACCAGTGTCCAGGAGATTAGTCTACAATTCCAAGAGGTTCCAGGGAAACCCTGAAGAGAGATGGAAAGCTTACTTCCAAACTGTGTTGGAACACACCTCCAGTCAGGAAGCCTGCGCCAATCCACGCTACCTGCACTGTCGAATTCCAACCGAGATTGAATATAAACAATGCCTTGTTTGTTTTTCTTAATTCATTCACAGGATGTGAACAGTGCATCCAAGGGCAGCATTTATTGTCCATCCCTAATTGTCCTTTAGAAGACAGTGGTGAGCCACCTTCTTGAATATAACTAAGGAGTTCTGTTAAGTCGATAGATTGGAGAAGCTGGGGCTGTTCTCCTCGGAGAAGAGAAGGTTGAAAGGAGATTTGATAGAAGTGTTCAAAATCTTGACAGGCCTGGGCAGACTAGACAGGGAGAAACTGTTCCCATTGGTGAAAGGATCAGGAACTAGAGGACAGCGATTTGAGACGATTGACAAAAGGAGCGAAGGTGATATGAGGAAAAACGTTTTCACACAGCAAGTGGTTAGGATCTGGACCGCACTGAGAGTGCAGTGGAAGCAGATTCAATTGTGGCTTTCAAAAGAGAATTGGATCATTATCTAGAGAGGAAATGTTTGCAGGACTGTGGGGAGAAAAGGCAGGAGAATGGGACTAGGTGAGTTGCTCTTGCAAAAAGCGGCCAAATGGCCTCCTCCTCTGCTGTAACCATTCTGTAATTCTATAAGTAGCTTGCCAGACTATTTCTGATGGGAGTTTAGACTCAACCTTGGGCAGAATTCTCTGGTCAGCGAGTGGGGGCGGGGCCAGCTTGCCGAGCATAAAATGACACGCAGTGATGTCAGGTGGGTGTCCCAACATCATTGTGCGTCATTTAGATTTTCAGTTTGGTGGGCACGCAGCTGAGTCAGCTGCCGAACTGTCAAAGGCCTATTAAGGCCATTTAAATAGAAATTAATTCAATTAGCTGAGCTTAGGTGGCCTTCGCATTTTTCATGAAACCTCATCCACGGGCAGGAAGTGTTTTAAAAGTCAATTAAAAATTTTAAAATAATTCTTTCGTATGTCCCAGCTCATGAGGGGATATGTTTTAAAAGTTTTTATTTCCCTTTATTTAAATTTACACATGTCAAGCCGATCTCCCTGAAGCATCTCCGTGCCTCGGAGATCTCTGAGGTCTTCCATGCGCATGTGCGAGAGCGCACAGTGAACCACTCAGGGAATCCCCCCCCACCTGTACAGGGAGCGCACAGTGCTTCCGAGTGAGCATCACGCTGGGTGGGCCATAAGTGGCCCGCCCATGTAAAATGGTGATCGAGTTTGCGCACGCCCCCACACAGCCCCCCAATGGGTGGGGAACATTCAGCCCCTTTTATAGTTCTGGATTCACATATAGGCCAGACTAAGTAAGGCCAACAGATTTCCTTCCCTGAAAGACATTAAGGAACGAAATAGGTTTTTACAATAATCCGGCAACGTCATGGTCACCCTTACTGAGACTAGCTATGCTTCCATATCCGAAGGCAGAATTGGAACTATGAGGCAGAAATGGAATAGTTACAGGGATTGAGAGTGTGGTGGATGCAGGTTTAATCGAGGCTTTCAAGAGGGAATTGGATTATTATCTGAAAAGGAAGAATGTACAGCACTATGGGGAGAAGGGGGTGAGTGGCATTAGGTGAATTGCTCCTGCAGTGAGCCGGCACAGACACGATGGGCTGAATGGACTCCTGTGCTGTAACAATTCTGTGATTCTGTGAACCCACAACCTTGAGGTCATTAGTACCACACGCTAACCATCTTAGCCAACCAGCCCTTATCAAAGTAGTTCATATTGCATGCTGATAACGGATTACCAAATTCATTTGCCTTTTTGATTAATGCTACGCAGGCCAGCATCTCTTTAGTCATTGTCTAGGCTTTGTTATTTGTTTTTTGTAGCTACTTTCTATTAAGCTATTTATATAATGGGAGGTTTACTATAAATAAATACTGTTCATCTTAATTCATCCCAATATTTAAATCATTAAATCTTCATTATTGATGTATTGTGTGATTGCAGGGATGGTAGAATGTTGGCTATGTGGATCTTGGCCTTTGCTAATCCAGCCATTCCTACCTACTAACTACAAAACCTACCCATTTAAATGACATGGTTATTTTCTTATTCCAAGATTAAAATAAAATATTCATGATTTTAATGGCTTTTGGGAAGACAGTGACTATTAAAATATCAAATCAACTGGTGAAATAGAATAAACTACTGTTTGTCAGAACTTTAATTTGTAAGAACAAGCTACACTAGCCAGAATTTAGCAGCTGTTGAATTTTTAATTCTAACTGATGATTCTTCAACCCACAGTCCTTCACAAAGATATCGGGAGCTGTCGAGCTGCTACCATAACGGGAACAATGTCAAGGATCTCTCTGAATGATGACGAAGAGGACAAAGGAATCAACCCTGAAGGCGTGAATTTTTCAACCCTCCCTGGAAATATAATTTCCAAAGTTTTGATACAACAGCCACCGACCGTGCATGTGCCAATTGGAATGAATGAGTTGACTGAGCAGTGTCTAAAGAAGGAGAACAGTGAATTACGACGGACAGTTTATTTATGCACTGATGACAATCTTAGAGTGGGGGATGCTGAGCTGACCCAAACTCAAGAGAGAATGATGGAGAGTGACTACATTGTGATGCCAAGAGGCTCAGCAAATGTTCAACCTATCATTAAGGATGAAAGCAAATTAAATATCAGCATGGAAGGCATGCCACATGATAGGTTAATGCATTTTAAGGTTAATCCCGAATTTAACACAAGTGCACCTGTGATGGATCACATCAGCTTTAATTTAGATCAACATCTCAGCACCCAAGAACACAAACAGAACATACCATTTGAGCCTCGGTCAGCTGTAAAGAACTTCATTGTTTCTGAACTTGATGAAAATAACACTGCACTATCAAGGAGTGAAACAGGCTCAACAGTATCCATGAGTTCTTTAGAGGTTAGTAGGTTTGCATCGAGACAATGCAGAATGTACTCTAGCTACATATATTGAGGTGAATTGTTCTACTTATGTATCTGCAAAATATGAGTTTTTGTTGTTGCAACTTTTTCTGTGCAGACCTCAGGAGAAAAGAAACTTCTCCACCACGCAAACCTTACAAACCTTTACGTAATTTTTGTCAGCGTTAACACTCAGAGTTTCAGGCGCATCTGTTTTCATTGCCAATTTAATGCAGGGATTTTATCTCTATTATCAACATAATAACACCTCCCCTGAAATAGCAGGCAAGGAATGTTCTCCGAACCCATTAACAATTGGTCACAAATGTCTCCAACAGAAGCTCTTAAATTATAATTGAACTAGTTGGGGATTAAAAAGGTTTGGGAAAGACTCTTTGAGCCTGAAGATGTAGGATATCCAGGGGGTTTGATAATCCTTCGATCTTCCAGTACACTCAGGTGCAATGCAAAGGTAAAAAATCAGGGCCCCAACCTTAAGCGGCAGTTTTCTGAAGGTCTTGTATGATTGGAGCCTCTGCCCAGCCCAGCCCTAACAAGGCATAGTAAAGGTCAGGGCCAGGACTCCACACCCAGGGAAGTTCCCTGGTTCTTGGCCAACCAAGCAATGGATCTTTGCACCAGTAAGTGTGTTTAAGACCATTCATGCTGCCTATCCTGAATGGCAGAAGTGGAGACCAACAAGGACTGTGTGAGACCCTTTAGTCTTCCCCATCCTTCAATGATATATTTCGTTTTATTTGGGCATCCTTAGTAAAACGTGGGGGGGAGGGGTCAGTGATCCTTTCCAAGAAGGACCCTAACGCTACTGAATTCCCAGGCAAAGTGGTTACACAAGGTGCGTCATAGTGATTCAGATACCTTGCCTCCCCGCTGCTCCTACTGCCCACCACAAGCTGCCAGACATGGCAGGGTCAACTGCATGAGCCCCAGGGTTGGCAATAACCGATTTTTGGCCATCACATATTTGAGCAACGAACAAAGAAAGGTATAGCACAGGAACAGGCCCTTCGGACCTCCAAGCCTGCGCCGATCATATTGCCCGTCAACTAAAACATTTTGCACTTCCAGGGTCCGTATCCCTCTATTCCCATCCTATTCATGTTTTTGTCAAGCTGCCTCTTAAACACCACTATTGTACCTGCTTCCACCACCTCCTCTGGCAGCGAATTCCAGACACTCACTACCCTCTGTGTAAAAAACTTGCCCCGCAAATCTCCTTTATAGTTTTCTCCTCTCACCTTAAATCTATGTCCCCTAGTAATTGACTCTTCCACCCTGGGAAAAAGCTTCTGACTATCTACTCTGTCCATGCCACTCATAATTTTATAAACTTCTATCAAGTCGCCCCTCAATCTCCGTCGCTCTAGTGAGAACAATCCAAGTTTCTCCAACCTCTCCTCATAGCTAATAACCTCCAGACCAGGCTGCATCCTGGTAAACCTCCTCTTCACCCTCTCCAACGCCTCCGTATCCATCTGGTAATGTGGCGACCAGAATTGCACGCAATATTCCAAATGTGGCCTAACTAAGGTTCTATACAGCTGCAGCATGACTTCCCAGCTTTTATACTCAATACCCCTGCCGATGAAGGCAAGCATGCCATATGCCTTCTTAACTACCTTATCCACTTTCAGTGACCTGTGGACCTGTACACCCAGATCCCTCTGCCCGTCGATGCACTTAAGGGTTCTGCCATTTACTGTATAATTCCTGCCTGTATTAGACCTTCCAAAATGCATTACCTCGCATTTGTCCGGATTAAGCTCCATCTGCCATTTCTCCGCCCAAGTCTCCAAGCGATCTATATCCCATTGTATCCTTTGACAATCCTCTTCACTATCTGCAACTCCTCCAACCTTAGTGTCATGTGCAAACTTACTAATTAGCCCAGTTACATTTTCCTCCAAATCATTTACGTATACTAGGAAACAGCAAAGGTCCCAGCACTGATCCCTGCGGAACTCCACTAGTCACAGCCCTCCATTCAGAAAAGCACCCTTCCACTGCTACCCTCTGTCTTCTATGACCAAGCCAATTCTGTATCCATCTTGCCAGCTCACCTCTGATCCCATGCGACTTTACCTTCTGTACCAGTCTGCCATGAGGGACCTTGTCAAAGGCCTTACTGAAATCCATGTATATAACATCCACTGCCCTTCCAACATCGATCATCTTTGTCACTTCCTCGAAAAACTCGATCAAGTCAGTGAGTCACGATCTCCCCTTCACAAAACCATGCTGCCTCTCACTAATACACCCATTTGCTTCCAAATGGTAGTTAATCCTGTCACGAAGAATCTTCTCCAATAATTTCCCTACCACCAATGTAAGACTCACCGGCCTGTAATTTCCTGGATTATCTCTGCTACCCTTCTTAAACAATGGAACAACATTGGCCATTCTGCAGTCCAGTGGGACCTCACCCATAGCCAGTGAGGATACAAAGATTTCTGTCAAGGCCCCAGCAATCTCCTCCCTTGCCTTCCTCAGTATTCTGGGGTAGATCCCATCTACCTTAATATTCTTCAAGACACCTAACACCTCTTTTTTGATCTCAACATGATCCAGGCTATCTACACACTCTTCCCTAGACAAATCGACTGCTAACTCCTTCTCTTTGGTGAATACTGATCAGAAGTATTCATTTAGAATCTCTCCCATTTCTTCTGGCTCCACACACAGATTCCCATCTCTGTCCCTCAGTGGGCCTACCCTTTCCCTGGCTACCCTCTTGCTTTTTACATATGTATAAAAGGCCTTGGGATTTTCCTTAATCCTGGTTGCCAGTGACTTTTCATTACCCCTTTTAGCCCTCCTGACTCCTTGCTTAAGTTTCTTCCTACTTTCTTTATATTCTGCATGGGCTTCATCTGTTCCCAGCCTTCTAGCCCTTACGAATGCTTCCCTTTTCTTTTTGACTAATCTCTCAATATCCTTCGTTATCCAAGATTCCTGAAACTTGCCATGCTTATCCTTCATCCTAGCGGGAACATGCTGGTCCTGAATTCTTATCAACTGACGTTTGAAAGCCCCCCACATGTCAGTTGTTGATTTGCCCTCAAACATCCGCCTCCAGTCTAGGTTCCTCAGTTCCTGCCTAATATTGTTATAATTAGCCTTCCCCCAATTAACCTGAGAACTCTTGTTATCCTTATCCACCAGTACCTTGAAACTTACTGAATTATGGTCAATTTGGACAATGAATCCATTGGCATTCAGGGGATCAAGAGAAAATAGGGAAGTAAATAGTGACAAGGAGAACAGTATATTACAATTTGCACAGGATATCTTAATGTTCTGTGTTTCAGTCTGTACAAGGTAATTTAACATGCTGTACTACAGTTTGTGCTGTCTTCAAGTTTGTACAAGGTAGTTATTGCTCCCTCTTAGTTTGTAATTTTAATATTCCATGTTTATAATTCACAGAAGGTATTTTAACATTCTATTACAGCTTATTTTAACACTCCATGTTTGCAGATTACTGAACCAATTGTAATGTTCTATTATAGTTGTGGAAGGTATTTTAATGTTCTGGCAGTGCAAGATATTTTAACGTTATAGTGTGAGATTACTCTTAGAGCTCAGGTAGAGCACTAAATGGGAGTTCAACTTAACGCTCTTTTCCACAACTCACAGGAAGACATAATTTTACTTAGTGCACTTTCTAGAAGCTCAGGTGAATGAGTTGGGTTTCAAGATAGGAAGATTACAGTTGAACCAGCCAAACAGTCACCTAACCAGTATAAAGAGTGATCTGTGGGCCAATCTGGCTGTTGTGTGTGGAGTTGCTTAGAGAAGCTGGTAAAGAACAAGAAAACATAAGGAAATATTTTTGGAGCAGCAACTGCAGGTCACAATGGATGATAACAAAAGTGTTGCAGAATAGAAGGGCAACTTATTAATGCCCAGAGGGAGGCCATCATGCTGCAGTGGGTGGGGGGGAGGGGGGGGGAGCAATGAGAAGGCACACTCCAGGAAATGTAGAAGAAAATGTGGAAGAAGATGTCAGGAGACCAGCATCAAAGTTTAGAGAGAAGACTGAAGATGAACAAACATAGCGTGTGGCTGCCATATCTGGAAGTAAACGCTAATGGCGATCAAAGTAAATTACAGGTTTCAGACAAATTTGTCTGACTCCAAAATTACCCTGTAACCTTTTGCAAGCATAACACAAATAAACATACTTATTAACTAGCAGAAAAACAAAGGGGAAACTGGAATAATGCAGCTGAGGAAGACTGAAAATTGCTCACATTTGCAGTTAACCATTACGGTGCACTCTATCAGCTCGCATTCTCACACACTTTCACATAAACTGCCGCACATTCAGATAAGCTTTTTTCTTCTTCTGTCATCTGGAAACACTTCAGACAGATGAAGTGTGCGCTTATCTCTGGTTCCGTAGCTCCTTTTCACCAGCCCAAAGCCAGAGGCTGGAGCATTGGGGGCGCCACTCCGCATCAAGCATGGCTGACCAGGTGTCTCTCCCCCTCTCACCACCAGCCTGGAAGGTTTTACAGGCTGATAATCGACGTTCCGCCACGTTATGAATGTACTTTCCATGGCCATCAAATTCTGGAGTGGGCCTTGGACTTCTGACTTCTGACTCAGAGGCAGGGACATTCCCCACTGTGCCACAAGACCTCCAAGCTGGCCTTCCCTCAAACCATAAAGCTGTGCCACTGTCTGAAATAACCAGCACGCAAAATTCATGCCCTGATTGTATCTTCCCTTTATAGAAAAGGCACGTCAGGTCCAAAGCTTCACCCCTTGCAAGATGCCAACATGTAGGAGCTGCACCTGATATATTAGGCAAGCTGGCTAGAGGACTGAAATATGCTGCAGGTTTGTACAATTCTAATCACATACCTTCCCTGCACTAATGTTTTTGAAACAAATAGGACGCAGTAACTGGCTCATCTGGATTTTTCATACTGTCTTGCTTTCTTGTTGCAGGTAGGACAGGGGCAACACTCTGAGCTTTCTTAGCAAAAAACCACATTCAGCGTTACTACCATATGAAGCAGGCACTTGAAAGGTTCTAAAGTGTTAGAGGTTGGAATCCCTGAGTGAGTCAACTCACGGAGGGCTACAATATTGTCCTCACACATAATGGTAGCCTGGCTGAGTGAATTGCGCACCTATTGTAGAATCCACTCCAATTCTATACCATTGATTTCAATGGAAGGATAATTAAGCATGTTCTATAGTGAGAGGATGATCTCTGCCACCTATTGAAATTGAACATTTACCCCAGTGAGTTCAAGGCAGAAAGCTAGGGGCTACAAAAGTGATCTTTGCTGCTCTGCAGAAGGATAACATCAACTTGGGCACTTGAATTTGATCCCAAGATGCATCAATAATATCAAAAGAAGTATCTATGACACAAGCAGCCAGCACAGTTGGAATATCTCTTCAGGTTGACTCCATTATGTGCATCCTGTTCCATGCTCAGCACTGTAATAATAGTGCGCTGGGAGACAGACTGCAGGGGACTATGCGGAAGCAATTCAGAGGTCTAGCTGGATTGTAAATTTCCCAAATGGACAATCTGCCCTTGCTTACTTACACAGAGCAATGGTTGACATAAGGACCTTTCTTCCTGTTAGAGGCATGCTGCCAAAATCTCGACAAATAGCAAAAGAAGCAAACATGCCCACAGCTGGCTTCCCACAATTAGAAGTAACTTGCTGCATCACAAGCAGGACTGCTATACACAACTCCCAGGAAATCTGCACACCTATTCCCCCCAGCAGAGTCTCACTTTAGAACAGTAGCAGTTTGGCTACACGTCTGATATAGAAGGTTGTGGATACAAAGCCTACTCTGGGATGTGAGATCATCATCTGGGTTTGTGCCTCAGTGCTGTACTGAGGGAATGGTACATTACTAAAGGTGCCGTCTCTTAGATGAAACAATAAGCCACAACCCCATGGCACTATTCAGAGGAAAGCAGGAAGTTCTCCTGGGGCCTTAGTCAACAGTTTTTTTATTTGTTCATGGGATGTGGGTGTCGCTGGCCAGCATTTATTGCCCATCCCTAATTGCCCTCATTCAGAGGGCATTTAAGAGTCAACTACGTTGCTGTGGGTCTAGAGTCACATGTAAATGGGACCAGATGAGGACGGCACATTTCCTTCCCTAAAGGACATTAGTGAACCAGATGGGTTTTTACAACAATTGGCAATGGTTTTGTGGTCATCATCAGACTTTTAATTCCAGATTTTTATTGAATTCGAATTTCACCATCTGTTGTCTCTGGAATACTAGTCCAGTGACAATACTGCCTCCACCTGCTGATTGCATGGTCAATTTTGGCCATGGATTCATCAGACATTATCCGTCCTCTATTGCTAATGCTAAACATTTGGCCACTTCGGTATATTTGATGCTGTCCTGTCTAGGCCTCCCTTATAGCAGCTGGTGTGGATTGTAAGATGAGAAAAGGATACAAATGATGACCCATGACCTGACTAATCCTTACTGGATCTATTGCCTTTTTCCCAGAAGGAAACTGTCACAGAAAAGAAAGTTGAGTGCCTTCATCAATGTCAATGATGTTGATGTTGTTCTTTGCCCAGCGAACCAGTTCCAAGAGATGTCACAATTTATCTGTCTTAGTGAGTTTGAGATAGTTTTGTTGCTGATACCATTGCAAAGAATAGTCATGGATTTTGGTGGTGCTACTCCAATGGGCATACTCCTTCCTAGCCTTCTCTCTGCTGATCTTTCTTTTCCTCCTCCATCAAGTGAAAGTAAGGGGGAGACTGGGGCCTTTGGCGATTCATCATCCAGCCTGCTGCTTTAAGGGATTTATTATATTCGATCCCCTTCCAATCCTGTAATCCTGGTTTTCATAACCGTTCAGAGGCTCCCTCCAGGTTTATGACAACTGTGAAGGTTTAATACGTCCCTGGTGACAGACAGCCGTGTTACTTGACATGATTTTGTGCTGGAAGACTGTGTGAGTTGCATACTTTTGTGACCAAATCCCCACAATACAGATGAAATAATCCTCAGTTCAAAGGGAAATTTTCCAGTCCCAGTCGCTGGTGAAAGCCGAGAACTGAGGAGAATCGGAAAAGCTGGGCAGCCTTGACAGATCTCTGAGCGTATATGTAGAGTTGGGTCTGAGGTGTCATTAAAAACTGCTGAGAGTTTTATTTTCATGGTAATTTTAGCATTATTTATCAATGTCAATGCAATAATGTTGTTTCCATAATAGCATTTTGAAATGAGATGTGTATAAAGCACCTTATAATAATGCGCAATTTGCCAAAGTTCCTGTGAGGAATGCAATCCTGCTTTGAGTCAGCCTGTATTAGACCGGCAGCAACTTAACACCTTTAAAGAAGAGGCTGGTGGTTCATGTTAAGAATTACAATCTATCTTTTTAGACTGTGGATAGATAGTATTTTCAGAACTTTTTGCCCAAGAACTCCATTATGGGCATTCTAATGGGGACTTCTCTCTTTTTAGCTTTCATTGAAGGATAACAACAGGATGAAATGAAGGGTGCAAAGTAGTACAGATTGTATCAGTCACGAAGCTGTATTGACTGGGAGCAATTTAAGCATTTTCCTCATGGACAAACAGAGCAAAAACAGAGGTGTGAAATGTTCTACTTTGTAGGATTTACCAAGTCCCGGTCCTCATTGATGCGGGTTGGGGGTGGATGTGAGAGGGATGTCCATGCGGCTCTACATTCTCCTGTGTGCAATTCAATTCACAATTTTATTGCCACCTGAGGCCTAAGCCATTTTGAAGCCTTGGCCTCAATAACATGCTGCCGGGGAACCATAGCCATTCCTCTGGATATGGCCTTTTGTGAGGGATTGGGAAACCAGTCAGCCTCCATATTGAGGCAACCATCAATCAAGGTTACGGTGGGGAAGGAGATTGCTGTTCTTGGGTGGTGCCATTTATTCATTTGTGAGGCCAGGAGGTACTTGAGCCATTTTCCGAATGTTCGAAGGATTGCTGAGTCGGCCACTCAGCAATGCCTGATGCATATTTTAAAACTGTGATTGGTCATACTCCTTCGTCAATCATTGGGTACTGATTTTCATAGTACACATAGCTTTCCATCTAAAAGAGGCAGTCTCTCTGGTCACCCATCTCAGGGCCCTAGCCAAGGTCAATCGCAGTGTAGAGGGTAGGCATTCTAACACCATTTTCAGGCCTCAACCACCTCATTTGCACAGGAGGCACGAGTTAAAATCAGACCTAAATTTTCACTTTAAACCAAGCCACAGTCCCAGGGTTATTTAAAGAAAAAATGTAAAAATTGCATCCGTGTACCCAGCCTACCCTCTTCAGCCTTAGCTTATGACACCATTGAGACAACCACAAAGAGCAGCTGGACACACACATACACAGTGATTCTCATGCAGCCAGCAGGAACATTATCAAACATATTAAAGGTACCTTCAAGCAATGAATCAGGTGCTATCTTATGCAGCTTCTTCAAGGTTATTATAATACATTGTACCATCCATGGAGCAGGAAATATGGGCTTATACCTCTCGATAAAGGAGGACACCCACATAGCCAGAAACATGCCTGCAGAGCCATCATTGTGGGTCATGAGAGTTTAATGGCAAGCTTTCATTGATCAAACCATCACCACAGTGCCTATTCTTTCTCCCCCCCGCCCTGCCAAAGCATGGTCGGTTACAGGGTACCTTACATGTTCAGTGTTTGACAACCTAATCTGTTTCTGCTTCATGTTTAACACTAGAATAAGCAAGGAAGCTGAGTGTCCAAGGGATCCCCTTGAGTCTCCGTCCCCTTGTACTGAATTGTGAGAGCTCTTGCATTTCAGTTTGTCACATCCACCACTACAGTGGCTGCTAGGGCCTACAGGCTTGCAACTGCCATCATTTGAGCAGAGAAGCTGATGGGATGTTGGCCTGAGGATCAGCAGCCTCATCCTTGTCAACTTCAGTTTTAATAGCCTTTGTAGCAGTACTCAGAGCTTTCTCAAAGAAGAAATAAGAACAGACAATGCTGGCAATACTCAGCAGATCGGGCAGAATCTGTGGAGAAAGAAACATAATTACATTTCAAGTCGATGCCCTTTCATCAGAACTTGGAAAAGTTAGAGATGTCATAGGTTTTGAGCAAGGGATGGGTGGGACAAGGAAAAAAGGAAGATCTATTACAGGATGGAAGACCACAGCGATTAAATAACGCCTTGTGACAGACTTTCATTTTGTCCTTGTCCCACCCAGCCCTTGCTCAAAACCTATCACATTTATAACTTTTCCCAGTTTTGATGAAATGTCACAGACCTGAAATATTAACCCTGTTTCTCTTTCTACAGATCCTGCCGGGCTTGTTGAGTATTTCCAACATTTCCTGTTTTTATTTCAGATTTCCAGCATCCGCAACATTCTGCTTTTCTTCATGAGGAGGAACCTTAGTGTTCAGACCTGTCACTGGGGTCTCCACCTCAGATGCCCTTAGATGTGTCATTTCTTCCATGCAAGGCTGAAATTGCTATGAGCGCTCAGTGAGGAGTAGGCAAAGTTAGCCGCTGTACCCCTCCAAACTTATCGCCCAACCTCATAGGGTGCTTGGGTATTTATGAAACTGGACCAAATGATTGTGCTTATCCTGCTTCCTGCTTTAAATGCAGAGTCTGTGAATCAGGTAATGAGTCTGAATTGGTGTGGATGCACTAGTGGGATAAGTACCCAATCCTGGCCACACATGCACAGCTGCACATGTGATATTGGAAAAGAGATGAGTTCCCTTGAATGTTTGGCAGCCAGACCTTAAAAATTGCAGCTTCAGATTAACTCATAAGGAAACGAAGCACTCAGGTATTATGACAGGGGAATCTGTAATCCACACCACATGCACAGTGGCATCTTGTACCTCATTGGCTGTGTACTAAATTAATGCAGAAAACCATTCATGACATGTTGCTTGCTTTTCTATTTGTCCGTACTTATGTCATAACTACCTTCAGCCAAAAGTGCTGAGTGGATGATCCATCTCAGCCTCCTCCTGAAGTCCTCAGAATCATAGATGTCAGTCTTCAGCCAATTCGATTCACTCCACGTGATGCCAAGAAACAGCTGAACACAGGCTCTGGGCCCTGACAACATCCCAGCTGTAATGCCATACCCCCAAACTAGCCTTAATCCTAGACAAGCTGTTCCAGTACAACTACAACACTGGCATCCAGTAGTGTGTAAAACAGCCCAGGTGTACACTGCCCACAAAAATCAGGACATATCCAACCTGGCCAATTACCACCCAGTCAGTCTACTCTCGATCGTCAGCAAAGTGATGGAAGGTGTTGTCGACATTACAATCAAGTGGTACTTACTCAGCAATAACCTGCTCACTGATGTTCAGTTTAAATTCTGCCAGAGCCACTCAGCTTCCTGACCTCATTACAGCTTAGTCTAAATGTGAACAAAAGAGCTGAACCCAGAGGTGAGGTGAGAGTGACTGCTCTTGACATCAAGGCTGCATTTGACAGAGTGTGGCATCAAAGAGCCCTAGTAACACTGGAGTCAATGGGAATCCGGTGTAAAACTCCCTGCTGGTTGGAGTCATACCTGGCAAAAGGAAGATGGTTGTGGTTGTTGGAGGCCAATCATCTCAGCCCCAGGACATCACTGCAGGAGTTCCTCAGGATAGTGTCCTAGGCCCAACCATCTTTAGCTGTTTCATCAATGACTTACCTTCCATCATAAGGTCAGAAGTGGGGATGTTTGCTGATGATTGTACAATATTCAGCACTATTCGCAACTCCTCAGATACTAAAGCTGTCCATGCCAATATGAAGCCAGACATGGACAACTTGCAGTTGCTAAGTGGCAAGGAACATTCATGCCATTCCAGCACCAAGCAATGACCATCTCCAATGAGAGAATCTGCCCACCTCCCCAGAATCTAACCATCTCCCCTTGACATTCAACAACATTATCATTACTGAATCCTCCACTATCAAGACCCTGAGGGTTGCCATTGACCAGAAACTGAACTGGACTAGCCATATAAATACTGTGGTGACAAGAGCAGGTCAGAGACTGGGAATTCTGTGGTGCATAACTTACCTCCTGACTCACCAAAGCCTGTCTACAATCTACAAGCCACAAGTCAGGAGTCTGATGGAATACTCTCCACTTGTCTGGATGAGTGCATCCCAACAACACTCAAGAAGCTTGACATCATCCAGGACAAAGCAGCCCGCTTGATTGGCACCTCATCCACAAACATTCACTCCCCCTAAAATTGACACACCATGTGAGTAGCAGAGTGTGTACCATCTACAAGATGCACTGCAGGAATTCACCAAGGCGCCTTCGAAGCAGCTTCCAAATCAGCAACTTCTACCATCTAGAAGGACAAGGGCAGCAGACACATGGGAACACCACCACTCCAAGCCATTCCCCATCCTGACTTGGAACTATATTGCCGTCCCTTTGCTGCCACTGGGTCAAAATCCTGGAACTCGAAAACTAAGAGCACTTCAGGAGTAATTAGGGAGGGGCAATTAATGCTGGTCTTTCTAGCAATGCTAATATCTCAACAACAAATTTTAAAAACTCTCTTGAAGACATCAAGAAACTACCCGATTGCCATGTTCATATGGCACAGTGTTCACACTTTACTGTCAATTTTAAAAAGACTGAAGTTATGGTCTTGCTAATACCTGGTCATCCCCTGTGTTTGCAATCAATAACATAGCTTTTAAAATCATAGATGAATTCTGCTATCTTGGTAGCATTTCATAAACATTTTAATTGTCACAATTTCAAAGTTTAGTACATTGGGAGAGATTACCATGTCACATCATCTGTGATACTTGACGATAGATTGCTTACTTCTACATACAACTATCAACAATCTTTGAAAAGCCAACACCCAATGTACTCTTTTGCTCACTCCCCCTCTTGCATCCCCTCTCTTCCTCAGCCTCTGTCTTCCTCCCTTGCACTCGCTTTCTCAACTCTGTCCTTCTGACACCCCTCTCCCTCCTTGTCTCTCTCACCATTTCTCCATATCCTGTCCTATCGCTGAGTCTCCCTCTCTCTTTCCCCCTCTCGTTTTCTCTACCTATGTCTCCCATTTCCATCAGCCTCTCTCGTTCCTTCTCACCCATCTCTCTCAGACGTCTTGTACTCTCAGTCTCCATCTCCTCTCTCTTTGAAGCTCCTCTCATCCCTCTCCCCCTGTCGTCCCTCTCCCTCTCTCTGTTTCATTCTCTCTCTCTCTCTTCCTCTCGTTTCAGTTTCTCTCTCACCATTTCTCCCCTTCTTTCAGTCTCTCGATCTCTCACCCCCTTTTGCTCTCAGTCTCTCCCCTCTCCCTATTAGTCATTCACCCTCTCTCTCTTTCCATTTCTGTCATGATCTTGGAGCACCTCATGCAGTATATGAAATTTTACCATTTCATATAGGACAGTATTGATCTGTTATCTGTAGTTAAACTCTGATCTTTGGGAAAATGTAGTGTGTACCATCTACAAGATGCACTGCAGCAACTCACCAAGGTTCCTTGAACAGCACCTTCCAAACCCGTGACCTCTGCCACCTAGAAAGGCAAGGGCGGCAGATGCAAGGGAACGCCACCACCTGCAAGTTCCTCTCCAAGCCACACGCCATCCTGACTTGGAAATATATCGATGTTCTTTTACTATTACTGGGTCAAAATCCTGGAACTCCCTTGCTAACAGCACTGTGAATATACTTATACCACACGGACTGCAGCGGTTCAAGAAGGAAGTCACCACCTTCTCGAGGGCAATTAGGGATGAGCAATAAATGCTGGCCCAGCCAGCGAAGCCCATCTCCCTTGAAAGAATTTTTAAAAATGAGAAATTTCTTCAACTTTTTTTTTATCAATCAAGCTGGTTGATTTGTCCTGGATGATGTCAGGCTTCTTGAGTGTAGGCACGTGGGGGTATTCCATCACACTCCTGACTTGTGTCTTGTAATGGTGGAGAGGCTTTGGTGAGTCAGGAGGTGAGTTACTCGCCGCAGGATTCTTAGCCTCTGATGTGCTCTTGTAGAGGAGAATAACTTATATTTATATAGCACCTATCACAATCTCAGAATGTTCCAAGGCAACTTTATAGCCAATGACATTGCACAGGATGTACGGCACAGAAACAGGCCTTTGGCCCAACCAGTCCATGCTGTTCTTTATGCTCCACTCGAGCCTCCTCCCTCCCATCTTTTCTTATCCAACTTTAACTTTGTAACTCTCTACTCCCTTCTCTCTCATAGGCTTGATCAGTTTCCCCTTAAATGCATCTATACTGTTCATTTCATAGTGAGTTCCACATTCTCACCAATCTCTGGGTAAAGAAGTTTCTTCTGAATTATCTATTGGATTTCTTGGTGACTATCTTATTGACAGCCTCTAGTTATGCTCTACCTCACAAGTATCCATTCTAGCCAAACCTTAGGTGCTTTGAATGTAGTCACTGTTATTATGTAGTAAACATGACAGCCAAATTACAAACAGCAAGCTGCCACAGACAACAATGGGATAACGGCCAGATAATCTGTTTCATAGTGATGTTTGTTGAGGGATAAATTTTGGCCAAAACACGCTGCTCTTCCAATTAGTGCAGTGAAATACTTTATGTCCTGAGAAGGCAGACAGTGATTCAGTTTAACAAAAACAAAAACAGAATTACCTGGAAAAACTCAGCAGGTCTGGCAGCATCGGCGGAGAAGAAAAGAGTTGACGTTTCGAGTCCTCATGACCCTTCGACAGAACTTGAGTTTGAGTCCAAGAAAGAGTTGAAATATAAGCTGGTTTAAGGTGTGTGTGTGGGGGCCGGAGAGATAGAGAGAGAGAGGTGGGGGGGGTGGGGTGTGGTTGTAGGGACAAACAAGCAGTGATAGAAGCAGATCATCAAAAGATGTCAACGACAATAGTACAATAGAACACATAGGTGTTAAAGTTAAAGTTGGTGATATTATCTAAACGAATGTGCTAATTAAGAATGGATGGTAGGGCACTCAAGGTATAGCTCTAGTGGGGTTTTTTTTTATATAATGGAAATAGGTGGGAAAAGGAAAATCTTTATAATTCATTGGGAAAAAAAAAGGAAGGGGGAAACAGAAAGGGGGTGGGGATGGGGGAGGGAGCTCACAACCTAAAGTTGTTGAATTCAATATTCAGTCCGGAAGGCTGTAAAGTCCCTAGTCGGAAGATGAGGTGTTGTTCCTCCAGTTTACGTTGGGCTTCACTGGAACAATGCAGCAAGCCAAGGACAGACATGTGGGCAAGAGAGCAGGGTGGAGTGTTAAAATGGCAAGCGACAGGGAGGTTTGGGTCATTCTTGCGGACAGACCGCAGGTGTTCTGCAAAGCAGTCGCCCAGTTTACGTTTGGTCTCTCCAATGTAGAGGAGACCACATTGGGAGCAACGAATGCAGTAGACTAAGTTGGGGGAAATGCAAGTGAAATGCTGCTTCACTTGAAAGGAGTGTTTGGGTCCTTGGACGGTGAGGAGAGAGGAAGTGAAGGGGCAGGTGTTGCATCTTTTGTGTGGGCATGGGGTGGTGCCATAGGAGGGGGTTGAGGAGTAGGGGGTGATGGAGGAGTGGACCAGGGTGTCCCGGAGGGAGCGATCCCTACGGAATGCCGATAAGGGGGGTGAAGGAAAGATGTGTTTGGTGGTGGCATCATGCTGGAGTTGGCGGAAATGGCGGAGGATGATCCTTTGAATGCGGAGGCTGGTGGGGTGATAAGTGAGGACAAGGGGGACCCTATCATGTTTCTGGGAGTGAGGAGAAGGCGTGAGGGCACCCCCACACCTCCCCCCCCCCCCCCATCTCTCTCTCTCTCTATCTCTCCGCCCCCCCACACACACACCTTAAACCAGCTTATATTTCAACTCTTTCTTGGACTCAAACTCAAGTTCTGTCGAAGGGTCATGAGGACTCGAAACGTCAACTCTTTTCTTCTCCGCCGATGCTGCCAGACCTGCTGAGTTTTTCCAGGTAATTCTGTTTTTGTTTTGGATTTCCAGCATCTGCAGTTTTTTTGTCTTTATTCAGTTTAACATCTCATCCAAAAAACCATACCCTGGCAGTGTAACACTCTCTCAATGCTGCACTCAAATATCAGTCAGGTATCTGGAGCAGGATTTAAACCCATGGCCTATTTCACCGGCAAGAGCTGTGAGAAAATTCCAGCAAATGGGAGTTCAAATCCCACTATTTTAGTGTTAGTCTGATCACATTGCTGAGTGCATGTGTAAGCATGTTCAGTCCCCTGACTACATGTGTTAATGTGTCCACTTTCCTGTGCATGTGTTAGCATATGCACTGCCCTGAGTACATGTGACAGTGTGTCATTTTCCTGATACATGTATTATTGTGTTCACTGCCCTGTGTACAAGAGTTAGCATGTTCACCGTCATGCGCACAAGCGTTAGCGTGTCACTGCCCTGAGTGCTTGTGTTAACATATTTACTGTCCTGATTACATGTTAGGGTGCTCATTTCCCTGAGTATGTGTTAATGTGTTCCCTCTCGTGCACATTAGTGGGCTTACTGCGCTGAGTACGTGTTAGCATGTTCACTTCCCTGTATACGTGTTAGTGTGTTCAGTTCCATGAGTACATGTTTTCAAGGGTTCAGTGCCATGAGTACTGTGTTAATGTGTTCACTTCCCAGTGCACATGTGTCAGTACTCTCACTTCCCTGATATACGTGTTAATGTGTTCATTGTCATGTGCCGATATGTTAGTGAGCACACTGGTCTGAGATTGTGTTAGGGGGTTCACCATAATGAGTAGAGTACATGTGTTATTGTGCTCAGTGTCATGTGTACTTGTGCTAGAGTGTGCACAGTTGTTAATGTGCTCATTGCCCTGAGTATATGTGTTAGCATGTTCACTGCCCTGAATGCATGTGTTAGCAGGTTCACTACTTTGAGTGCATGTGTTAATGTGTTCACCTGTTTACGCACATGTGTTAGTATATGCACTGCTCTGAACATGTCTTGAGTGTGCATATGTGCACATATGTTAGCTTGTTCACTGCCATGTGTGCATGCTGTTGGGTTCACTGACATGTGTACATGTGTTGGTGTGTTCACTGCCCTGAGTACATGTGTTAGCATATTCAGTGCTCTGAGTACATGTATTGCTGTGTTCACTGTCATGTGCACTTATGCTAGCAGAGTGCATGTGTTAGTGTGCTTGCTATTCTGTGTACACTGTGTACACTGTCCTGAGTACACTGGTTAACATGTTCACTGCCCTGAGTACATGGTTAGCATGTTCAGTGCTTTGCATACTGATGTTAATGTGTTCACTGTCGTGTGCACATGTGTTAGCATATGCACTGCCCTGAGTATGCGTTAGTGTGTTCACTGCCTTGAGTACATGGATTAACATGTTATCTGCACTGAGTACATGTGTTAGTGTGCTCTCTGCCTTGAGTATATGTTGGAATGTTGTCTTCCATGTGCACATGTGAGCTGCCCTGTGCACATCAGTGAGTTCACTTCCTTGTGTACATGTGTTAGTGTATTCACTGTCTACTCTTCTTAGGCAGTCCCTCAGGATCGAGTTGCTTCCACTCTGGTTAGATGGGTTCTGAGATGGCTGATAAGTCCAAAGCACAATCTGCAGACTCTGCCACATATGGGGAAGGTGGTACTTGGAGGGTTAAGTAGATGAGTTGATGGAGGTTTGTGCACTCCCTCCGGTGCCGTGACTTTGCCTCTGCATGTTCCCATGAAGTCTCTCAATGCATTCGGTGTCTTCCCAAATGAGCCGCCTTCTCCATTTTGATCGGTCACAAGCCAGGGTTTCCCATGAGTTGATAGTTTGATCTCTTCAGGGATGCTTTGAGGACACCCCTAAAGTGTTTCCACTGCCCTTTTGGGAATCTCCTGCCACAACTGAATTCCGAGTAGAGCAATTGCTTCGGGAATCTGGTGTCAGTTATATGATCAACATGCCCCGCCCAGTTAGCTGGTTTTGAGTGATTAGCTTGTTTTGCATGATGCTGGGCATGTTGGCTTGTGAGAGGAGGTTGCTGTTGGAACACCTTTCTTATCACCAGAGTTGGAGGATCCTGCAAAGGCATTGCTGGTGGTACTTCTCCAGTGCTTCGCGGAGTCTGCCGTCGGTTATCCAAGTCTCTGAAGCCAATAGCAGCATATACTGCTGATCATTAAACAAAGACATTATCTTGGACTTGAGATCCCGGTCATCAAATACTCTTTTCCTCAGTTGGCCAAAGGCTACGATGTCACGTTGGAGGTGATGATGTATTTTTGTCATCTTTGTCGTCTGTCAAAGTCTGTCTTTGTCGAGAGGACGCATTCAAGATACAGAAAACGATCCACATTTTCTAGGATCTCACCATTGATCTTAATCGATGGGGGAGGTGTTTTGCTGTAGGAGCTGATTGGAAGAAGATCTTAGTTTTCCAGTTGTTTAGTAAAAGGCCCATTTTCTGAGAGAGGGAGTCAACAATGACCTGAGTGAGTGCACACACAAGTGTCATCTACATACTGAAGCTCAATGACTGATGTTGGCGTGATTTTAGTTTTGGATTGAAGGCGGTGTAGATTGAACTGTTCCCTGTCCATTCTGTAGGTTATCTCCATGCCTATGGGTTATTTACTGGAGGTGAGATGCAGTATTGCAGTGAAGAAGATAGAGAAGAGGGTTGGTGCAGTAATGCAGCCTTGTTTGACCCCAGTCTTCACAGGGATAGGCTGGTGGTGGTTCCACTGGTGAGGATCACAGCTTGCATGTCTTGGTGGAGTAGGCAGAAAATGGCAACAAATTTTGGAAGGCAGCCAAATTTGAGGAGGATACTCCATAAGCCTTTACTTCATGAGGTCAAAACAGGCTTCACTTCCCTGAGTAAATGTGTTAATGTATTCACTTCTCTGCACTGTCACAATTATGCTTTGTGTATGCATGGTATCAATCAGTAATTTCATTGGCTGATCAAACATAAATAGAACTGTTTGAAAAGGACTTTTAAAAAGCAAAAAATACACTGACTTAAAATGGCTGAATACAGGTGAGGTAGTGAAACAGCAGCAGTCTGGAAAAGCTACCAATGAAGGAGCAATGAAGCTCCCTTCTCTTCTCTCTAAAGTTAAGACCTTATTCCCTTACAGTTTTATAATCCAGCATAGAGATAGAGAATTTTTCATCAAAAAGATCCTCAGGTGCAAAAATCATTGGCTTCTGGAAAAGATAATGCTATGTGTTGTCTTTTGGTTCCTAGCTGTTGTTAATAATCGCACTTTAAATTTGTAAAGATCGGAAACTCTATGTTTAATTTTACCTTAGTGAAGCACTAATTTCAATGACCAATTCATTACAGACGTCCAAGTATTAAGAGAATTAAAACTAACACATGCACGCCTATTCACGCTCCTAATCTAATTGCATCTGTTCTGCTCTACTGTGGTTTTGATAGCCAGATAATCCTAAACTGCGTTAGGCTCTGGATAACATGCTCCTAACATTGCTTTTCTCTTACAGGCCATAAACAAAACCTCTCTTCATTTGAACAGATTAGACTTGCATCAGGTTTCTAAATTTGCTTAATTCTTTTGGTATGACAAATAATTTTGTCAGAAATCCTGTGCCTTTTCTCTGTTGTAACCCCGGATTAAGTATCGCCCATAGGTTTTGGTGCCTTTACCTGGCTGTTAGCTCTCGGGTTGCTGGTAACAGCCAAGCTGCTCTTGGTCACCTGTAGGGTAGGGGTATTCTGTGCCTCTTCCTGGCTCCACCTTCATGCTGCTTAGCACAGTGGCTCTCTGTATGCAAATAAAAATGTCCCCGATTGCTGGCCTTGACTTCTCCAATCAGTTCTAACACCTCACTGTCCACCTCTACAACCTGTGAATTTAGTAGCTCAAACGAAGATCTTGTACAAATCTGATTTCTAGGAGGTTAGTGGGCTATAGTTTGATTTTTGCCCCCTGTGGGAATTCTGGACTAGCATCCGGCTCTTCACTTTTGGTGAATTTTCCATCAACACTACTGTGCTGCTTGAGGTTTAAAACTTGGTCTGGTTCATTTTGCTTATCAGTGGTAAACCCTGCATGGGATTCACTGCTATTTCCCTTGTGGCATCCACAAGTGTTTTGGGGTATATTCCCTTCCCTTCCTGCTTTGTTAAGGGAATAGGCTCCCCCCACAACCTGTTCCATGTCCCCTAGAATGCTACTGCCCCCAGGTGGATTTTCAGCTTCTGCTGTATGCCCCTGCAGCCCTTCAACTGATTGGGGCATCACCTTCACGCTTTCTTGGTCTCTTTGGGAACTTCCCTGGTCCCCATTTAAATTTGCCATGGAGGTGTCTGCTAACCAGATCACTGGCTCTCTTCCTTCATCCTTTTTAATCTTTACTGGCCCTTCATGGACCTCTTTTATTTCTGCTAGACTGGCTTCTGGCCTTTTAAATTCAATTGGCTGTTCTTAGCTACTTCAACCCCCATAGGTTCTATCCTAACCCATTTTACTGCTACTAGTCTGGCTTCAGCCTTTTAAAATTCAGGTGGCTGTTCCCTAGCTACTCCAGCCCTCAAGGTTCTATCATCCCTGTAGGACTTTTGAACCTCTCACGGGTCCCTGCACTATGGCAGCCTCCCGATAGCTTTCTCCAGCCTTTTCCGTCTCTCCAGACTGTTTCCTGACTTTTCGGGAGTATTATATCCCAGCCTGTCTCAGCTATCTCCACCTCCCTGCGCAGTTCACGTAGTCTTATCTCCCTTTCCTGCTGTCTTCTTTGGAAAGCTTCCTCTCTTTCATTTCTTCTTTCTCCTCTCTCACTTTCCAATGCTTGGAGTTGTAATTATATTTATCTCTGTTGTAACTGTATTTCCACAAAACTATTTTTTTCGCTTTCACTTGTCTCAGATTTACATTAATTTTCCGGCCACCAGTTTTAACATTTCAAATCTCCTGGCTTTTGGGTGAACCTTTAACTCCAACTCCTGAGCTATACTTTTTAAAACCTCGATGGACAGAATCTTTAACTCCTCAAAAGTGATTTCCATTTGTCCTAGAAAGGCACTGTATTCACATGTGGACATTTTTGTTAGTACTATAGTACTGTGCACAAGAAAGTCTCGACCGGACTCTTAAATTTATGTCTAGGGATTTTAGTTCCCACACCAAATCGCTCTCATTGTCTGGATTCAAATCACTCTCGTTATCTGGATTCAAATCGCTCTCATTGTCTGGATTCAAATCGCTCTCGTTATCTGGATTCAAATTGCTCACGTTGTCTGGATTCAAATCGCTCTCGTTGTCTGGATTCAAATCGCTCACGTTGTCTGGATTCAAATCGCTTTCGTTGTCTGGATTCAAATCGCTCTCGTTGTCTGGTTTCAAATCGCTCTCGTTATCTGGATTCAAATTGCTCACGTTGTCTGGATTCAAATCGCTCTCGTTATCTGGATTCAAATTCCGGACACTAGAACCCAAGTTCCTGTTACAGCCACGTGAGGAGGGGTAAAAATTGACTCCCATAGTGTACCACTCAAGTCTGACTGTAATTAGTGAATTTAGAAGGATGAAGGTATTTACTCACTGTCTGTGCTTAACCATTTATGTGCTGATTGCAAAGAAACTAATCTTACGGGGGACTTGCGGCACCCATTTTAAGTCAGTGTCTTTCTTGCTTTCAAAAAGTCTTTTTTAAACAGTTCAATATATGTTTGGTCAGCCAATGAAATTACAGATTGATATCACTCATGACCAAGTCACGTCATCATGACAGCTTCATCCCACAAGGTGCTGTCTGGTTCAAAAGATAAAGCAAATTGAACTCATTGGCCAGGATTTTTCCCTCGTTGGTCGGGGGGGTGGGCAGGAGTGGCCGGGAAGCTGACTGCCACCAGCGATCGGGGTCGGACCGCTCAGCACTGCCTGTGTGGTGGGGGGGAGCGAGCCTGCATCTTTGCCCATGTGCACAGGTGTGTACTGGAAAAGCTTCCTGAGGCACAGAGCTACCTCAGGGAGATGAAGATTTTTGAAAACTAAAAACAAAGGTTTTTTAAACGAATCTGCTACATGAGCAGGGACATGTTAGAAATTAGGATGGAATTTTTAAATTTTTTTTCAATGACGGATCAAAACCTCACCCCATCCATGGATGAGGTTTTGCAAAAATGCAAAGGCCGCTTGGCCTTTTCGCTTGCCCAACAACCGTAATGTTGGATGGGCAGCGAGAAATTTAAATCAATTACACTGTTAATGGCCTTAATAGGCCTTTTGATTGTCGGTGGGCGCTATCGATTCCCACGCATGGCCACCGACCAAAATATTGTGCATCATTTTACGCTTAAGCGAAAAATCTTGCCCATTATGTAGACATCACTTCAGTCTCTAGTGCAGCTGTAAAATGTACTCCCCTGGAACACATTAGTTCCTAGCTATTTACAGATAATACAATAATATATAAAGCCTCGCTCTCTTTAAAACATAATGCCACTATCAATGTAGTTGTTCCAGTCATTAACTTTTATAAACTAAAGATTATCAATCTAATTTTGAAAGTAAACTGAACCCCTTAGAGTCTTTTATAGTGTGTATTCTTTTCTAAAATATTAATCATGATTATCACTTAGGTGGTAGGATGTTGTGCCTCCATCTTGTAGATTTGGTTGTCCCTGGTGTTGCAGGAGTTGTGCTTGCTGTTGCAAATGTTCTGTCATTTTCTGTTGATGTTAATGTTGTCTCTCTGGATATTGATGTTTCTGGTTTTGTTGCTGGTCTTTTCTGTTTTTCCATCCCTAGTGTAGGTTGAATATTGTCTCTGTTTCTCCACATTTGTTTAGCGGTGGATGAGGTTCCATGAAAAATATGAAGGCTGCCTGGGCAATTCGCCTGCCCGCCAACCTTAAGATTTGGCGGGCAGCTCAGTTTATTAGTTCAATTAGTTTATAACAGGACTTAATAGGCCTTTGGCTGCGTGCCCGCCAAGCTGAAAATCTAAATGACACGTGGTGACATCACCGCGTCATTTTGGGCGTCAGCGAGCGGGCCCTGTCCCCACTTGCCGAGCCAAAAATTCTTCCCATTAAAATGCTGTAATTCTGTATGAGCCTTAGCCTCAGGGAGATGTGTGCTCTTTTGTGTGCATGCACGAAAGAGCACACTCTCGCTTTTAGGGAATCCACCCCCCCAGGCACAGGGAGCGCATAGCGCTTCCAGCTGGACGTCACGCTGGGTGGGCCTTAATTGGCCCACCCACGTAAAATGGCAGTGGGGCCCGCTTCGCTGGACAGGCAGAAACCCACTAAGTTTTTTTTCTGGCGCTAATGTGGGTCAGTTTTCCAATTCAGCACTAAATTAATTTAAAATGCTTTATGTTTACTCACTGACATTCGCTGCCACCATATTGTGTGTTTTTGTTGTCTGTTGGTTCCCAGATGTTGTTAATAATCACACTTTAAGCTTGTAAAGATCTGAAACTCTTTTGGTCATAACTTCCGAGCTCCCCAGCATCAGATTTGGTGGGTACCTCAAAGATGAGCTGGGGAATCCACCTTGGAACTTCACAGGTAAGGGTTTGTACGGCAGTTGCCCAGAAATACAAATTTCCTCTGGGCAATTGCCCCGCACTGAGAACCATCCAAAAATGCGAATTAAAACGCAAACTTCGGATGGCTCCAACAGGGTTACACCAATAAACAGTCAGAAAAATTAAATCCTCTTCTAACGTCTGAATAATTATTGTAAACACCCAGAGCCTACCTCCACCCATTCCCCCACCGATGTCTGACACTCCCCCCACCCCCACCTCCCCACAACCTCTCTGAATGTCTGACCTCCCCCCCTCCCCCCAATCCCTCCCACCTCCCAAAAGTGCTGTAAAAAAGGGGGCATGTCCTCCCTCAGTTCAACTCTGCTGGACTGTGAAGCTGGACTTCGGAGACAGCCGTGCTGCCTGGATCTCACTCAGCCTGAGTCAGAAGGTTGGGTAAGACAGGCACAGAATAGATTTGGGCCTGTATGCTTAATATTGCCATGTTATCTGGTTCAAAAGAAAAAACAGATTGAACTGGTTATCACTTCAGTCTCTAGTGCAGCTGTGAAATGTGGCCCCCTGGAACACTATCACATAACACACTAGTTCCTAGCAAAATATTTCCTAGCTATCAGATTTTTACAGACATTGCAATAACATATAACAGACAAATTACATTTTAAAAAGAAATTGTCTCCAGCATTTGCAGTTTTACATGGGCCTCAACTCCACGCCTGGAGCTTCAAGATCACCATGAAAAATTTCTGCCGCAGCCACAGATACCGGCAAAGGATTCATAAACAGTGAACTCTTAGGCCTGAATTACCAGCTCAGCGAGTGGGCACACTCAGTGGGCCCAGGAGAACAGTCAGGAAACGGACCGCCGACCGCAATTGGCCCCTGATCGCGATTTCACACTGGCTAGCCAATTGCGGCCAGCCAGTGTGATGCATGCACTTGATATGATCAGCGCTGCCTGGGTTGGGGACGGGAGGAGGGCGAGTGCTGAAGTCAGCACGGGCGCAGGGGAACGCAAAATGAAAGCTCCCTGAAGGCAGAGAGCTGCCTCAGGGGGCTGAAGAATTCAAATACAAAAAAATTAAAGATTTTTAAAATCTGAAAAAATGTCCACCACGCATCAGAATCAGTCACTGGAACATATATATGATCAAAATTCTGTCCAAGCATTTTAATTTTTAAAATTAATTTCAGAAACCTCATCCCACCCTTGGATGAGGTTTCCTGAAAAACGCAAAGGCCGCCTGGCCGATTCGCCCGTTCGCCAACAATAACGTTGGATCGGCAGCAATTGTGCTGTTAATGGGCTTTATAGCCCACTTAATTGTCGGTGGGTGTGCTTCCAAGTTTAGCGTGTGCTGACCAAAATATCTCACAAGTGCGCGATGACATTGGGATGCTCACCCAATGTTATCATGTGCTATTTTACGCTCAAATGTGGCGGACGTGCCTGCACACTGAGCGAAAAATTCTGCCCTCAATTATTTTACCTTTCAGGATTGAATTTTAATTTGGCTAAGAAGTAACTGCCTACAGTATAACTTGTAAATTTTGCATGCTGTTTGTATGCGTTGTGAAGGTCAAGACACAAGTTAACCTCATAAATATTTTTAATACCTTTATCTGGTTGGGTTTTAAACTCAATTAAAACTAACCTCTTTTTGTTTTAAACTCAAGAGCACCTGTCAGACTAGTTAATTTAAAACAAGCACATAAATAGTTCAGCATAGACAGTGAGTAAATAACTTCATCCTTCTAATCTCACAAAAAACCCTTGTTACAGTCAGACTTGGAGCAGTAGAACAGAGGAGTCATCTTTACCCTTCCTCACATGGTCATAACAGCGCAGGTGTTCGTTGTCCTGAGTACCTGTGTTAGTGTGCTCACTTTGCTGCGCACTTATGTTAATGTGTTCACTGCCATTTTTACATGTGTTAGCGTATTCACTTCCCTGATTATGAGTTAGTAGATGTGTTAATGTATTCACAAGGACATGTTAACATGTCCACTGCCCTGAGTACATATGTTAGCATGTTCACTGCCTTGAGCACATATTAGACTGTTCATTTGCCTGTGCACGTGTTAGCATGTCCACTGCCCTGAGTACGTGTTAGCATGTTCACTGCCGAGTACATATATTAATGTGTCCACTTCTCTGTGTACAGGTGTTTGTGAGTTCACTGTCATGTCTACATGTGTTAGCATGTTCACTTCCCTGAGTACATGTTAGCGTGTTCACTGCCCTCAGTACAAGTGCTCAGGTTCACTGCTCTGAGTGTTGGAGTGTAGCACCCTATACAATCCCCATCACTGATCGCAGTGGTGCTTGTCCGAGCGTGATTGGCCTACTCTGCGCACTGGTTGGTATAACGTGGCTGCCTTAATAAAGTGAAAAATCATTTCTGTTACAGTTTTAAAGACTGCCAGAGAGATGACATTTAAAACTCACATTATAGCACATTTGACATAATGGAAACGTCGATCAAAATTCAAACACTGCGGGAACACAGCAGGTCAAGGCGGCAAAGAACAGATGAGTTCATGTTTCAGATGACTCTACATCTGCACATTACAAACTTTATTGCACAGAACAAAGATTCAACAAGTGATTACTTTTATATTCAGTGCATTTAAATGAGATGTGATCTTGTCTGTAAGCACGGTTGTTAAGGCGAGAACTTTAGACATTATAGTCGGCAACTTTAAAATTGGCAATGATGGAAATGGGTAATGGTTAGTGCTTTTTGGTTGATGTAAGTGATTGCCTGTTTGAGGCAAGGATGTTTCAAGTAGTGGGGCATATTCTACCATCCCAGCTAAGAGCTACTGATTCAATCCAATCAGGGTGCCAATCTGGTGTCTCCCTGTCCTGATGCCCCAGTGTGTGTATTTGTGAACTTTTACCCCAGGTTCAGAGTTTCACTCAAGGTTTCAAATCAAAGAGTGGACATAATGTGGCCAATTTCCTTTAAGTGTTGACCAGAAAAATCAAGAGTGCCACAAGTCCCCATTCTCCAATCTGCATTCTTGGTGTGGAACCTAACAATTTGAGAACTGGCACAATTCTTTTGACAACCCAAAAGCAGAGAGTTGCTCAAAACATTTTTACTTTAAGCAGGAAGAAAATATATTTGGCCTAATTGTTTTTTGAAACCTCACCCAAGAAATCTAATGAATCCTTTAATGTTTTACAGAGAAGAAAGTCCCGCTATTCAGACCTGGATTTTGAAGTAAGTTTACAGGATGTGAAAATGCAATTAACCTTTAGTATTTGACGTTGTATTCATTTTTCCTGCATGCAATTGCCAGACAACTCAAGGCTCTCACCAAGATTTCTCTCAGTAGATGAGTTTGAGAATGTGACATGGATAAAACAGCTTTAATGTCTAGCTCTCAGTGACTGTTTCGAGAGCATCCTTCACCTTCTCGTAAATTCTCATCAGCCTCTTCCAGTCATTTTCCCACTGGAATTTGAGAGGTCAGAAGATTTCCTGTTAAGAGATAACTTATTCTCCAATTTCTGTGATGTAATGTCATTCCAAAAGCATATATGGTTTGGAGAAACTTGTTCCTAACACCGACCATTATTTTACAGTCACGATCCTAAAGAAAGTTGAAGAGACTCACTGTTTTATGTTTTAGCTGGCAAGCTGATTTCTTTCATTGAATATACCTAGCTGATTTGAGTAAGTTCACGTGAAACAATAGAGTAGAAGGTTTATTGTGTCATGTCTTTGGTTTACAGAAGGTCATGCACACAAGAAAGCGACATATGGAACTATTTCAAGAATTAAATCAAAAATTCCAGACTTTGGACAGGTTCCGTGAGCCCCCAAATACAGGCAGTGTAGTAAGTACAAATTCAACTTCAACTGGACATGTTAAAAAAAGGCTTTCACAGTCGAGAGTGTGCTACAATCCATAATGTGCAGCTGTACTTACCAGCTTCTTCTATTTGTTTCTAAAGAATGAAAAAACATGGACCGTCTCAGCAACAGGGTATGAGAGGGGTAGTGCAAGTGTAAGTACATCGGCTTCATTGAATGTGTGTGCCCGTCACAACTACATCCACATCTACCTTATCTCACTGTACCACTTCATAGCTCTGTTTCGTAACTCTGTGCTCCAGAGGTTTCAACACTTGATGCAGAAACCTAGGTGAAGAGTTAGGTCAGGGCGCCATCATGGGTAATAAGAGGGTAGGAGATGTGACTTGGATCAAGGTTAAGATATCAGCAGAAAGGGAGAGAATAAAGAAAGGAGTTTGTCATTAATAACTTTCATATTTTAAGGTACCTTTTAAGATAGTAAAACTTCCTTCCAAGATGCTTCACAGAAGTGTTAACAACCAAAATTTAACACCAAGACACATGGGGAGCTAGTAGGACTGGTGGTCAAAAGCTTGGTCAAAAAGATGGATTTTAAGGAGCATCTTCAAGAAGGAGAGAGCCAGAGAGATTTAGGAAAGGGAATTCCAGAGCTTAGGGCTCAGGCAGCTGAAGGCACAGCCAGAAGTGGTAGAGTATTTAAAATTGGGGATGCTCAAGAGTTCAGAACCGATACCTCGGAGGGTTGTGGGGCTGGAGGAGGTTACAGAGATAGGGAGGGCTGAGGCCATGGAAGGATTTGAAAACAAGGCTAAGAATTTTAATTTTAATTTCAGGACATTGGAATATTCTTTAAGAGTTGAGAAGTACACTTATATTAGGTTTGGCATGATATTAGCATATTAAGTCAGCCACATACATTGTTATATTGTAAGCATATGTCATTGCTGTGACTTCTTCATCCTTATTCCTTGAGGTGAGACTGTTGAAGGGCTCCATATACTCTCCCAGTGAGTGATAATCAGACATGCTGTGAAACAGAGATGATAGGAAGATTACACTGATTTCAAACAATGTATTTGACTGGTCACCAGTGGGTTTTGGAAGGAACAACTGATGCAGTTCATAGAGCTTGTTTATGAATTGGAGACTGTTATTAGTGACGAGGAGTGGCGTTCCTCAATGTGGGACAAATTGTCATCTGTAATTTTTTTAGGCAAGGTTATTAGGGGGTTACAGAACCAAGGTGGAGAGTTTTTTTTAATTCATTCACGGGATGTGGGCTTTACTGGCTGGGCCAGCATTTATTGCCCATCCCCAGTTGCCCTTGAGCTGGTGGTGGTGAGCTGTCTTCTTGAACTGCTGCAGTCCATGTGGTGTAGGTATACCCACAGTGCTGTTAGGAAGGGATCTCCAGAATTTTGATCCAGCAACAATGAAGGAACAGCAATATGTTTCCCAGTCAGGGTGGTGAGTGGCTTGGAGGGAAACTTCCAGGTGTAGTGTTCCCATCTATCTGCTGCCTTGGTCCTTCCAGATGGTGGTCGTGGGTTTGGAAGATGCTGGAAGAGCCATGGTGAATTCCTGCAGTGCATCTTGTAGATGGTACACACTGCTGCTACTGTGCGTCGGTGGTGGAAGGAATGAATGTTTGTGGATGTGGTGCCAATCAAGCGGACTGCTTTCACCTAGATGGTGAAAGCTTCTTCAGTGTTGTAGAAGCTGCACTCATCCAGGCAAATGGGGAGCGTTCCATCGCACTCCTGACTTGTGCCCTGTAGATGGTAGACAGGCTTTGGGCAGTCAGGAGGCGAGTCATTCATCACATGATTTCTAGCTTCTGACCTGCTCTTGTAGCCACAGTATTTATATGGCTAGTGCAGTTCAGTTTCTGGCCAATGGTAACCTCCAGGATGTAGTTAAGATATAGCTCAGCTATGATCTAATTGAATAAGGGCACAATTATAGTGTTTACAATACTAGGCTAGTAACTCAGAGGCCTGGGCTGGTGATCTTATAGAGTTCAAACCCTATCATGGCAACTAAGGAATTTAAATTCAATTAATTCAATAAATCACAAATTAAAATCAGTAATGAAACTACTGGATTGCTGTAAAAACCCATCTGCCTCACTAATGCCCCTCAGGGGAGGAAATCTGCCATCCTTACCTAGTCTGGCCTACATGTGATTCCAGACCCACAGCAATGTGGTTGACTCTTAACTGCCCTCTGAAATGACCTAGCAAGTCACTTGGTTATATTCAAGAAGGCAGCTCACCACCGCCACCTCAAGGGCAATGAGGAATGGCCAATAAATGCTGATCTTACCAGCTTTGCTCACATCCTGTGAATATGCTAAGAAATGCACGTCAGAGTAGGCTGAAGGGGCAGAATGGCCTTCCTCCTCTCCCTAAATAGGTCCCTGGAGCAACAGTCCAGGAAAGAAGGCCTGACAATAGCGGCTGTTGGACACCAAACCCTCTACAGTGTCTGCTTTATTTTAACCCAGCTTGATCGAGGCGAAGCCTTTATCAGTTCTGTGCTAAAAATTAAAGAACATTCCAAGGCTGTACCATGTTGCCACACTGAGCTGATTCTCTCCTAATGTTGATTTTCCTCCAGTCCAAGGAGTGCAATCCCTGCCCCTCCCATTTAAATTTCTCATCATGAGCCCCAGGTTCCACACCTAATTGTAGAGGAGGCTGGATGGTTAGTTTTGTAACTTTAGCCCTCAAGACCAGTGTCATTTGACCTAATGGAAAATTCATAGGCTGGAATTGTCCATTCTCATTGGCGGCAGGCATGTTTGGTTGGCGTGAGTGGACAATATGGCGAGAAGACCAAAAGTCGGTTTTACACTGTCTTGAAACCAGTTTGCGATCTTCTGTTCCACCCGTCAATGGCGGTCTATGTTTCCCATCATCCAATGTCAGGAACCTAATTTTAATGCATTTGCATCACTTCATTGTGCCCGCATGCCGGAATCGTCCCCCCACATCAAATCTACCAAGCACTTCAGAATGGCGTGATTTACTACTGCCTTTAAAAGTTGTGCACCTGGCAACCTGAACTTTGAGGGGAACTCGGAGGTGATTGCACACAACCTTGCTCAGTGCTCGATAGAATCACCTGTAGGGCATCGAGGAAGAGGCACTGCGCATTCGGGAGGGGGCACGGGCAAGTTGCTTTTTCCCAGCCTGCTTTCAGTGCAGTACTGGAGCGAGGGTCCAGTGCAGTTGGGCCCGATGGCGGGGATGGGGGGTTTGGAGTGGTTAGGGAAGTGGCCATGCACTTGGAAAAGCTTGTCAAAAGTGACCATTCCTCCGCAGCTGAGACGTTCAGCAGCAGCTCCATTGACATGCTTGGAGTCGGGCCTCTGAAGCTTTTCTGCCCACTCAAGCAACATAAAAGCTTGAAAGTGCCACCGAATGCTCCAGAACTTTTCACCCTTCGGGCACAGTCTGTAAATTAATGTGCATTTCGGGGGCAGCAAAGCGATTGGCTGACTAGGCAAGTTGTAGAATCCCTTTGTGAAGGTTGGCCATGGCGCAGTCACTGGTGGAGGTGCTCACAGCTGTATCTTTATTAAAGTTTGGACCAATATCCATCATGGTTCAAGCTAACAGTGCAGCCTTGCAGTGTGGGTTAGGAGAATGCCTGTGCCTGAGCTGAGAGCACAGCATGCAGTCCAATGGGCAAAGCTGCTGCCATTCGGTCAGGTGGAGGTGGGTGGGGTTTCAGACAGCCATGAAGTGCACTACACACTGGTCATCCAGTGGCGGCCAGCACTCTCCAGCATGTGTGAAGCGGCCTTGAGGTGCTGCCGGACGCTTAACCAAGAGAAGTCCTTGGGACGCCTGTTAACTCACGCATCTCTCTCTTTGATCTTGCAGGAGTAGAATATCAGGATCATGGAGCATGGTGATTTAGCGGTATTCCTCATGGCTTACAGGGAGCAGAAAAGAAAGAGAAGGTTGCACTGGCGAGCCTGGCTCGCCACTCGGAGGAACACCACTAATATGAGAGTGAGGCAGGGCCTCCTGCGCCCGCAGTTGAAGGTCATCACATGTGGACACAACGAGCCATCACATGTGGACAACTTGCTAGACCCAGGGTCCATGGATGGCACTTGTCATTCCTGCAGATGACCAAGAACCAGTGTTGCCAAGTGAACTAGTCAGTCACTTATGCCACCTGATGCAGGATTTGGCCAAGCGGATATAGAAGGCATCCACTGCCAGTGGCCGTGAAAATGACCACGATGCTTAATTTTTATGCCTTTGGTTCCTTCCAGGTGACCTGTGCAGGATTTCGCAAGCCTCCATGCACAGGTGTATCCAGATGTTCATGGACCCCATCTTCACAAAGACACAGAACTTTGTGCATTTCACCCGGGACCAGGAAAGCCAGGAAGCAAGAGCGCTGGTATTTCTGCAGATCTCAGGTTTTCCACAGGTGCAGGGGGCCATCGACTGCACTCAGGTGGCACTTAGATTTCCATGGCAACAAGCAATCAGCAATGTCAACCACAAGGGCTTCCACTCGCTGAATGTTCAGCTGGTGTGTGTCCACCTCAAATGCATCCTATAGGTCGGCGCACAAATCCCAGGGAGTTTCCACAACTCCTATATTCTCAATCAGTCTCAGATCCCTGACATCTTCCAGGGTCCACAGAAGCTGCAGGTTGGCTCCTCGGGGATAAGGGCTGGTCATGGAGGACATGGCAGATGATGCGAGTGCAGCAGCCTCAGACTGCAGCAAAGTGACGGTATAATGAAGCTCATGCCGCAACCTGGAATTTGGTGGAGCAAACGATAGGCCTTTTTAAAGTGATGCCGCGACAGGCCGGTGGAGCTTTGCAATACTGTCCCCAGAGGGTGTCACGCATCATTGTCACTTGCTGCACACTCCACAACTTGGCACTGCAATGGGGGGGAGGACCTGGCTGAGGAGGAGGTGGAAGAGCTGCACATTTCCTCCAATGAGGAGGATGTCGAACAGGATGACGAGAAGAGGTCCTCGAAGGTGAGGATGCTGGTGATGAGGCCATCACACTGGTCAGACAAGGCAGGCATGCTCGTGAGGCCCTAATAGCTGTAAGTTTTGTGGAGGATGATGACGAGATGCAGTGAGAGCAGTTCTGACATCCTCACCTTGCATCTGTGAACATTTGACTCCTGTGTAGCCGAGGGCTACTCACTTGTGCTCTTTGATCAGGCGACGCAGCAGTGAAACTTTAAATGCACCTGATCCTTTGTCAACCTTCAGGAGCACACCATTACCAGTCATAGATGCTGAAGAGATGGGAACCACCCCCACCTTAAAGGTGCTGAGAGCACGCAGAGAGATTGAGAGAACTCCATGACACCTGCCATGACATTCTGGCAGCAATGACAAGCACCATCGAGGTGCAGGCATCAGTAATGTGTCCAGTGAATCTGAAGCCAGACCGTCATTTTGCTCTGAAGCTTACACAGAACATAGGGAAGAGGTCCTGGACTGAGACACCTGCCTTTAACTTGTGCAGGAACCAAGATTTCACATCTGAGTGACATGAACACTGCTCATCAGAACAAGGAGCTGTAGGCTGGGAGACATTCTTGAGAGTTTATTTTCAATAGTGAACATCATGTACAAGTGATTAACACCCATGCCCAGGCTGTGCAATTACATCTTCTTAACCTTCCTAACCCTGCTGCTCTGTCGTGGTGCTCCCCAGACATCCACAGCGGAGGTGGGGGCTGACTGGTACATCCTGTCTGTGATGAGCTTGGTGGGTGTTCTCTGGAGGGCCGAGAGCTGGAGGGCCCCGGCCTGCTTTCGGGGGCCTGCTGTGGGCCAGATGCACCCTCCCCAGCCTGATGACCTGGAGCTGCTGGGGTCACGGGAAGAGGGGATTTGGATCAGTCAGATATTCCCAGAATCACCTGGGTGGGTGGCCCCTGGGTGTTGAGCTGCTGATCCTCCTCCCTATGGATGTCTGCCGCACTCACATCATCAGCCATATCCTCTGTGGCTAGCCCAGGCTGACTCCTTGAAGAGAAGGGGAAGCTGGAGTGAGATCGAGCTGCCCGCACCCCTCTCACATTGGCACTATTGGAGGCCAAATATGGCATCAGCGATGGAGTTCAGCCTGCACAGCAGTGCAGGAGCGATGTCCTGAACCAAGGTCTCCATGGCAGCCACCCTCCTACCAGTGTTGACCTGGTTGAGTTGGCATGACAGCGCTATCATCTCAGACTGAAGGCAGATGGACTCCTCCATCGTGCCTTGCAACCTGAGGAGTGCATCAGACATTCCTTCCTGTTGTTTCTGTGATTGTCTTTGCAGCTCCAACAGCTGATTGAAGATTGAGTCCAGAGGCTCGTAATCTGACTCAGACTCAGCAGACTCCTTGCTTCCAGCAGTCCTCTGAGTGACAGCGACCTTGGCTGTCCATGCCTCAACCTGCTGTAGAACAGATTGTGTGCTGTGCTCACCAGATTATGATACCGAATCTGCTGTACATCCAGGTCCCACCGAGGTGTGTGTCACTGTGCTGGTGGAGGGTGTGGGTGAGCGCCGTGATCGGTCTTCAACGGTGCTGCCCTCAGGGTCCTTATGGAGTAGGGGTCAAGGATGCCTGAGGGTGATGTGGCAGATATTCCTAGGAGAGAAAGTGGAGATTATTAGTGCTTGGCAGCCGCAGGAGGCATGATTGGGAAATTTGCAGATGACACAAAAATTGGTTGCATAGTTGATAGTGAAGAGGATAGCTGCTGACTTCAGAAAGATATCAATGGTTTGGTTGAGTGGGCGGAGAAATGGCAAATGGAATTCAATCCAGAAAACTGAGAGGTAATGTATTTGGGGAGGGCAAACAAAGCAAGGGAATACTCAGTAAATGGGAAGTTATTGAGAGGGGTTGAGGAACTGAGAGTCCTTGGAGTGCATGTCCACAAGTCCTTGAAGGTGGCAGGACAGGTGGATAAGGTAGTCCAGAAAGCATGTGGAATGTTTTCCTTTATTGGGCGAGGTATTGAATACAAAAGCAGGGAGTTAATGATGGAAAACAAAAACAGAATTACCTGGAAAAACTCAGCAGGTCTGGCAGCATCGGCGGAGAAGAAAAGAGTTGACGTTTTGAGATGGAACTGTATAAAACGCTGGTTAGGGCACAGCTGGAATTTTGTGTACAGTTCTGGTCACATTACAGGAAGGACATAATTGCTCTGGAGAGGTTGCAGAGGAGATTTACAAAAATATTGCCAGGGCTTGAAAATTGCAGCTGAGGAGAGATTGGATAGGCTAGGGTTGTTTTCCTTAGAACAGAAGAGGCTGAGGGGTGACCTAACTGAGGTTTACAAAATGATGAGGGGCCTAGATAGGGTAGACAGGAAAGACTTGTTTCCCCTAACTAATGGATCAGTTACCAGAGGGCATAGATTTAAAGTGATTGGCAGAAGGATTAGAGAAACATGAGGAAAATCCTTTTCACCCAGAAGGTTGTGGGCGTCTGGAATTCACTGCCTGAATTGGGGTTGAGGCTGAAAAGCTCAACTCATTTAAAAGGTACTTGGACATGCACCTGAAGTGCTGTAACCTGCAAGGCTACAGACCAGGTGCTAGAAAGTGGGATTAAAATGAACAGCTAGTTTCTTTTTTTCTCTTATAGGCCGGCACAGATACAATGGGCTGAACGGCCTCTTTCTGCACCATAGCTTTTCTATGGTTCTATGGAACAGTGGAGTATCATTGACAGAGGGATGATATGGTGCAGGGATTCTCACGTGGATGCTTGCTGCCAGCCTCACCGTCACGGCAGGAATGGTCCATGTCCTCTCCGGACAGCTCCAACGCACAATTCACATTGAGGACCTTGACGTCCAGCACTCCGCCCCCGGCCTGGGACCTCTCCCGTTGATTATAGAACTTGTCCTGCACAAAGACAGATGGAGAGAGTGTGAGCAAGGCGCATGCCAGGCCAAATGAGAAGGACGCCAGGCGTGTGTGTGCTGAGTGGAGCCATGGACGGGCTGAGGAGGCAGTCTCCAGAGGAGATGAGACCAGATGGAGACGTGAGGGTGTCTGTGAGAGAATGGGTGGTGATGTTCCTTGAGCTGGCAGTGAGTGAGATAGAACAAAGAACAAAGAAAAGTACAGCACAGGAACAGGCCCTTCGGCCCTCCAAGCCTGCGCCGATCATATTCCCTGTCAACTAAAACATTTTGCACTTCCGGGGTCCATATCCCTCTATTCACATCCTATTCATGTATTTGTCAAGCTGCCTCTTAAACACCACTATCGTACCTGCTTCCACCACCTCCTCTGGCAGCGAATTCCAGACACTCACTACCCTCTGTGTAAAAAAAACTTGCCCTGCACATCTCCTCTATAGTTTTCTCCTCTCACCTTAAATCTATGTCCCCTAGTAATTGACTCTTCCACCCTGGGAAAAAGCTTCTGACTATCTACTCTGTCCATGCCACTCAATTTTGTAAACTTCTATCAAGTCGCCCCTCATTCTTCGTCGCTCTAGTGAGAACAATCCAAGTTTCTCCAACCTCTCCTCATAGCTAATAACCTCCAGACCAGGCAGCATCCTGGTAAACCTCCTCTGCACCCTCTCCAAAGCCTCCATATCCTTCTGGTAATGTGGCGACCAGAATTGCACGCAATATTCCAAGTGTGGCCTAACCAAGGTTCTATACCAGTGGTTAGATGCCAATGAATGTGCGACAGGCTTGTGAGTGGATGAGTTGGGAGTGATGAGATGGTTGACTTGCCCTGGTGGCACAGATGAGATTATTCATCCTTTTTCTGCGCTTGATAGAGGTCATTGTGGCAGGCCTCCACAGGTGTCACTGAATCGGGGAGCTTGAACTCTTCTTGCCTTCACCTTGGCTGCAAGTATTGAGAAGAGTGCACACAGCTGCAGTTTAAATATGGTGCCCGGAGTGAGGAAGTGGCGAGGTAACAGCGTGGTAGGCAAACCAGAAGCCGCCCGCCAGCAAGATGGTGTTTCCTGTGACTACATAATTTATGAGGCAGGAAGGGGACGATGGCACGAAAGTCTGCCATTGCAGCCGATGGGTAAAGCGTCACTTTTCATACCTGCTACCGCACTCAATGTCCGCCCATAAACTTACATTGTTGTTGATCTACAATTCTCTCAGCTCTCTCCACGTTGATTTGTTTGTACTTAGTGTAGTTGATGAAATGCGAACTTTACTTTTGCAGCTACCAGGACTCCTCAAATGTAAAAGGACTTTGTTACCCTCTCAAGGGCAATCATGTTGGGCAACCCCAACTGCAGGCGTTCCACCAGGTGATGTCTAACTGAATACAATAACTTTCATTTATATAGCTCCTTTAACATAAAACATCCCTAGGCACTTCACAGGGGCATTATGAGGCAAAATATGATACCGAGCACAAACAGTGCTATTTTTATATGAAAATATCACATTTTGTTATTGCAGCCTTTACAGACACGCAAGTAGTTTTCTTGGCTGAAAAATGTGTATAAAATATTTTAAATGTATAGTGTAAAAAAATTTTGTCTACACGTTGGTTTCATCTACTTATAGGGGCAGGATTGATCAAAGAAATTGGTTTTAAGGAGTATGTTAAAGTGTGAAAAGAGATGAGAGAACGATAGAGAGGTGGAAATATTTAGGAAGGGAATTCTGGAGCTTAGGTCCTTGGCACCTAATGACAGCCATCAATGGTGGAGTGGTTAAAATTGGGCCAGAATTGCAGGGGCTGGGAGGGGGGCAGTGGGGAGTGGGGACTCGAAGAGCTTCATAAGGTTAGAGAGATAGGAAAGCAGAGACTTAAAAACAAGGATGACAGAAATAATTGAATTTTTTTTCATTCATACACAGTCTCTTTGAAATTGTGCCCTTTTAGTGTTTGAGTGTACTTAATAAATCTCCATCCAGCAATGTGCAGAGGTTTCGAACTGTAAGCAAAGTCTATCCTAACGCTGGGTTAATCTGTTCCCACAGGACAACCCAACACCCAGCAAGCATGAGTGGGATGTTTACAAGAACCCCGGTGACTACCAACACTATTCACCAATGAATGTATTGGATGCAGAAGCAAAAGAGGCATTAGAATTACGACAAGCAGAATGGGAGAAGTGTCTCTCTATGCCCTTAGACGTGCAGGAAGGGGATTTTCAAACTGAAGTTTAAATTCAAGTCGATCACAAGTAAAATCTCTTGCACTTCAAAAATTTTTACAAAAACCTGGTCTGTATGTCTGGACTCTCTTAGAGTAATTTAGGGACTTTATGCACCAGGGAAAAGATGTCCATGTCTTTAACATTTCTCACTATCTTATCTAGTGAGATACAAGATGTACAATTATTACCATCATGTGTTGTACGTTAATGTGGAATGAATTGTAAGGTAATCTTTATAGATAAACCTCAAGCGAAGATACATGTTGTAATAGCTTCATTTGGTTTAGTTTTAAAAGGAAAACTTCACCATGAAGCACAATGTATATATTTATGCAGTTTTTAAGATTTATAACAGTCTGTTTGGCCATTACTACACTTTTTACTTTATAATATAAAAGCAAACAATTTTCTGTCATTTAAATGAATGGTTGTTGAGCTATGTTCTTCATTGCTTTCAATGCAATAAAGTAATACTCTCACTTTTATATGAATAATATATTTCACATCTTTATTATTGCAGATTTCACACGAAAGCACAGAAATAGCTTTCTTGGCTGCAAACGTGTACAAAATATTTAAAATGTTGTATGGTGTAAATAAATTTTTGTCTACATATTAGTTTCATCTACTTTCTACATTTTGTAGATTATTAAGAGTCTGCATTCGACAACTGTAGTTCACAGTCGGTTCACAATTATAACAATGCCCGTGGAGCTGGATAGTGCACACTAAGTTAAAAAGCTTGCACTTCAAAGAAAAGGAAAGCTCAAGACCCCCACAGATTTCCATCAGTGCATGAGGTTTCTCAATGCCCAAGTGTTCAAATTGGTTGCCACGTTTCCTTTTTACGAGTGACTGCATTTCAAATAGTATTTCATTGGCTATAGAGCATCAAGATGTAATGAGGTTGTGCTTGGCACTATATAAATCCAAGCTCTTCCTCAGTGAGTAAAGGTAGTGCTCAATATCGGTCTGACTTCTACGAATCAGCATGACCACTGATTTGATTTCCCCCCTTTTCCTGGGTTGACGGTATTTAGTTTTATGCAAACTAAATAAAGTCTTTTACTTTCAAAACAACCCTTTGATTTTGTAAACCATATGGCATATGAAATTGATATTTGGAACAAGGCTCAAAGTTTCAAGGCTCCTGAGGAAGGATGGGAAGGATTAGCGACGATTCCCACTCCCAATTGTTATCTGCCGTTTCCTGATGGGCAGTGGCTATTGTACACAGACAGTATCAGTCTAAATCTATGGCATCCACCCATGGTTGTTTACTGGGCCAACACTCACTGTCTCGGTTCAGACAAGGTGAAATACTGGAGGCTGCTCATGCACCAGACCAGCAAAATCCCTTTGAGCCTCAGCACCTTCAGCAATGCAGGAATGGAAATTTCACCCTTTACAGTGGACTTTCTACACTCTACTGCCACATTTGCCTCATTCATCTCAATGCTGCGCCTCGTTCTCCATGGCCAAATCTGAAGCTCCAGGATCATTCTTAAGAGTAGAGGTAACCACAAACATTCTTACCCGAACCTCCTCTACCCTATTCATCTCCACCTCCATTGTGTTTATGGATTTTTCATTTCCTAAACCTGGCACTGTTCATTGCAACTGCTATTCTTCCCTTGACTCCTCAATACTTTGTGACTTCTCTTTCATCTCCTGTCTCATCATCTCCAGACTCACTTCTTTCTCAAGATGTACTTCCCATTCATTGTATTCCATGTCCACCCAATTCCTGACAACTCCACTACCATTCTTTGCCTCAGAGCTCATAAATGTCATCCATTTCCTTCAACATTACCATCATCATCTCATCTTCAAAATGCCTACTGTCCACCCTAACCACTGACCCCTCTCCAATCATCCCTTCCTATTCTACAATAACAACATGCATTTATATAGTGCCTTTAACATAGTAACACGTCCCAAGGCTGTTCACAGGAGTGTTATCAAACAGTGTGGCACCAAACCACACTAAGAGATATTAGGAGAATGTTTGGACAAAGAGGAAGCTATTTAAGGAGTGCCTTAAAGGAGGAGAGGAACATAGCAAAGAAGAAAGGGTTAGGAAGGGAATTTCAGAGCTTAGTGCCTCCACAGCTGTGGGCACAACTGGCAATGTCATTCAGTTCATCAATACCACATTTCTCCCTCAATTATTTGAATCCCTTCAGTCTGACAACTGCTCCCACTTATTGAGACTGTCCTGATCAAAGTCACCAAAGACATCCTTTCACAGTGCAACACTAGACTGCTATTTCCTCTCATCACTGTAGTATACAGGATTGTTAAACACTCTATCCCACCGCTTCTACCCTTCATAAAACTGCCTTCACGTTGTTCCATTCTTCACCTGTCTCAACACAGACTATATCTCCAACATTGGCTTGTCCTCTGATATTCCAATATTCTATGTTGGGTCTGCTCCTTTATATGCTGCCCATCCATGACATTATCCAGTCTGGGGGACCGTCTCTTTTTATATGCTGATGGACCCCAGCTCCACCTTACCACCATCCATCTTCGACTCTACAGTCACCTCTGTGCTGATAGTCCGATTTTCCTCCAATTGAACTTTGGGATGACTGAGGCCATGTTATTTAGCTCCTGGCAAAATTGTCCTTGCTATTACCTTCCATCTGCCTCTCAGCTAGCCACTTGAGCTCAGCTATAGGTTATGCAATCTTAAGTGTCTTGTTCAACCTTGAACTCATAAAATCATAAAAAAATAGGAGCAGAGATAGGCAATTCTGCCCCTTGAGCCTCCTCTGCCATTCAATAAGATCATAGCTAATCTGATTGTGGCCTTAACTCCTCTTTCCTACCTGCCCCAATAAGCTTGTACTCTCTTATAGATCAAAAATCAGTCTAACTCAATCTTGAAAATATTCAATGACCCAGCTTCCATTGCTCTCAGTGGAAGACAATATCAATGCTTTCAGGAGAAGAAATTCTTCATTATCTCCATATTAAATGGGAGACCCAATATTTTTAAACTATTCCTCCTAGTTTTAAATTTCCCCATGAGGGGCAGCACCCTCTCAGCAACTACTCTGTCAAGCCCCCTCAGAATCTTATACTCTTCTAAACTCCAATCAGTATAGGCCCAAAGTGCTTAATCTTTCCTCTTACGACAACCCTTTCATCCCAGGAATTAGCCTAGTGAACCCTCTCTGAACTGTTTCCAATGCTAGTATACACCTCCTTAAATAAGACCAAAACTGAACACAGTTATGCAGTCTCACTAATGCTCTGAACAGTTGTAGCAAGACTTCCCTAATTTATGCTCCACCCTCCTTGCAATAAAGGCCAACATTTCCATTTTCCAATGACATTGCTATACTTGCATGCTAACCTTTTATGATTCCTGTAACAAGGCCACCCAGATCCCTCCATACTGCAGCCTTTTACAATCTCTCCCTTTAAATAATATTCTGCTTTTCTATTCTTCCTACCAAAGTGGACAATCTCACTTTTACCCACATTATATTCCAACTGTCAACGTTTTGCACACTCACTTCACCTATCTATAATCCCTTTGCAGACTCTTTGTATCCTCCTCACAACTTTTTTCTTACCCATCTTTGTATTGATAGCAACTTCAGCTGCAATGCATTCAATCCCTTCATCTTTGTCATTGTTATTCTTTTCCTTTTCATATACTTATAGAAGCTTTTACTTTGTTTTTATATTTCTTGCTAGTTTTCTCTCATACTTTAATTTCTCATCCTATATTTTTTTTAGTCATCCTTTGCTAGTTTCTAAAACATGCACATTCATCTGGCCTGCCACTAATCTTTGCACCATTTTATGTCTTTTTTTTCAATTTGATACCATCCTTAACTTCCTTAGTTCACTACAGATGATGCATCCTATTCATAGAGTCTTATTCCTCAATGGACTATATCTTTGTTGAGAATCTCCTTAAATGTCTGCCATTGCTACTCCATCAACTGACCTTTTAACATATTTCCCTGTCCACTTTATCCAACATTAGCTTCATACCATGAAATTAACTTAATTTAAGTTTAAGACGCTAGTTTTAGACCCACATTTCTTACCTTCAAATTGAATGAGAAATTATATCACATTATGATCACACTTGCCTAAAGGATCCTTTATTATAACATCATTAATTTATCCTGCTGAGATTTGGACCCCCATATTCAATCAATATCATTAAGATTGCTTTCTTTTCTCTCTGTAACATTGCCCAACTCTGCCTTCCACTTACTCCTACTGCTGCTGAAACTGCCTACATATTTTTTCGTTACTGCTAATGCCCACCCTACAGCTTCCAATAAGGTTCTGAAACACATACTCCAAATGTTTCAAAATGCTGCCACCAAATCCTGGTCCACTTTGAATACCGTTTGCCCACCTGTACTGACTGCTGTGACATTCCCTGACTCCCAGTGCATCCACTTCAGAATGTTCATCCTTATCTATAATTTCCTCTCATTCCATTTCACCTCCACAACCTTCCTCTCCCTCAATGGACCTTTGTTCCTCCAAATTTGTCTTTCACAAATCATTTCCTTTGCTGCACCAAAGACGGCGAAACCTTCAGCTGTGTCATTCCTATTCAGGAAGACACTCCCTAAATTTGTCTGTCTTGATACCTCTGTCCCTATGTATAAAAGCATTCTTCAAACAAACCATTTTACCTCCTCATTCTCTCTTAACTCTCAGTGCCACCTGCAGCCCATTTTCTTCTGTGAAGCCCTTGGAATGTTCTCTATGTTAAAGACAGCTGGATAAATGCATACTGCTTCCTCTGTGCCATAGGCAAAGTTGAGAGTTCATTTGAGAATTTGGTCATCAGCAGTACAGGATGGGCAAAGTAATTGTCAGATGTATTTATTGTCCAGAATCTTTTGGACTCTGACTGAATGGAACAGGTCTGAATAACACCTTGAAGTCAAAGCGCCTGCTTCATATAATTACTCATTTCAGTTTGCATCTGAGGCAGCTTTGCATTGTATTATGGCAATGTCCAAATATTGTATCAAAAAAACAACTTAACATAGCAGCCTAAATAACTGTGCCACATCATCAACTAATTGTAGAATTATACCAGATGGATAATCTCTGTCCCCACCTGCTCTTCCAACTCTTTTTGAAATCATTGGGCAACACTTATAAGGACATCTTCATCCGCAGATCAATAATTAAGGGGAATGAACAATCTATAAGCAATTGATGTATGAATACTGCATGTCTCACTCAGGAAGACAACTACACAGGATAATAGAACTCTCTCTTCCAAAAAGCTATTGAGGATGGGTCAACTGAAAATTTAAAAGTGAAAACATTTTTTTAAGTCAAGGCTATTAAGGAACCAAGGCAGATAATTGGAATTAAGGAACAAATCAGGCATGATCTAACTGAATGGTGGAACGGGCTGGAGGGGTTGAATAGCTTCCTGCTGTTTTTATGTTCCGTCTTCCATGCTCACACATTACTCCAGACATTTCCAGGCTGTATATATTCTGGTAATAAATACATTTCATTTTTTTTTCTTTTCAGGGTCACAATTTGTGTTCCAAGTATTCTCCATCTCATCCCAGGTTCATGTTTCTCCTTGTCACTCCCTATCAAGGTAAAGAGTTACCTTGAATAATTCAACAGACTGGTAGTAATTGATGCTACTGCTCTCGTAAAGAGATCATGCTTTAAAAGAAAAGTAAAATTGCTGGAGACTTGAAGTAAAGGCAGAAAATGGTAGAAACATTGAGATTTGATTGGGTCAATTTAGCAATTGCAAACCGATCACGCTTCTGCCAAATTTAATGTGGTGTGCAATTTATTAATGGGACTGTTATATTAAATGAATGATCCAATTTATAATGACTTTAGGTTCTTCAGGTCAGAATCAAATAAATTATATGTTCACGAGAACCAAAGCAAAATATTGCAAATGCTGGAAACACAGCAACTATAAAGAAGGAGAGTTATCATTTCAGGTTGTTAATGATTCTTCATTTAAATCAGGTTTGGTTTGCTATTTATGAACCTTGTAATTGTATCTCTTGGTTCTGTTCAAAGCAAGGAGGAACTTTCACTCCATTTCCAAAGTCTTTGGTTTCTGACCATACAGCAAGACCAGGCACAAAGTAACATTTGCCTCAGATGGGTGCAACCAGTGGATCTTTCTGGGAACATCCTGGTAAAGGAGTAAAGAACTCATTGTAAAAATCAACCAATGCTGGGATTTTCCACTCGCTCTGTCAT